>NC_045698.1:106711861-107035194 GCF_009834535.1 Camelus ferus
TTTTCTGATAATTAGTGATTTGAGCATTTTCCACGTGTCTACTGGCCATTTGTATGTCTTCATTGGAGAAATGCTTGTTTAGGTCTTCCTCCCATTTTTGGGTTGGGTTGTTTTTTTTTTGTTTGTTTGTTATTAAGTTGCATGAGCTATTTATATATCCTGGAAATTAAGCCTTTGTGAGTCACATCATTTGCAAATATTTTCTCCCATTCCATAGGTTGTCATTTGGTTTTGCTTATGGTTTCCTTTGTTGTGCAAAGCCTTGTAAGTTTAATTAGGTCCCATTTGTTTATGTTTCCTCTTATTTCTATTGACTGGGTAGACTGCCCTAGGAGGACATTGCTAAGATTTATGTCAGAGAATGTTTTGTCTATGTTTTCTTTTAGGAGATTTCATTTCTTGTCTTATATTTAAGTCTGTAAGCCATTTTGAGTTTATTTTTGTGTATAGTGTGAGGACATTTTCTAACTTCATTGATTTACAGGCTGCTGTCCAGTTTTCCCAGCACCACTTCTTGAAGAGACTGTCTTTTCTCCATTGTATATTCTTGCCTCCTTTGTCAAAGATTAATTGACCATAGGCCTGTGGATTTATTTCTGGGCTCTCTATTCTGTTCCATTGATCCATATGTCTGTTTTCATACCAATACCATGCTGTTTTGATGACTGTAGCTCTGTAGTACTGCCTGAAGTCTGGGAGGGTTATTCTTCCAGCTTCATTCTTTTTCTTCAGTATTGCTTTGGCAATACCTGGTCTTTTATGATTCCATATAAATTTTAGGATTATTTGTTCTAGTTCTGTGAAAAATGTCATGGGTAATTTGATAGGGATCACATTAAATCTGTAGATTGCCTTGGATAGTAGGGCCATTTTAACAATATTGATTCTTCCAATCCAAGAGCATGAGATATCTTTCCATTTCTTTAAGTCATCTTTCATTTCCATAATCCATGTTTTGTAGATCTCCATGTATAACTCTTTCATCTCCTTGGTCAGATATATTCCTCAGTATTTTATTGTATCCTGCTACCTTGCCGAATTCTTTTATCAGCTCTAGTAGTTCTTGTGTGGAGCTTTTAGGGTTTTCTATATATAGTATCATGTCATCTGCATACAATGACAATTTTACCTCTTCTTTCCCAATTTGGATCTCTTTTATCTCTTTTTCTTGCTTGATTGTTGTGGCTAGGACTTCCAAGACTATGTTGAATAGAGGTGGTGAGAGTGGACATCCTTGTTTTGTTCCAGATTTTAGTGGGAAGGCTTTCAGTTTTTTACCATTGAGTATTATGCTGGCTGTAGGTTTGTCATAAATCAAACAGAATTCTAACAGTTGGTATTCTTTAGTGTTGCTGACAATTACTAATGAGCCTTCTAGCTTGCTTTTATTGGTTATACCAATGTTACTACATTTATTTTTTCTTTCCAAGATGTAACTTTTGCCAAATTGATCTAAATGATAAGATTAATCTGATAATCTTGCACAGTAGGGGCTTCTCCTTGGAGAATGAGTGTGACCATTTTTTAACAACAGAGAAAAGAATCTTAAATCTAGCAAGGTTGGGTGGGGTGATAGTTGAGAAGGGTGGAAGACAAGTTCAGTGGGAGGAAATGAACTTTGCCAAGGCCTTGAGCCAATCAGTGGAAGTCCTTTGGGTCTTCTGATAAAACACAGAAGCAATGTGCAGAAACGATGACTCAGCCCTCTGGCCAAGTGAGCTGTGGACCACTGCACAGGCTCTGAGTGTCCCATCTCCCAGCAGGTACTCTGCAGACTACAGAGCTTGTGTTCATGAAATACTTTCTGGAAATCTAGCAGGTAGAAAGTAACACACAAGAAGAGGAGACTAGGACTTGGAAATTAGGACAGATGCTCTATCCCTTCCATACCTTCCTAAGGTTGTGCAGGGAGGATAATGGATGAAAATAAGGAGGAAGGGGTTTTTAAAAATGTTCCCTTAAAACCGAGGCTGAAACAAGCATGGGTCACTCCCCCAAACCACAGAGAGTGTAATGAGAAATTCTCTACCACCAATGAACTACAGATCTGCCTACAACATCTCATTTATCTAGGTGCCTTTTCCAAATTTTAGTAGTTTTAGTGGGGATGGAGGGAGCAGTAACCACCAGGAAAGTTGAAGTGGTGTGTTGGGTTGAGGGGCCCCTGGCTGCCAGCCAAGATCAGACATGAGGAAAGGCACAGCATTGTCAAGGCAGCAGGACTGAGAGGAAGGAGGACCAGATTCAGTGTTGGGAGACCCAAGTTCTACTCAAAAATCCAGCTCAAATGGTGCCACCTGGGAAAGTCATGCTCAGTACTCCAGAACAGTTAAGTGTCCCCCTGACCTTATAAGGACCTATGATGGTAGTGACTTAGTTAATGACCTGTCATTCTTTCCCAGTAGACAGCAGGTCAGCTTGAGGACAGAGATTCTTTTCTTACTCATTCGTGTATCCTCTTTGGAGTGAAGTATCAGTTGGCTTTCACTGCATAAAAACTTCCACATCTTATACCTTAAAACTAAACACATTTATTATTTCTCATAATTCTGTGAATCATCTGAGCAATACCTATGGGCTGGGCCAGCTTGACTAGGGCTGTATATAGTCTAGGATACTTCACTCACAGTGTCAGAAGTCAGCAGGCTGGTTGTTCTGGGAGATGGGGCTCACCTGGGATGATTCATTTCTGCTCCGCATGGTCTCTCATCCTCCAGGTAGGCTAGCCCTGGCTTCTTCACCTGGTGCTCCTGGCTCCACAGAGCATCGAGATGAAGGTCCCGATGCACAGGCCATCACCGAACATCTGTTTACATCACATTTATTAATGTCCCATTGGCCAAAGTAAGTTACAAGGCCAAGAAAAGATTCAAAGGGTAGAGATATAGATTTCACCTCTTGATAGGAGAAGCTGCAAAGATACACTGTCAAGAGGAATCTGTGGCTATTTTTATAATCTACTATAAGAGCTTTGAACTGTGCTTGGCATAGTGTAGGTAATCAAGAATGCTTGTTGACTGGTGTGAGATGATACCTCATTGTGGTTTTAATCTGCATTTCTCTAATAATAGCTATATTGAGCATCTTTTGCATTTTTCATGTGCCTTTTGGCCTTTACTGTACTCCTGAAACTAACATAACATTGTAAATCAACTATACTTCAATTTAAAAAAAGAATTAAGAGGTAAATAATGTTAAATAATGTCATTGTCCATCCTCTCCTGCCTGCCATTGTTACATCCACTTCCATGATGCCTGTCCTTTGTTGAGGTCTTTAAACTGGGCCAAACTTTATCTAGTAGTTTAGAAGGTTTATTGCCCCAGACTTAAATATGATGGCTCCTTTTTGTCTGAGATTTGCAGCTTACATTGGACCTCTGGCAATGGAGCTCCTCTGACAATGGAGCTGTGACACCTTGCTGGATTATGGATATGTCCCCACTCCTAATCTTTGCTCTTTAAACATATCTGGAAAAGAGGAAACCATTTGTCTGTCAAATCATGATCAGCCTTAGCTGGCTGCACCTCCTTCTGTCAGCTGCTGCTTCTTGGATGCCCCCTGGTAGCTTCCTCTTGCATAACCCCCTCAAGGTATGAAATTCATCATGTGAATTACCAAAAAGTTGGATGGAAACAAGAGATTTCCATGGGAGAGCTCTCAATGTAGTGGAAAGCTAGAGGTGGAAGAAAAGAAAAAAGTTAAAAAATTACCATCTAGACGTTGTAGCTGGTGAGTCTGTGCTTGTTTCATTGTGGCTTAGCCCAGAGAAAGGTAAAACAGCAAAATACATATAAATGCATATAAAAGAGATTTATATCATTAAAAGTCAGGTGCTGGTGGGTAAGAAGCAGTGCCATTTTCACTAAGTAAAAGTGGTGGAGTTGGGAAAGGTGAGAAAATGTTCTGACTGGATCAGCTCGTCCAGGGCCTGGTAGGTACCCATCACAAAGCCCACGAAGCCCAGGATGCTGATCAGGGCGTCCTTGATGATAGTGAGGAGGCTCATACCCTCTGAGTAGTAGGTGACAATCTCCAGGAGGGGCGGGATGATGAGGGCCAGGGCACTGCTGCTCACGGAGCCCACCAGGGAGAGAACCAGGTCCAGGCGGGGGACGAGGATGGCCAAGATGCCTGCAGGAGATGATACAGGATAGATGGATCTTTCCAGGCTTAGCCAAAGTTTTAAAGTTTGTTTTAAAAATCCTTTTCTTAAAACATAAACCAGATGTTTCTCATATATTCAATTACATAAAGAAAAAGTCAAAACTCCCATAATACCCTCAATCACATTCACTGGATTTATGCATTAAAATTTTGTTGCGTCTCCTTTAAATCATTTTTCAAATAATTATTTTTCAAATATATACATTCATATTGTTGGGAGGAAAAACTTTCTCTCCACTCATTTAGGTTCAGTGATCTGGGGGCCTGAGAATTTGACAATAGAAGATTAACAAGAAGAAAGACAACGTTTTTTAAGAGCTAGGAAGCCTTCAAAGAATTGGGTCCCCAAACAAAGATAGGGGTTTATATACCCACTTCATAAGGGGAACTGGATCAGGGAGAAATAGCTTCCATGAAAGAACAAGTAAAAGGTATGACATTCTCTGATAGTTTATTTAAGTAAGTACTCAGTCTGTGATGATGGTTAGTCTCCTTTCTGGCTGAAAACCTCCCAGAAAGGGGATTTATGGTGCCTGTATTTTTCAGAAGTTCTTGCTGAATTCAGCAAAGGAAGTTTAGATTAAGCTTTTTCCTCTGCTGTGGCTACTAGCTCTAATGTTTTTAGCTTAAAATAATTTTTATGCCAGAGAGGTGCATTTCAAATCTCTACATGTTCAATGATTAAGCTATTACTTAATAAATAACACTAAATAACAGTGCTGGGAACTGTCCCAGCTGTTTGGAAATATCAATGTCCAAAACAGACAAAAAAACTCTCCTGCCTTTGTGGAGCTAATATTTTAATAATTAACATGAATACAAACACCTCTTTCCTGCAAACAATTAGAATGTGAAATTATTTATAGGAGAGAGAGGTCTTCAGTTGGAATAAGATCAGAGTCTCTTTAAAGGAGTATCTTCTCCAGGTTTCACATACATGTCAGAAAACATCTAACAAAGAAACACTAAAACCCAAAGATTTTGAAATTATATACATATACATATATTTTTTTAGTAGGATGTTTTATAGGCCTGGGCTTTTACATTTAAAAAAATTAATTTTTGCTTCAAAGGTTCCTAGACCCAACAGGTAATATATATCTATACTTTTAAAAAATTTTATTTTATTGAGTTATAGTCAGTTTACAATGTTGTGTAAATTTCCAGTGTAGAGCACAATTTTTCAGTTATACATGAACATACATATACTAATTGTCGCATTCTTTTTCACTGTGAGCTACCACAAGATCTTGTATACGTTTCCTTGTGCTATACAGTATAATCTTGTTTATCTATTCTATATATACCTGTCAGTATCTACAAATTTCAAACTCCCTGTCTGTCCCTTCCCACTTCCCTCTTCGCTGGCAACCACAAGTTTGTATTCTATGTCTATGAGTCTGTTTCTGTTTTGTATTTATGTTCATTTGTCTTTACATTTTTAATTTTACTCATTGGACAAACTTCCTGGTTATCAAGAAAGCCCAGAAGCCTCCCCCAAGTCTCCTGTGATAGAGTGTGGTATAACAGAACAAAGTAGAGCTGGAAGGCAGGATTCTGGCCTCTCTTTGTGTGGTCTTGTTAAGTCTCCAACCCTTTCTCAGTTTGTTTCCTAATCTGCCAAATGGCGACAGTATTGATCTTTTTAGGTATCATGGTTCATACTGCAAATGGTGTTAATTTTACATGAGTTAATTCATGTAAAGCACTTAGAAAAGTTATCTTTATTATTGCTTCAGTTTATTTACTCATATGTACTGGCTGGGGCAATGCATGCAAAAGGAATGCATGCCTAAGGAACTGTTATCTTCTTATTTGGGGAAAATTAATTGATCCTCTGGAGTCTCTAATATTCTGAATGATAGTACCCTTGCTTCCTAGGGCAAATTGGGAATGAATGACTTCAAAGGAAGAAAATCAGTGTCCCATGACTTATATGGGCTGGTTTAGCAGAGCAAGAATCACATTTAAAGGAACTTTAGGCACAATTAGACCATGCCACGCACAATGCAGGAATCTCTATCATCTTTGCCCCTGCTAAAATACTAGCAGAAAGAGGTACCCTGGATCATAGGGCCTGGAGCACAGGGAGGGCTGCTGAGGGGATGAGTGGAGCCAGCCGATGCCAGCAGGTGAACATGGGCCCATTGTGGGGCAAGGAGCTCCACTTGACTGTTGCCAATGGAGAACTGCCAAATCATTTTATTTTTCTTCCAAAACATTAGAAATTTGCATTTGTACCTGAGCTCTTCCACGTTTTTAATGTTGGCCCAAATTTATACAACGCTGTGAGGGTGAAACAATACACCTCTGCTGCCAAACTAGACTCACTAGCTGCCATTTTCAATCTCTGTCCTGGAGGTGAAGGGTCTGGACTTAGATGACTTGGGTTCAAATTCCATCTCTGGCACTTCCTGCCCAATTACTTGTCACTCCCTGCTTCAGTTTTCTCATTTATAAAGTAGGGTTTATCATGGTACTACCTCATAAGAGCTCCTGCAAGGACTGAATAAAATACTATGAAATATGGGGGTGGGGAGGGTATAGCTCAGTGGCAGAGCACGTGCTTAGCATGCATGAGGTCCTGGGTTTGATCCCCTGTACCTCCATTAAATAAATAAGTAAATAAATAAATAAGCCTAATTACTGCCCTCCCCCCAAAACAAAAAATTACTATGGAATATGGAATAGAAAGAGTTTAGCACAGTGACCGGCACACAGTAAGTGTTAACATAAAAGTCAGTTATTATGATTATTATTTGATAAGCTGTCACTCCCTCAAGCTGGACACCAGTAAATCTGTCTAATTAGGAACATGTAAAAATTAGGTTGTTCCTGAAGCTTAAATGAGTTACTACTTGTAAGGCCTTAGGACAGTCCCTAAAATACAGTTGGTACTCATTCAATGCTGGTTCATCTACCATATTTCAGATTCCTGACAGCCCTCAGGAAAAGAGCAACATGGTGCTCTGCCTTCTACTCACATGTCAGGCAGGCCATGACGAGGCGGATGGACAAGTCCAGAGGCAGTGCCCAGCGCTGTGACACCTTGGAGATGGCAAAGGGAATAATGATTTCTGCAGGGACGTAGAACTGCAGGGAATAGGTGCACAGGATGCCAATGATGTAGAGGAGCTTGACCGACTGGTACAGCCTGCAGGACAAACCAGAGCAATACTCTCTTAAGGCCAATGTGCTCTGACACCAGCCCTTCTTGGACATTAAACTCTGACCTTGGAACAGTCCCTTGGGTCAATGTTTCCTTGTCTAAAAATGATGGGGAAGGACCTTCTAAGAGCCAAGAGGGAGTCACAGCAGAGCATGCAGTGGAAATAGAGTGAAGCACCATAGATTCAAATGGCACAGTTGAGAGGGTCATCTCTAAATAAAAAAAAATTCAGGCATGGAGATATCAATCTATCTATATCTATATCCATTTATCTATCTATCTATCTATCTATCTCAATATATCACCTTTACAAATCATTATCACCTGATGCTGAATTTTAGATTTTAGGAAAGAGAGGCTCAGGCCAGGTATCTTGCTCAGGGAGGCACAAGTGGTAAGTGGTGAAAACCAAAAAACCTGGATGTAAAAGATCTCATCCCTTGAGATCTCTGTCTGTCCTTAGGAATTCTCTGGATCCCCCAAAGCTCTTGGCACATAGCAGGCCTTCAACAAATGCTTCTAGTAGGTTGAAAGAATGAAGAATCCTGAATCCTTGGGGGAAGAGGTGGTCTACAAATAGGGATTGTGTGGGGAATGGGGGTAAAAGGAAAGGCAGAGTTATTTGCAGGTCCTCAGATTACGGGCAGAGAGAGCATCTGACGGGGGATGTTGAGTTTTATCTATAATGTTTTGACCTATGGAGATACGGCTTTTTTCCTTTAGCCCACTAATGTGGTAGATGTATCTGCCATGTTTAATAAACTTGTATGTCTGTGTCTGTGTGTATATTTAGCCCATATCTTAAAAAGACTAACATCCACATTTCTGTGTTTCTTGCTCACACTAGTTCTGAGGCCTGGAACACCCTCTCTACTCCATTTCCATCTGTGCAAACCCCACCTGTTTTTTGAAATTCCCATCTTTTGATCAAGCACTACATGCCAGATGCTTTTAGACATACTCAGCTTAATCCATATGATAACTCTTCTTTATAGATGAGGAAGCCAAGGGTCAGATTGGTTAAGTAAATCACACATGACCACGAGCTAAGAGTTGGTACAACTGAGACCTGGATCCAGAGGAGCTATAGTTGTCCTGGTTTGGGTAGAGTTGTTTTGTTGGACAAGAAGATTCCCTGTTGCCCCATTCTGATGAACTTTCTGTCCTTGGAAGTCCCCAAGGTCTCTCTGCTATTCTGGAAGGTTTCCTTTTCTGTTCTGTGTCACACTTGTGTACATACACTATCCCTTCCCCATTCCCGTTGGATCATGAGCTGAGGAAGTTAGTGAAGCTCAAAATCATAGTCTACTCACATCAGCATCCTCCACACCCCATGTATCTAGACTAGCAGCTGCATGTAACTGGGATGCAGTACATGCTTGATGAATGACATTGATCAGTTTGGGAAAGGAGCCCCATTTAGATAAACTAAGCCTCCAAGTGACCCTTAAAAAGATAGGCATCCTGTAATTAATGACATACCTCAGTATGTAAGAAAGTGCTGCACAATGTGATAAGAGTTTGTGTGTCTTTAAAAATGGCACTGTTGAAGTCTGGGTCAGCAAAGTGCTGCAGTGAATTCAGTCATTTGAACATAAAAATTTTACAGATTCTAATGGTCTTCCCCAATTGGTTCTTGTTTTACTACTTTTTCATCCTAGCTACTCTGCAAGACTTGTTAACAGCCTTAGTAAATGTAACGGGAGCCACCCACCGGCTCCTCTTGTCTCTTGCCCTCTTTCCATGCCCCTTCTCTCCTTAGATGACCAAGGCCTCACTTCTCCCCTCTCTTCCTAAATCAGGTCCTTCCTCATGCTCAGCTATCAAGGCCTCTCTCAACATGGGAGGCTGTTGGTGAAGGAGCTCCATGGACAGAGAATCCAGAGCCCAGGTTTCCAGTGACAGCTCTGCTGCTCCCTGTGGACCTCAGTTTGCCATCTGTGGAGGGGAGGGGAAAGTGACCTACGTGTTCCCATTTCTACCAGCCCAGAGTCCCCACTGCCTGAGGGCCCATGGAGTTACCAGCAGTTGGGCAGGTTAAGGGTTATGCTGGCCTTGATGTCATTTCTGAACCTCAGGTAGCCTAGAGTCCCGATGCTGATGTACAAGGCAGTAATGATGGACATCCCCAAAGACAGGATGACTGGGAAGCGGCGGGCATCCTTCATCTTGTTTTCCAGGGGCAGAACCTGCAGAAATATCACTATGTAAGAAAAGAGGAGAATGAGGAATAGGAGCATAAAGAAGAAAGGCATGCCACTTCTGGGTATATTCACAAAAGGATTGGAAGCAGACATTTGCATAGGTATTTGTACACCTATGTTCATAGCAGCATTATTCACAGTAGCCAAAAGTTGGAAGCAACCCAAGCGTCCACTGATGGAGCAATGCATAAACAAAAAGTAGTTCATACATACAATGGAATATTATTCAGCCTTTAAAAAGAAGGAAATTCTGACACATGCTAGAAGACATTAAGCTAAGTGAAATAAGCCAACCACAAAATGACAGATACTGTGTGATTCCACTTATATGAGGTCCCTGGAGTAGTCAAGTTCACAGAGTCAGAAAGTAGATTGGTGGTTTCCATGGGCTGGCAGAAAGGAGAAGTGGGGAGTTATTGTTTAATGGGTACACAGTTTCAGTTTTGAAAGATAAAAAAAGATGGATGGTGATGATGGTTGCATAACAATGTGAATGTACTTAGTGTCAATGAACTGTACACTTAGAAATGGTTAAGACGGTAAATTTATGTTAGGTATATTTTAATCCTTTTTTTGTCCAATAAGCACCTCCCCTTCCTCTCCATGCAACTGGAAGACACTTGAGGGGAGTGCGTGTCAGGGTCATGGCTGAGCCTTTCCACTTTCTTCTGGGTTAGGTGCATGTTCCTAATTGTAGCAGGTGCTCAGGAAAGTGTCCAAGGGATTAAGTGGGGAGCAGACAATCCAACCTGAGCTTTTCTACCCTGCCTTACATTTTTGCTGCATAAATTCTCCAAGCTAAAAAGGATCTTTTCACAAGGCCATATCATAGTAAGTAGATGACTTCCCCTGCCCCCAGTCAATCAAAGAGATAAATGGCCATTCACATAGAGTGGGAAGGTCTCTGGACTGGGACCATCTCCCAGCTGGTGACCCAATTCAAGACCTCTTCCCTCCCTGGGGTTAGGCTTCTTTTCTGTAAAACTGGAGACTGGGATAGAAGGTTTCTAAAGATAATCTGAACTGTAATACTAATAATCATTAGCAGATAGTAGATGTTCTACAAATATTTATTGAACATGTATTATCATCATTTTATAGTTGAAGAATTAGAGTTCAGAGATTAGCCTGTGGCTAAAGTAAGATTCTGGCACATTCTGCCTCCAAAGCCATCTGCTCAACCACTGTACTCTTCTTTTTGCCATGACTGTCCAAAATTCTAAATATAAAGTGCTTCTAGTTCTGTTCAGATGATGTAAGCACACTGCATCATATCTCCCACACTGATTAAAACTAAAAGCCCTGGACAGAAAACATAAAGCAACTATACATGGGCTCTGAAAAGTGTATAATAGAAGGTGAATTGCTCAAAACCAGTAAAAATGGCCATTATGGTAGTGAATTTCTTGATTTTTTCTCTTCCTATGTCTCCCAGTTAGACTGAAGGGGAGCCCAAATTCTGGAACTATGTAGTGGATGCAGACAGGGAAAACTCAAAGAGAAACCTCTTTTCTGGTTAGAGGACCTAAAATAGAGGACCCTGTGGGACAGACAGCATGGAGAGAATCCCTAATATTTTTCTTCCTTTTTTTTTTACTCTCCAGGCCATACTCCCAAGGCAAGTCTCAGTCCAAAGCAACAATCTGCTGTTATTAGTGACTGTGGTGGTTACACAGGCACCTAAAAATCTGAGGCAAACTCCTCTCAGAGCAGAGGAACAGGTAAAGGGGGCTTTGGGAATCCAGAGTGTGAGGGGAATCAGGACTTGCTACATAATTTGTGGGACCCAGTGCAAAATGACAATACAGAGCCTCTTGATCAAAGATTAGGAATTTCAAGATAATGAAAGCAGAGCATTAAACCAACTGTGGGATCCTTCTAAAGGCCCTAGATGGCCACACAGGTTGCAAGTCCAGGGAGCTGTCCTGGGTGGAATCCCTATTACTTTCTTCCCTTTTTTCTCTCAGTGCTTAACCCTAGAGTTAGGTCCAGTCACAAGAAGTGTGTAACAGTGTATGGAGGATAAAACTCTGGCTTTGTAGCCAGAAGACCAGAAAAAGAAACCACTGGGTGAGTGTGCAGGAAAACTTGGAAAGGAGAGAGCCAGACAAAGTGATCCCCTAAATCTATGGATGAAGTCCTGGGCTCAGCCCTGAGGTGCACATGAACTGATGTGAAGCACCAAAGCAAAGGCTTTGACAGCTAACCTATTGTGGTGACCACCATCTACATCCAAGACTGGTCCCTGGGTAGTACATTAGCAAGGTGGAGCCAAACACCACTTCAAAGTCATTTTGGTATTCATGAAAGGACAGACACATTGATTGATGAATCAGAAATAGGGAGCTCAGAGACTGACCCATACTTGTATATCAACTAGCTTTTTACAAAGATGCAAAGGTAATTCAATGGAGAATAGGTAGTCTTTTCAACAAATAAGGCTGGAATAACTGGGCATTCTTAAAAAATTGAACTTTAACCTATGAACACTTTTACTAATTAACTCAGAATGGATCATAGATCTAAATGTACAATGAAAACAATAAAACATTTAGAAGAAAATATATGAGGAAAATCTTTGTGACTTTGGATTAGGCAAAGTGTTTTAGATAAAGCAGGATCCACAAATGAAAAATTTTCATATGTTGAACTTGATCAAAATTAAAGCCTTTTCTTTGTGAAAGACACTGTAAAGAGAAGGAAAAGGTAAGTTACAGACCAGAGAAAATATCTACAAATTACATATATAATAAAGAGTTTGCTTTTGGAATGTATAAAGAATTTTTAAAACTCAGCAATAAAAGACAGTAACTCAGTTTTTAAAAAATTTGCAAAAGATTTGAAAGACACTACACCAAAGATGATATACAGATGTCAAATAAGCCCATAAAGAGATGCTCAAAATCGTTGGTAACTAGTAAAATGCTAATTAAATCACAAATACCACCACCCTTAGCAGAAGGCTAAAATTAAAAAAAACTGAAAATACATACAAGAACTAGCGAAGATGCAAAGCAACTCTAATGCTCATACATTTGGTGGCAATGCAAAATGGTACAGCCATTCTGGAAACTTGTTTGGCAATTTCTTATAAAGCTAAACACATTAACATGTGACCTAACAAACCTACTCCTAGAGAAATGAAAACATCTGTTCACACAAAACTCTGTACACAAATGCTTACAGCAGTATTACTCATAAACGTCAGAACCTAGAAACAGCCTAAATGTCCTTTAACAGGTGAATGGATAAACAAGTGGTGGTGTTGCCCATACAGTGGGTGCTCAGCGGTGGAAAGCAACTAGCTCCTGATGCATGCAGCCACGTGGACGACCTTACATGCAGCTGAGTGAAAGAAGCCAGGCTTAAAAAGTTACATACTGTATGATCCCATGTGGATGACATTCTGGAAAAGATAAGACAATAGAGACAGAGAACAGAAGGTGGATGCCAGGGGTTAGTGGGAGATGGGGGGAAGCTGACTACAAAGTGGGCAGCACAAGGGAGCATTCTGTGGTGAGGGAATTATTCTGCGTCCTGACTGTGGTGCACTGATGATTCTATGCATTTCTCAAAACTTACAGAAATGTGCACCAAAAAAATGAACTGTACTGTATACAAATTAGAAGTAAACTTTGAAATAGAGGTATATAGAGGTATACAGAGGTCAAGAGGTACAAACTTCCAGTTGCAAAATAAATGAGTCACTGCACAAAATAAATGAACAGTATGGGGAACATAGTAAAAAACTATGTGATATCTTTGTATCGTGACGTATCATACCTAGACTTACCCTGTGATCATTTTGAAATGTATAGAAATACTGAATCACTGTGTTGTGATTCACAGGAACTAACATAGTGCTGTAGGTGAATTATAAATATAATTAACAATGCTGTATGTTACATATGAAACTTAAGTAAATCCGAAGAGTTCTCATCACAAGGAAAAATATTTTTTTCTGTTTCTTTAATTTTGTGTCTATATGAGATGATCCATGTTCACCAAACTTTTTGCGATAATCATTTCATGATGTAAGTCAAATCATTATGCTGTATACCTTAAACTTATACAATGCTACATGTTAATAATATTTCAATAAAACTGGAAGAAAAAGAGTATACACACAGCACCTATCCTTCCTACGTGTGGAAGTAGAGACTATACAATTATCCATTGTAAACAGACTGTACTTTTCAGTGTAAAACTCCTTTGTTTCATCAAATCCTATAATTTAAATTGTATACCTCCATTTATCTTGATTTTAAAAAATTAGGAAACATATGTTGATATGAGGATAAATGTTTAATAAATGTATTGGGGCAAGAATGAAACTGTCTCCTGACTGCCTCTCTGTTGTGTGTAACCTACTTTTCTCCTGCTGGTGACAACTGGCCCAAGTGATGTCAGAGGTTATTTCTCCTGTGTGGTCACAGTAACTCAGAGCTCCCAGCTCCTGCTCAGAAGGCCACCCACAGCACCTGGGAAAGTCTACCCCAATTCAAACCTTACCACGCCAATGCTTTCAAATGAAAAAATGGCTGTTCCAAAAAAGAGAGCGTAGGTCTTCCAATTTGCTACCAGTGGCAACTGGCTGGGGTCTGGAATTCCCTGTGGGGAGAGAAATGCAGTAAGACCTTTACTCTCCAAGTATGTTTGCTCCTTTAAGGGGGGAGTATTCTGAGAGTACATCTGAATTTTAAGTAATTGAATGTCAAGAAATTCAGAACATTTCAAAAGGAAGTAGGCAGCAATCAAAGTTGATTTTAACACTACACAACACCAAAGAGCCAGAGGGAAGAAAGATCAAGGTATTGTCCAAGTACTGAAGGATCAGTATCTCATGGAGAGAGTTTGGTTCATCAGAATCCTCCAGAAGAAAATCTTACACACCACAGGTGAGTACCAGCCTAACATGCCCAAGAACACTTCAAATGTACCACTGGTTATGGGTGCTGGAAGTTACTGTGACTACAGTTACAGTGATATTCTAGGGCCCAAAGTAATTAGTGAAATATGAAAGTGCTCTTTCTTCAATGAGCTACAAATTGAAAGGAAAAAAGTGTGTTGAATAAATATTTTATGTACCCTGTGACCTAGGATGTAAAAATGGCAGAACCATTTCTCTAATTAAGTAATCTCTGGAATAGTCCAAAAGTAAATCAGAGGTAGCTATCTCATTAGAAAATTCAGTTTTGTAGAATCCATCAATATTGCCTTAAGGAGTATAAGACTTATCTGTAGTTATCCTAAAATATTTGACTAATTTGTTATTTTTACTAAATTCCATGGACTCTATAACTTTTTCCCTCTGTGACTTCTCAAAGAGAAAAACATCTGAAAGGTTCTAGGTATGCCAAGGATCTTCAGGGTTTATGTTTCTATGTAGTCTTACCCATTATAAAATAAAAATTAGAAAGAATAGAAAAGTAGGAAATTGAGGGAAAATCAATATCCGTAACTCAACTTGAAAGATGTAATTTATATCATGATAGATTTGCTTGTGGTCTTTCAAGATTCTATTTATACCTCTGTGACTAAATACTAGTTTTTTTTTTTCCTCTTGAGTTCCTTAGGGGTAATTTTGAAATTACCTGGAATTGTAGCCTCGAGTTTGTAAGACTAACTCAGCAAGATATCACTGTGGTAGAAGATGCTGTTTTTCATCTACCTTTTGCTGTTTTCCAACCATTACAGGAATGGTCTATAGTTCACCAATCAAGATGTTTCCCTTGCAAAGCATATTTTTTTTCTAAAACCAGGATTTGACAGGAAATGAGTATTGGAGAAGCAACACGAAAGAGGAGATATCTAGAACGTACAGAGACATCTTTGTGGAAGGAAGGCAACCATAAAATGGGTACTAGGCTGAAGAGTGAAGTGGACACTCACTGGCCCCAGATGTCACTCTATTATATATATAAAAGCCTCTGCCCACTGGAGGAGTCAGGTGTGTGGTGTGCACTAACCTGGGTGATGTACTGGATGATGATGATTAAGCTGACCAGCATGCTGATGTTGGCCAACAGGGAGAAGATGGTCAGGATCCTGAGGTTCCGAACGAGGGCCAGCAGCATCAGGAAGGGCAGGAAGGTGAGCATGTAGAGTCGTGAATCCATGGTGGGCATCAGGATCACTGTCACGTTGTCATGGCAGTTGCTGGTGGTGCCATTAACTGCTTCCACTACCTGAGGAAGGAACAGGGAAAAGCAAGGGGAAAAGTCAGTGAATCTTCTGGCTACCTGATTAGTTCAGTGCCTGGCCCAAAATCAAACTCAAAGAACTGGCATGTCTCACAATGAGTTAGGGTGACTTTAGGACTTCTTATTGTAAATCTTCTGCACCATTCTTTCTCAAAAGAGGATAGACATTTTTCTCTGTCATTCTGGAAGTTAGCCAATATTCTTCCACTAAACTTATTTTTCTACTTGAGTTCTACAGAGTCTGTTCCTTTTGCTTTTAACTGAAAAAGTCCACCACTTACTATTTCTTAACTGCACCAAAACTGACCTTTTGAGTGAGAGAACTCTTCTTGTGAGGACTGGACCATTCATTGCAGGACATTTAGCATTCCTGGATGCCACCCAATAGAAGCTATTAGCATCCTCTGGTCATCGTGACAAACAAGGAACACCCCACTGCACACTGTACAAACACCCCCTTGGCAAAGTGAGTGTTGGGGGAATGGTACCACCCTCCTTTGGAATCAGCATGACTTAACTGATGCAGTCTCATTGTACAAGCAACACAATCTACTACAGAACAATTACAGAGTTAGGCAAGAAGAAAATGTTAAAGCAATGATAATCTCAATATCCATGGGTAGCCATGGTAATGCCTTGTGATATATTCATCTGTACATTTTCTGTGTATGCAATGCCACAAATTACATGTAGTATACACATCCCTCTTTATTTTACAAAACTGCAATCATAGCATACACTTTTATTTTGAAATCTCCCTTTCACTTAACTACACACCTGGATACCTAAATGAATCATTAAGTTTTGTTTTTCTCTGATTCCTCCCTACAGTAGGGAAAACTACTTGGAACATTAGCCAGGCATTCAAGGCCCTCTATAAATAGGCCCATTCAACTGTGAAGGCTCTTCCTTTCCCAAGGCCCACACCTTCCACACCTTCTACAATCACTTGTATTGTCTCTACTGAGCAAGCCCCACACATTCTTGCCTCTAGGCGTTCACTCCTCCCTTCTCCCACCTTGGCTGCCACCACTTCTTCCCTAACCTGCCCTTCAATGCCCAGCTCAGATGCATCTCCTTAAGGGAGCCTTCTCTTGCTCCAATGATCTTTCCTGCTTCCACACATTTCTGCCCCCTAGTTCACAATTAAGCACCCCCAGCCTCAAGGTGTTAGAGGTGTCCTGACCCAGCACCAAAATATTATATTGATAGTTAACTTTTCATATGTTTTAAAGCACATCCCACTTAGTCCTCAGACTCCTTGAGACATGCTTACCTTGTCTCTAGACAGATGACTGATAAAATTCTGTCTATATCATTGATTTCCAAGCAGCAATCTGGCAGGTAAGAGCCTTTAAATCAAACCCTTGACCCAGTAATTTTACTTTAAAATATATACACATGAATATAAGGAATAAAAGAATGTACAAAGACTTATGTAAATTATAGTAAAAAAAAAAACAAAGG
Source organism: Camelus ferus (assembly GCF_009834535.1). NCBI lineage: Eukaryota > Metazoa > Chordata > Mammalia > Artiodactyla > Camelidae > Camelus > Camelus ferus. The sequence continues at coordinate 106,729,070 of NC_045698.1, forward strand.
GAAACAAAGAAAATATCCAATCATAGAACACTGAAGTCATCTGCGTGATGGAAAATTATGAAATTATTAAAAACTACACTAAAAATGTAAGGACACTGAAAAATGATAATCAAAACAATAACCATGAGTGGTTGGATTAAAAATAATTTTGTTTTGTTTTGAGACGACATATAACATAGTGTTTAAGAACTTAAGCTGCGATGTTGAAAAGCCTGTGTTTTTAATCTTTGCTCTGTGTCGTTATTAATATACATTATAGAGTTCACAACATCAGTTTTCTCATCTGCAAATTGAGAATAACCACAGTATCTATTCTGATATGGCCATGAAGAGAATTAAATGAGGGAAAGCTTATAAAACGCTCAGTACTGTACCTGATGCTTAATAGAAGCTAACTCTAAATGCTTATTGTTTTTTTTCCTTCTTTCTAATTTCTTTTTTTTATATTTCCAATTTTCTGGTATTACTAAAAGCAAAACAAACAAACAAAAAAACCTCTAAAGAATCTAAAGAATAGGTTTTTTTAAGCTTATTGACTGACAAAGAATAGCTTCTGTTATTACCCATATTATTTTGCTCAGATTGCTACAAGATAACTATTGTGGTAGGTCAAAAGAACTTCTTGGGGACAAAAACTGTTAAATCATAGAGCTTAAGCACCTAAAGGTAGATAAAGATGACCCACAGGTTAGGTATCATCCAAAAAGGCCTATATCAGTTTGAGAAGAGTTAAAGATGATTAAGTTCCAAGGCAGGATGACAGACAAAATCCAAGGTTTCCTCCAGCTCAATTTTAAAAACCAATCTTGAGGACAGGTCCAGTTTTAGAGACAAAACTTGGACAAAGGGTGCTGCGGAAAAACTAACCATTTACAGAAATCTGCAGATGTGTGAACTGGGGGAAGCCTGGGTTCTTTGATAACATCTGGTTAACCTCTTTCTTTGTATGATGAGGACACTAGGGCCCAAAGAGAAGAAGCCATGTCCTTTTCCCTCCCTTCTTCTCTAGAAGATTCTACCTGTTTTAAATTATCGGCCAGAAACACAATGTACACGCAGCAGAAGCCCAGCTGGGTGACTATGAGAAAGAAGCTCACGATATGCCTGAAAGAAAGGAGAGAGAGAGAAAGAAAACTTGTTATAAAAAGAGTAGGCTTGTCATTTCCATTTCTGTTCCCAGGGGTTGGTGACCCTCTACCAGCACCCTTGGTCCTGCCACCACAGTCAACAATGGAGCAGTAAGAAGGGAGGTAACAGTAGTTCTTTAAAAGCACATGTTTCTCAACCACCCTCACACTCTCAGCTCAGCAAGTGGTAAAATTCATCGTCAGGAATCTTGCTCCACACCTGGCTCCGTGTTGAATACTAACTGATGTAAGGCAATAGGCCCAATGTTTTTTATTAGCTATAATTAACATTAAAATTTTTTTCCTATCATGTGCCAGACACCATACTAGGCACTGAGGACACACAGACAAGTAACACTGTCTTTCCTCTAGTGGTTTAGAGACTAGTGGATGAGATGGATAAAAAATAATATGGCAATAAGGACCATGGTAAAGGGGCATTTTACCTGAATTATAGAGCAGACAGCCTTCTTAGAAAAACCCATACCGGGGCAGAAGTCCCTCAGGAATATGAAGAGAGAGAGAGAGAGAGAGAGAGAGAGAGAAAGAGAGAAGAGGAATAAAGGGGAGGAGGAGATGGCAAGGAAGTGGTGAGGAAAGAACATTTCAGCAGAGGGATTAGGCAGATTTCTCTAGCTGCCATGTGAAGAATCCACTGTAGGGGGCAAGACGGAGGATGGGAAGACTGGATAGGAGATTCTTACAATAATGGAGGTGAAATATGGCAGCCACCCAGACAAAGACATGGCCATTAGAATGAGAGAAATAAAACTATTTTAAGAGATGCTAGGGAGCTAGAGCTTACAGAACCTGGTGACCACGTACGTCAAGGGGAAGGGGAAAGGAAATGACCTAAAGTGATTGACAGGTTTTTGGCTTGGACAACAAAATGAACTGGGAAATCAGAGGGAAGAACAGGTTTTAGGGGAAGGGAAAGAAATGACACATTCAGTACCTGAATTGTTGAGCCTGAGGTTCCTACAGGGGACATTCAGGAGACAACCATATATTAATGCTCTGGAACTGCTGAATTGTTAGTAATAGATAAAGCCTTGAAAAGGCAGATCAGTGTTGGAAAGTATGCAGAGTGAGAAGGTTTCAAATCCTAGAGAACGGCAACACTTACAGGGAGGATAGAAACAAAGAAGACTTCAAAGTAATAGCCAGAGAGGTAAAAGGGAAACTAGGGTGAAAAAGGATTTAACAGAAGCCAAGTGAAGAGCTAATGTTTGAAGAAAAGAATAGTCAATCGTACCTACTGCTGCTGAGAGGTTCTCTAGGGCAAAGAAGGAGGTCTTTTAAGGTGCTGGTGGAAAGAACGTCAGTAGAAGTATAGGACAGGAAAGCCAGGTGACCCATGAAAGAGGTGTGAATGGCGTCTATGGAAGTAAAGTCAGAAGATGGGCCATTCCTTCATGAAGCTGGAGTGTGAGCTCCAGTCTTGAAGGTGCCCATTTTGTTCATAGTTGTGAGCCCACTGCCTAAAGTACTTCCTGTCATGTAGGTATTCAGTAGGTATTTGTTGAATAACCAGATAATGAATATGAGATAGGATGGTAGCTAAAGGAAGGTATGAGGTCCAGGAAGGTTTATTAATTTATTTTATTATTTTTAAGATGGAGATACATGAACACATTTTAATGTTGAGAGGAAGAGCACACGGTTCAAAAAAGAAGTTCAAGTCACAGAAGAGCAGATAATTAGCAAAGCAAAGTCTCTAAATAGAGCAGGAAAAATCCACTTTATATGCCCAACAATGGGTAGAAGGATTTGAGGGGTTGTGACAGACAAAAGCTTGGGTCACACAATTGGGAAAATACTGGTAATCATCCCATAGCCTTCCTAGTCTGCTCATAGGTTGAATTTATTAGCTCAGTAAGTGAATGGGCTTTGGGTCAAGAGAGGTGCCAGACCCATGATGCTCATGGGCAGGACACACCTCAGGTGGTGCAGTTCGGGGTATCACAGTTCAAGAAAGACTTTGATAATCTAGAGGTGCTCAGAAAGGAGTAGACAGACGGGGAGGGGACAGGTCTGAAAACAAAGACAAAAGAGTAGATTTAGTCCCAAGTTCATCAACAGCTCTGAAAGCGAAAAGGTGGGAGTTGCAGGAGGAAGACTTCAGCTCACCAAAGGGTGCTTAATGTCATGGTCTTCTTCTCTCTTTATTCTCACTATATACTCTCTCCCTAAAAGACCTCTTCTGTCCCCTGGCCTCATAGCTGACTTCAATTCTGTCTCCTGCCTGAAGATACGCTCAAGCCTATATATATACAACTACCCATTTGACATCTCTACTTGAATATCCAAAACAGAAGTCATCAGATATCTGAGTCAACCTTGACTCCTTTGTTTTCCCACAACCATGGGATCCAAATTATGATCAAATTCACTTTTCTCCATTGTCACTGCCACCAGCTTGGACCTAGCCATCATTACCACCTGCCTGGACCTTGTCAACAGCCTCCTCATGGGTCTGACTAAATCTATTCTTGCTTCCTTACAATCTATTCTCTTTACAGAAGCCAGACAGATCTTTAGACAATGCAACTATAACTAAAACAGGAAAGCCTCTGATTAAAAGCCTCCAATGGTTTCCTGGTTGTTTTTAAGAAAAGAAAAAAACCTTGAAGAGAGTCTAAAATGTGCAGCTTGGCTGGGCCCCTGAATCTTTCTTCAGCATCATCTCCCTGACTATCTGCCCTCAAGTGACTGGTCCTCCTGTACCCTGAAACCGTCACGTACTCCCTCCTGCTTCGGGACCTTCACATCTTGCTCTTCCTCCTGGGAGGCCCTTTAGGCTCCTGCATTCCCCTAGGTAATTCCTCATTCCTAAGACTGCCTTCCTTCGGAACTCACCTTAACTGTTCCACCCTAGGAAGCCTACCTGAACCCACGCACATCTCCTTACCTGTACAGCAGCAACTAGTACTTCTTTCCTTCAAGGTACTTATCCCAGTGGTTACTAAGTAACTGTGTCCTAAACTAATGTCCACCTTTCCCACTGGACTATGGGTCCTGTGAGGGCAAAGCTTTGTTTGCTTTGTTCCCCACGGTATTTCTAGGGCCTAATTCTAATAAAGTGAATAACATTAAAGCTGCATAGCAAAGAAATGACCCTATTGCTGGGGATATACAAGGAGTGGGACCGGATAAGGAAGACTGCCAATGAACTCCTTCCATGTGAATTGCAATATTCTGTGTTACATAAGCCAAATTTCCAGGGAAGAGGGCATTCCTGACAGCCACATTTCTTCCCCACTTTGGGTCAAGCAAGAACAAGGTACCTTCCCCAATGTGCATGGTTCCGGAGCCAGGTGCTGGGGCTGGCTTCTAGTCCATGCATCACTGTATCCCCGTAGTCCATAAACGGTTTGTTAAGCCTGAAGGAGAGAGGACATACAGTTACCAAGAGGCAGTTTAATCTAAGATCATATACTGAGAAGTCAGGAGACACATAGCACAGCAGGACCTAGCTGGAGTGAGAAGAACACTGGGGCAGGGAACAAAGTATTTTGACACCTGGTGGTATTTCCTTGGTGGCTTGTTTTTCTTGCCTATTAAGTAGGGCAGTTACTACATAACAAGGGTAATAATATATACCTTGCGTGGGTACAGTAGTTTTCATATTCATGATCCCATTGGATCCTCATGACAATTCTCTGAGGCAGGGTTAGGCATGGATTGTTTATGCCCAATTTACAGATGAGCCAAGCAGATAGGCACAATGGCCTGATTGAGATCACCGAATGAGTCACATGGAGGAGTCTCACTTTAGGTCCCTGCCCTGAATGCTTTTCTCTTTTTCTTGGCCTTGTTGGAGGAAATTAAGAAGTAAACTCTTGTTTATATGAGGTATAATTCTGGGATGTCCCTGAGAACCAAGCACCAAAGGAACTGACATGAGAACACTGTTTTCCTCACCTGTGGCAGAAGTGCTGGGCACACCTGACCAGGATGTGCATACAATGGCAGGAGATGAGGCCCATGGCCAGCAAACTGAGCGGGCCCATCTAGAGGACGGGGATGCCAAGGGGCAAGGCAAGAGAGAAGAGAATGGATCTGTGAATAACATGGTAGGGAGGGATTTGGTAGTTCAGGTTTCATTCAAGACTCAAAGAACTATCTAGCAAACTGGTTTGCAAGGCATTTTTAGCAGTAACAGCTATACTTTGTTTTTTCTTTACTGAAGTATAGTTGATTTACAATGTTATATATTCTTTCAAATATGATCTCAAGTAGTACTCCAATAAAGTGTAAAAAGCAATTACAATGACGTGTTATGGTGGGAGTAGAGGACTCAGACTTCTGATGTTTAGTGGCCTTTGAGGCATCCCTCAGCACTAGTGTTTTACAGAGCACAACTGGAAAACTAGTCATCCAACCCCTGCACTCCACAAGGGAGGAAACTGAGGCTCAGCCAGTAGACAAATGACTTGCTAAGGCCACTCAAAGTCCATGGCAGAGCCAGAACTCAAACCCAGACTAGATGTCTAGACTCCAGGTTTAGACCAAGCTGCCTTTCAGTAAGACTACTCAATGTAAGACATTATAAACTCTTAGAGGCTGTCCTCCCCCACCTGTGGCAGCCCCTCTTACCAGGATGCCTGCATTCTTCACAGCCAGGGGTAGTCCCAGGATCCCTGTGCCTATGTTACCTTTCACCAGGTGAACCAAGGTCTGGAATGCTCTAAAGGAGAAGAAAAAGACTTGAGGATGTGGGTTCACGGAGGTGAGGAGATCTGACAGGCGAAATCCCTCCTCGTATGCCAAAACCTGAGTTAAGCTGGATAGGTGGGCTCCTGGCCACTTCCCAGTTCCCATAGATTTGCCTGGCACTCGTGGTCTCCTGTAGGGTGACCAACCATCTCAGTTTGCCCAATACTGTCCTGGTTTTAGCAGCTAACACTAAACATATGCCATTAGAACACTAACTATGTAATAGACATTATGCTAAGGATTATATATATTATCTCATGTAATCCTCTTGTCAAGACTAGAAAGTAGGTTATTGCTTTTATTTTTTCAGATGAGAAAACTGAGGAATAGAGATTTTTAAACTGACTTATCAAAGGATATATGAAAACTGAGGAATAGAGATTTTTAAAGTGACTTATCAAAGGATATACTGGGGAGGCAGAATTTGAACCCAGGACTGCGTCAGAGTCCCTGTTCCTCACCTCATTTCTACTGGACTGTCTCCTGGAAATGAGCCAGGACAGATGAGTAAAGGGACAGCCCCATTTCATAACTGAGGGAACTGAGGCTCAGAGAGGGGGCAGGGAATAGCCCAAGGTCATAGAACTAGTAGCAGATAAGGGACTGAACTCAGCGAAGAGGGGAAAGTGCAGGCAGCAAAAAGAAATCATTGTGACTTCTGAATGAAGAGGTCAAATAACTTGGGTCCCTAGATATGGTCTGTTGGGACAGGGTTATTCCGGGTTTGGTTTCCAGAGGAATTTTTCCTGCCAGGCCAGCACATCAAACTGGGGAATGGCATGTCTCCTCCTATCCTCCAAAAAAACAAAACCAAAAACTCAGACCCTTTTTTAAAGACTGATGTGAAGGTAGACCAGAAATTAGGTTTCAATCACCAAGGAGAAAGTTCTACGGAGGTATCCTCTCTAGTGGTGAAATAACAGACCAACCTATTTTTATACCTCTTTGTACCTGGACCAGGTTAAACCAAGGTGAGTATTACATCCACAACTTCAGAAATCTTGGAAATTTCCCATGAGAGACTTCCAGTGAGGAGACTTACTGTGAGGAGCAGCAGAGGTATTGTGGAAGGAGCCTGGTCCCTGGACAAACTAGGGACTAAGACTCAAGGCTACTACTTAACTAGCTGTGTTATCTTGGGCAACATGTCTGCTTTACTGAGCCTCTGTAAGTCTTAGGAGGAATGATGTTTTGAAAGAACTGCCCCAAACACCTGTATCTTTATGTTAATCCCTGAATCCTCTAGCTTCCTGAGGATCTGCCCATTGATTTGTTAAGGGTTAAAGAGAAAAATTGCCGGAGAAAGAGGGTGGAGAGTCTCTGCATGCCTTTCTCTCTCCCTGTGGGTGTCAACATTGCTGACGGAGCACTGCACACCACGGGCCTCCAATGATGGGCTTGTTTTGCAACTAGGATCAACGGGTCACTTTGAAATTTCTAACTAAAGGACTTAGGAAATCAGAATTCAACTTTGGGCCACTCAGCCAACTTAATAATACAATGAGCTGTGTAAAACACTGGGCTGGGAGGCAGTACACCTAGGTTCTAGCCCTAAGTCCTTTGGTGACTTTGGAATGTCACTGTAGTCACTGCAGTTGGCTTCTGGGGACTGAGCTTAGTGGCTTCGCTAAGCACACTTCGCACGCTTCGCCTTCGCAGCCATCCTGGGAGGAGCGAACTGTTATCTCACAGGGGAGAAATTAGAGTACCGAGAAGTTCCATCACTTGATCAGGCTGGTAAATAGCTAAAGTGGGAATTCAAACCCAGGTGAGGTGACCCCATAAGTACCATGCTTACCCAACCTGTTTACTACCTCCCTCCAAGTCATAAGCAAGTTCTCACCTGCTTTATTTCTTTGATTCTTAAGTAGCTAAAACTGCCATCAAATCATGTTTTAGTTCAGGGCATAAGAGCTAAGTGGTTCCTCCAAGACCTGTGATTGAGAAATAAACTCAGCAGTGGATGGCCCCAAGGCCTGGAGACCTCACTCTCAGGACTGCAATTTCTAAACAAGCCCCAGGACTAGCCCTTGGGCAACGGAAACACATCATAGCGCCAGTCACTGTGTCCATCCCTGAAATGTCCTGCAGGGTGGCAATGGAGAGGGGTTTGCCTGCCTCTTACAGTAACTGCCCCTCCTTGCTGCACACTGGCCCCCCCTCCCGCACAACCTTTCAGATTTAATTTCCACAGGCAACCTCCTTCAATTCACACTGCCACCAATTTATCCCTGTTTTGCAAAACGGAGGCATAGAGAAGGAAGGAGCAGAATCACAATGTGGACGCAAGTTTTCTTTCTACTGTACCGATGGTGTCAACATTTTCTTCTTAAAGTGCAGAACTTTATCACTATGCCAACCACCCCAGCTATTTTTCCTCAGTGAACTAGCCATGCTGCCTGAGTGGTAGAGGCAAAGGAAACGGGAGCCTGGTAGCTTGGCTCTCTTGCAGAAACCCTCTGAGTACACCCCTCCTTGTTAACGGTTAGAAAGCATTGCAAGGGATCCCCCGCTTCCCCTCAAACACAGTCCAGAGAGGTGGAAGAAATCAGACTCTTCCACAGTATTGCGCTTTACACATAGTCACTGCAGTTCTCAATTGAAGTAGAAGCCCAGGGAACTGCAGGAAGGAGGCAAGGAAGAGGAAATGCTTGGGTACCTGTGGTTTTAGCTCAAGTGTCACCTTCTCTTCCAAGAAGCTGGGGATTCTGCCCTCCCTCCCCAACATTATCAGAGTTGGCTAGGAACAAATCTGACTCCAGGGCTATACCTCAACTAAAACAAACAGACTCTAGAGCCACCACTGGATTCCAGCCGCCATCCTGCCAATGAGCCAGTGCATGTCCTTGGGTAATTTGTCTTAGTTTCACCACCTGCACGAGTTGGAGGGTGGATCACTATATCCTAAGGGCTTTCTGGTAGTCTTCCCTCCTGCCTCTTTAAGCTCTCAACTTGATTCAGCCTCTGACTGTATCTTTTGAGGCTCCTGCACGATGGCTTGTGGGCCAGACACACCCACCTTGGGGTTTTCGCCACTGCAAGCTTCCAGGCTGGAAGGCAGAAATGGGGATGGCAGAAAAAAGCACTCACGTTATGCCCTTCGTCGTTTCCAAGCCCGGCGATTCTGAAGGGCTCCCATCCAAGAAACCGGAGTCCTTGTTCTGCAGCTTCTCGGCACTTTGGGGAGGGGACTTGAGGTCCATTTTGAGGTCAACAGCTCCTGGGGGACCCTCAGCACTCTTTGTCATGGGCATGACTGCTTCAGAAAGACAGGGCTCCTGGCTATGGTCAGGGGTCTGCACTGAGCAGGAAGGTGTCTAGTCAGGTGCAAACTCCAGCTCAGTGGCTTGTGCCTTAGCAGGCTCTGGCCAAGCTAGAATGAAGCCCCGCCCACCTCCCCCGGAGGGTGCTCCTCCTGCCTGAAGAAGCCCAGTGGAAGAGGATCACTCTCCAGCAGGAGGAGAGGAAGGGAGGGTTTTGGGAAAGGAGTCATCCATGTTTACCTAATAACAGTAATGGCAACAGCGACTACAACACTGATCATTTTAAAAACTAATATTTATTAATCACTTCACTAAGGGATAGATACTCTCCCTAAGTGCTTTACCTTTATTTTCTCATTTAATCCTGTACATTAAATGATGAGGAAATCAGGCTCTGAACTAAATGGATCTGCCTAAGCTAGAAAGTGCCAGAGTAAGGACGAGAGCCCAGTGCATCAGGCTTTTTAACCAATGCCCTATTTCTGCCTCCAAGAGACTATCTACACACCCCCACCTCCTTATTCAACCCAGGACAGGGGCTTCACTTCTCACTGGCTGTGTATTTGTTGTAAGGCATCCTCTGGGAGCTCCCCTTTCTTAAGCTGGAAAAAAAGGAGCACTTACTCACCTCTAACTGCTTCTTAGCTTCTGTGAGGCTCCAGGGAGAGAGGAATGGGGATTCTTTTGGGAAGGGACGGAGAGGCAGAGATTGTACAACCCCTAGCCACACTTTACTGGGTAGGATGCTGGCATCAGGAGAGGCCGTGATCTGCCTAAGGTCACATGTGACAGTCAGGATAGAACTCTGCAGCTAAAGAAGGTTTTGGAGGTTTCTCTAGTGTTCCATTCTCTGTCATTATCTCTACTTCAGTGACAGATGAATGGGCCAAAATTTCCTCCTCCTTCAAAATTATAGCATTTTACTCAAGCCATACCACTCCCCGTACCATTATCCCATGTGCCATGAGCTTTACTTAAATGATCTCACAACTAACTGGTAGCAACTGAGATAGATTTGCCTGAGCCCCTCCCTTACATGGGGCCCTTTCCAAGGTCCTCCAGGCAATTTTGAATTTGTAATTTTGTATTCTTTTTCTTAAAGAGGCCCTCTCCACCCCTTACTTCTACCCACAACCTCATTCCCAGGGTATAAGCTTCAGGCCCCATAAAGCCTGTCTACTTTTCTGGGTAGCACTGTTATTTTGTTTTCACACATGTGGAAACTGAGGCTTGGGGAAGTAAACAATAGCTTGCTTAAGGCCACAACAACTCCTTCGCAGAGCCCAAACTCTGCCCTTGTCATATCTTTCTATCTCTGAAGCCTGTAGCTTTGACCACTACACTGACCCCTGGGTTTGAATACTGGCCCCACCCTTCAAGTTTCTTGCCCTGAATCAACGGAAACACTGCGTTTGAGAAAAATCCTCTATTCACTTGTCTGGCACCATTACATGGCAGTATTTCTGGCCTGAGGGGAGGCAAGATGCATCCTCTGGCCTGTTTATTCACAGCATTGAGAGTCCATAATGCAATTCTAATCTCAGATCTCATCCAACTGACAGGTCTTTGTTCTGGCTGAGGCAACAAGATTGGTCAATAAGATTGTCAAGGATCTTGAGATGTTCAGGTATAAGGCTAGTTCTTGTTTCCTCTCCAGTTGTGAGAAGACCCCAAGTTAATCTTCAAACCTTTGGGAAAGGGGTTGCTGGAATATCAGAATTTTGCTGGGGTCCTTTCCAGATATCAGGTAAACGAATACTTGCAGGGCACTGCCTGCAGGCTTCCAACTTGTACCACCTGTCCGCAGGCAGGAGGGCATCCTCCAGGGTGGGAGCCTCCAGATAAGCCCTTCTAACACTGGCCCAAGCATCTGCGGCTCTGGGTTCCACCACGGCTCTACCGTGAAGCTGATGTGACCCTAGGAAAGGTATTGCTCCTCTTTCCCCCTTGCTGACACGGGCACTAGGTTATAGAAGACTTTTGAAGAACTGAAGCCCCCAGGGCCTGTGCTTTTCATTCTCAATGGATGCTGAGATACAGGCCTAGCTTCCCTTGGGGCACAAGCAACTTATGTGAGGACTGCCTAAACTGCTTGACATCTGCACAGACAGTGGAACAAATGGGATTTTAATCATGATAATCTTTTATCATCCTTTAGAATAACTAGGGAGCCTTGTCTTTTTTTTTTTTTAACGGCAGTTTGGAAAGTTGGTGTGTTATCAGAACCATCTGGGAAGATAATAAAGCACAGAGAGACCCAGACTCACTGAAGTAGGAAGAATTTGGGCCTTTTTGTTTTTACTACATTCCCCAGGTGGTTCTGATACTGGCCAGAATTTGAGTTCTAGTATTCTATGGAGTAGGAGGATTTGCCCACTCTTTAATAGATACCCGAGGCAGAGATCTGGGGAATGCTTTGCCTGAGGTGGTATAATCTATGGAAATGAACACAAGTACTCTTTTGGGCTGGAAGTTAGGGACTTCAGAAACAACAATGCAACCAATACATAAGTGAAATTTATTACCTTATCCTTGTTCCCTCAGGCACCTTTTCATTGCCTGTGGCTGTTTACTGCGGTTCTCCCATTGCCTAGATAATAATTCTAATACTAACTCACTTGTGCCTAGCTTTAGACTAAGTGTGTTACATAAGGTAGGCACTATTAATTATCCTCAATTTATAGATGAGGAAACCCAGGCTCAGAGAGTTTACTTCACTCGCCTAAGGTGACACAGTTAGTATTAGAGGCAGAGCTCTGATTTGAATTCAAGCCTCTGAAGCTGTAGTTTAGTTATCCTGTTCCCCTACTGTGCCTAATGCATAGTAGAAACTCCAAAATTAAAAAACAAAAACAAAAACAAAAAACACTCCCATGTACATAGCTTATGTGGTTTAAGACTTTGGGGTTTCATGCATCAATCAAATTTCCAAATGAATTTTAGAGACTGGCATTTGAAAACAAAAGATGTGTCTGTCATTCTGGTAAACAAAGAGTAGTGCCTGTCATTCCATTTCTACAACCTCAAGCCGATCAAGTCAGTTGCCGACTGATACTGACAGTGTGCCCTGAGGGGAATTCTGTGCTTTGGATACTGGCCCTAGGTAGTTAAGATGCGTATCTAAGGAATAACTTCAATGAACCCAAATTCTTGTACCTTCCCATACAAATAAAAGCACTACAACTTTTAACTTGAGATATGTGTTCCTTGTGATTAGTAGTGGTCTTTTGATGTTTGTTTGTATTTTTTCCCAGCAAAAACTCATATATCCTGGTTCCACCCTTATCTCTTCGGAGCACTTCCTCAGAGGTATCTGAGGCTGTCTCCCGGGCTATAGTCCTCAGTAAGTTCCCCAAATAAAACTTAACTGACAACTTTTATGTTGCGCAATTTTCTTTCAGTTGACAATTCAGGTGACTATGAAGGGATCCAGAGCAGACTTTTCTCCTTTGTCTGAACTCAATGAGGATCCAGAATCTTCATACTAACAGCAGCCCCTTGTGCCTGTCTGCTCCTTGGTGAGTCCAGACGAAATTTAGGTGAGCCTCTCTTTTGTATTGGATTTCCCTTTATTGGCTGATGACCCTAACTTTTATTTGGTGGTGGATAAACTCTTTGTTTTTATTTGGTGGTAGATAAGCTCTTTCAAGGTTTTTTTTTGAAATTAGTTTCAAGAAGTGGTACCTGGGTTACCCAGTTAAAAAAAACTCTAAGTAAGTTCGTATTGGGTGATTAGGTAGGAGACTGGCCTGTTGTTTCCCTTAAATTGGCTACTTTAATAGAATTTGTCAGAATTAAAGTGAAAATAAAGCATGAGAGTTTTCAGCTCCAAAGAGGAAAAGGGGCATCTCCTCCCGGCCAGCAACTGCTTTCTCAGGCAACTGAGAAACTTGCAGGAGTGGTGGAGGCAAGTTCTCATTCCCTGTAGCAGCCCCACAGAGAAACCCACTCATTTAATCAAGAAAACTTGCTTGTTCAGGGACCACACATAAAAGCTGGCCACTCAGTGATGTGAGCACCTATGACGATTTTAGACTGCCAGAGGGAGAAATCAAGACATATAATACAGCTGAAACAACTCTTGGATGACATGTAGATGAATTAAGCTCACAAACAGCACAGTGACCCATCACACAATCATTACTAGCAGTTTTATCTTGACAAACCAACCTGAATGGGAAACAAAGCTTTCAAAATTAAAGAAAAAGGAGTAATAGGTTACCAGCCTTCAACTAACACCCCAGCCAGGTTCATGTACATTACTTATAGAATTTACACTTGCAAATACTTACTTATTTTGGAAAATTACACTAAGGGAGATCTCAACCTAAAATGGCCAACTTGGGGTTTTTCAGACATTCCAAAATTAATTTTTGTGTGTGTCCACAGCTAGAGAAAGCTGGCCATAAGATCAAACAGACTGAATAGAATGCTTATTTTGATTGGTATTTAGAAACTTCTAAAAGAGGAAATGATAAAGTAACTTCTTTGCAGGAAATCAACCCAAAAATTGCTTGAAACAATATTAGAGTTTAAAAAAAAGCTGCTAGTGCTAACCTTGCCTCTCCCTCTGCTACTCCCTCATAACTGCCTGACCCAGATGCTCTCTCTTTCTTCTGTCACCTTCACCTTCTGCTGTTCCCCCCAGCCCCTGCCAGTAAAGCCCCTGCATTTCTCTCCTTGTGCCTCTAAGATGTAAATGTTCTAACTGATCTTCTTAGGCATTTTGTTCTGTGTTTTGAGAGTTTGTCCTCTGCCATCCAGAAGGTACATTCAAAAAGACTAGGATTCCAAACAGTCTTTTTATCTGGCTGTGCCAACTCTCAAGGAATTTTATCATAAGGGGTCCCAGTGGATAAGAGGTCTTTGTCATCTCAACCTTTGTTGCATCACCTGTACACTGAAGGCCTTTACTTTCTTAGACTTTTTTGGGAGTAAACTTTCTAGATCTTGTAAAGACTGCATCTTTTGTACTCTCTTTTGTGAATGCATCTTGTATCTTGAATGGTTTGGGTTGCTATTAAAATACTATTCGCCAACAGCTAGACAAATGGATCCTTTAAGTTGGAGAAACTTCTAAATTGGTGATTTTTTAAGAGAACTCTCTTACAAATAGCTGTTTTTTATTGGTACCTATTAAAAGACCAAATTAGAACGTGTATACAAAAAATATAACAGTTAACCGTCATACTTTGGTAACCGTAAGTTTGCTTTCTATGTATGTGAGTCTGTTTCTGTTTTACAAATAAGTTCATTTGTGTCATTTTAAAAATTCCACACATAAGTGATATCATATGATATTTGTTTTTCTCTTTCTGATTTACTTTACTTAGATAATCTCTAGGTCCATCCATATTGTGGAAAATGGCATTATTCCATTCTCTTTTATGGCCACAACTTCTTTATCCAATCATCTGTTGATGGACATTAGGTTGATTCCATGTCTTGGCTATTGTAAATTGTGCTGCTATGAACACGGGGGTGAATGTATCTTTTCAAATTAGTTTTCTCCAGATATATGCCAAGAAGTAGAATTGCTGGATCATATGGTAAGTCTGTTTTGAGTTTTTTAAGGACTCCCCATACTGTTTTCCACAATGGCTGCACCAAACTACATTCCCACCAACAGTGTAGGAGGGAACCCTTTTCTCCACACCCTCTCCAGCATTTATCTTTTGTGGACTTTTTAACGATGGCCATTCTGACTGGTGGGAGGTGATACCTCATTGTAGTTTTGATTTGTATTTCTCTGATAATTAGTGATATTGAGCATCTTTTCATGTGCCTATTGGCCATCTATATGTTTTCATTGGAGAGATATCTGCTTAGGTCATCTGCCCATTTTTCAATAGGGCTGTCTGGCTTTTTCTTATTGAGTTGTATGAGCTGTTTGTACATTTTGGAACTTAAGCCCTTATCAGTCACATCACTTATCATTTGCAAATATTTTCTCCTGGTGTGCACATTGTTTTTTCATTTTGTTTATGGTTTCCTTTGCTGTGCAAAAATATATAAGTTTAATTAGGTCCCATTTGCTTATTTTCTTTTATTTCTGTTGCCTTGGGAGACTGACCTAGGAAAACATTCTTAAAATTTTTGTCAGAGAATGTTCTATATTCTCTTCTAGGAGATTTATGGTGTCCTTTCTTATGTTTAAGTCTATAAGCCATTTTGAGTTTATATTTGTGTATGGTATGAGGGAGTGTTCTAACTTCACGAATTCATACACGGCTGTCCAGCTTTCCGAACACCACTTGTCAAAGAAATTGTACATTTTCTCCATTGTATATTCTTGCTTCCTTCTCAAAGATTAATTGACCATAGGTGTCTGGGTTTATTTCTGGATTCTCTGTTCTCTTCCATTGATCTATATGTCTGTTTTTGTGCCAGTACCATGCTGTTTTGATTACTGTAGCTTTGTAGTATAGTCTGAAGTTTGGGAAGGTTATGCCTCCAGCTTCACTCTTTTTCTTCAGTATTTCTTTGGCAATTTGGGGTCTTTTGTGATTCTATATAAATTTTAGAATTATTTGTTCTAGTTCTGTGAAAAATGTCCTGGTTAATTTGATAGGAATCACATTAAATCTGTAGATTGCTTTGGGTAGTATGACCATTTTAACAATATTAATTCTTCCAATCCAAGAGCGTGGGATATGTTTCCATTTCTTTAAATCACCTTTAATTTCCTTTATCAATGTTTTATAGTTCTCAGCGTATACATCTTTTACCCCCTTAGTCAAGGTTTAGTCCTAAGTATTTTCTCTTTTTGATGTGATTTTAAAAGGGATTTTTTTTTAACTTTCCTTTTCTGATATTTCATTGTTAGTGTAAAGAAATGCAACAGATTTCTCTATGTTAGTCTTGTATCCTGCTACCTTCCTGAATTCATTTATCAGCTGTAGTAGCTTCTGTGTGGAGTCTTTAGGGTTTTCTATATACAGTATCATGTCATCTGCATATAGTGACAATTTTACCTCTTCCCTTCCAATGTAGATGCCTTTTATTTCTTTTTCTTGTCTGATTGCTATGCTAGGACTTTCAAAACTATGTTGAATAGAAACTGTGAGAGTGGGCATCTTTGTCTTGTACTAAATCTTAGTGGGAAGGCTTTCAATTTTTCAGCGTTGAGTATTGTGCTGGCTGTAGGTTTGTCATAAATAGCTTTTATTATGCTGAGATATGTTTCCTCTATACCCACTTTGGTGAGAGTTTTTATCATGAATGAATGTTGAATTTTATCAAATGCTTTTTCTGCATCTATTGAAATGATCATGTGGTTTTTGCCCTTTTCTTTGTTGTTGATGTGGTGTATCACATTGATTGATCTGTGTACGTTGAACCATTCTTCTGATTCTGGGATTAATCTGAATTGATCATAGTGTATGATCTTTTTTATGTGTTGTTGGATTTGGTTTGCTAATATTTTGTTGTGAGTTTTTGCTTCTATATTAATCTGAGATTTTGGCTTGTAATTTTCTTTTTGGGTAGTGTCTTTGTCTGGTTTTGGTATCAGGCTTCATAGAATGGGTTTAGAAATGTTCCTCTCTATTCAATATTCTGGAAGAGTTTGAGGAGGATAAGTATAAGTCCTTCTTTGTATGTTTGGCAGAATCCCCAGTGAAGCTATTCTGTCCTGGACTTTTGTTTGCAAGGATTTTTTTTTTTTTCTTTTCCATTCCAGATTCTCTTTCACTTCTAGTGATTGGTCTGTTCAAATTATCTATTTCTTTTTGATTCAATTTTGGTAGACTGTATGTTTCTAGAAACTTGTCTATTTCTTCTAAGTTGTCCAATTTGTTGACATATAATTGTTCATAGTATTCTTTTTTTTTTTTTTTTTTGTATTTCTTGGAATCAGTTGTACTTTCTCTTCTTTCATTTCTTACTTTGTTTATTTGTGTCCTCTCTTTTCTTCCTGGTGAGCCTGCCCAGAGGTTTGACAATTTTGTTTACTCTTTCAGAAAACCAGCTGTTGGTTTTATTGATTCTTTCATTTCTGTTTTATTTATTTCCTTCCTGATCTTTATTCTTTCCTTCTACTGACTTTAGGTTTTGTTTGTTCTTCTTTTTCTAATTCTTTTAGGTGGTAGGTTAGATTGTTTATTTGAGATATCTCTTGTTTTCTGAGGAAGGCCTGTATCACTATGAACTTCCCTCTTAAGACTGCTTTTTTCCCTTAAATTAAGAACTCTTTTAATTTAAAACAAACAAACAAACAAATCTGATTTGGGAAGTCTTATTTGTGGTCTTGGTTTCCCCTCAAAGGGTCTTACAGATGCTAATAAAAACATTAGATTAATTAATGTTAATTAGGTTGATTAACAGGGGACTAAGAAGCAGCTGAGGGGAAGGTCAAGAGACTTCTTCCCAAAAAGGTGAAACTTTTAAGAGTACTCTTCCCAACAGTATGGAAGGCTTTAGATGGTTATTAAGAAATAGAATAAATAAAGTGGATATTGATGGCGTTAAAACAAAGGTTTTGATACAACACCACCCAAAGCTGGATGGGCCAAAGGGACTCCCTATTGGTCACGCCAACATTAAAAGGACCAAAGAAGTCTACTCTATTTACCTCTAATTAAAAAAAAAAAATTTATAAGGCTGGAAGAAAATTACACAGAGATACTTGATAAGCAATTTGCTTGGGGGCAACAGTTAGACCAATTAATCAGGTTAAAGACTGACAAAAGGGCCTGAGCCCCTTGGCTCAATCCTTCCCCAGGAACCCCAAAGCCTTTTATACAAAAATGGATAAAATGGCTGGGGGATAAAAGGGAAAGTTTCTGGGACTCCAAGCTAAGACTTGTTGATTGGGTTCTAAGGGAAGCTAAAGTTAAAGGTATGAGTTGATACAACTGAGATAAAAGTCTATAAAAATTGGTGTATTTGAATGGGCTTATATAAGATGGTTACATCTCTTTGCTTAATTATTTTACAGAATAGACATTATGTCTCACTGGGGAATGCTTTCCCTGCCTGGTATTATAAGACAAGGCTTATAAATCCGCCTCCAAAGCAATATTAATTAAAATACTAAAATACCAAAAGAAACCACTACAGTTACCTGAGCCCACACAACATGAAGTAAAAACTGGGGGTTAATATTCAGGAGCTAGGAAAAGTAATAATGGAGATTTTTTTTGCCCCTAGGATAAATTGCTCTGGATTTAACTTGTGTATTCAGAAAAAGGGCCTTTTGTTGAATGCTTTGTGAAAACTTCTGAAAAGGCATGATAAACTGAATCCTTAAGTTCTAGAACATAGAACTCTTGGTTTCCGGGTTAGTTGGAAATCTTGTCACTAATTAAAAAGCAAATTAAGGAAAATGTAGTTGGGCAAATCAATCTTTTGATATTATTTAGGTGGCATGACAGTTCTTTGGGGGATTAAAAGCAACTGTCTTTTTTGTTTGTTTGTTTGTTTTATTTTCCAGATGGAGGTCATTAGGTTTCCTTATTTATTTTTGATAGAGGTACTGGAGATTGAACCCAGGATCTCATGCACGCTAGGATCCACTCTATGACTGAGCTATACCCTCTCCCCCGAAAAGCAACTATCTTTGTCTTGCAGCTCTCTACATAACAGAAATGTAAACACCCACATTGACCTGAGACTGAGCCTAATTAGCTCAATCAAGTAGAAACTGAAACCAAAGGGAAAAAGAGCTTTTTAAACTCAAACTGCTAAAAAGGCTCCTTCACCCAAAATCTAATTCATAGTCTCCAGAAGGATTTATCCAGGACAAATATAAATCTTAAAAGTCTTCTCCACAAATAGTAAAAAGCCTTAGTCATCTGAGCAAATAAATTTAAGTCATTTCAACTGTGATTTACAAACTAGTAAGTTTATATTGTAACACCGGATTCATGACTAAGTTTTAAAAATCAAACTATAAGATCTCTGGTTATGTCTGTTTAAATGTCTTTGTGTGCATTACACATGTATGTCTCTACCTTCAGATAGTATTACCAAAATTAAATTTGTAGAAGAGCTTTATTTAACTGACTTAAAAGGAAATGCTTACAAGTTAAATATTTCTAAATGTAACAGAAACTAGCCCAAATGAATTTCAAGTTCACAAGATCTAGGAAATATTCAATATTAAATTAATATTAGTTACTAAAACTTAAGTTTGTTGGTTTAGCTAATATAGACATCTGTTACTTTTATTGCACCTAGGTTTACTAATAGTTAAATAAGGTCATATTATCTATGTTATAAAATTCATTGGTAAGAAAAATGGCTGACTTGGTTTAACGTCTCATAAATGTTTCATGTGTAATTTAAACACAATTGTTGGGAAAAGTGAATTAAATAGATATAGATGGAATAAGAGCTTTTAAGTGATCTCTTTTAAGAATAAATATGTTTCATGGTATGTCTACTTAAAATTAATTTCTCCAGATTTTTGGTAACTTGAAGCTTTAGAGTTTTGCCAAGTTAAGCTAAATAATGAAAGCTCATTAAGTATCTATATCATTCCCAAATAAAATAAGATACTGAGACATTCATTATTGAATACAGGCTTCCTTTTGCAGAGAAACTAAAGGTATTTAGGACTACTAATAAAAATGTTTGGTGCTACACTGAAAATTTTTCTATAAAAAAGCACATATTTTTAAAAATCACAATGTTTATAAGTTTGCCAACCTACAGAATACTAATATAAAAGGGAGTTCATAATTGCTTACTTCTTAGTTTTCACTAGAAATTAAAGTTTTTAAAAGTTCAGAATTCTAATTAATATATGTAGGTAAAACTACTAAAATTAATAAGGAGAACAACTTTATATGAAAGGAAAAGGTATAAGGAATGGAAATGTATTTTGTTAAGGGAAAAGAAAATAATTTTTTCCTGGAGAAAGAGAAAGAAAGGGAAAAACATAGGACAAAATCTGAAAGTAAAAAAGAAAGTTGTAAAACGTTTGTGGGAAAGGAACTCTGAGAAAAGTTTTGCTCATGGTTAAGACTGGCTAAGATTAAAATAAAAAAATAGATTTTAATATCAAAAGCTGGTACAAACTATTATGCTACACACCAGAAATTGACACAACATTGTATATTCACTATAATTGAAAAAACAAGTAAAAAAAGAAAAAGGTGACAAAACTAGAATTTGGTTTTCTATGTTAAGAGAACAAAGTTTTCTTGGAATATTGATCTACTTTTGATAATGGGTTGTAAATTTTCTTTACCATTTAAGTTATCTGCTGTAACTTTCTGTATTTGTCCTTAAAATTGTTTATTGCCACTCTGGTTGAATGAGTAAGTATTGTTTTGCAGTGATCTATGATCCTAATTGACCAAGTGTTTTAAAACCTTTTGATATCTTTGACAGACTCAATTCTAAATGAAGTTCTTTTGACCTCTAGCTAACTTTGGGATGCCTCAAAGGACCCCTGAAACACCACCAAAAGAGAGAGATTAAACTAGTTAGGTTTATTTTCTATGTTTAATTACATGGGAAACATTGTCAAATAAGTGGCAGTAAACCTTCTTGGGTTATGGTGTATGGGTATGTATCATTAACATAGATATTACAAAAATTATATGGAATTCCTAAAAATCTGGTAAGTCCGGTATAATCATTATCAGTCATAATTCTAGTTATTTTAGAATGTTGTATGTCACAGAAATAACCAAGTTTCTTTGTCAGCTGCATGTAATCAGATCTTTAACCATGCCATTTAAAGTCATCTGTCATTGCTTTACTCTGATGCTTGAAGATTTTTCAAGAAGATTCATAAAAGGGACTTTTTGACAAATAAGGTTCCTAATGACTTTTAGATCATATTACCAAACAGGGTAAGAAATTACAAAACTCTAATGGAAAACCTGATGCCTTCATCCAGATCAACAGGAATTAACTGCATAGGACTGAATGAACAGATAAATATGATTTATAATTTTATGACTTTTTGTCTGAACTATTACAGGCTTTTAATCTTTGTTTTCTAGAAAATTTTTCCTTTTATGCTAACTATGACCTACATCAAGTTGATAAAGTATACCTTTATAAATGAAGATGAAATATTTATCTTTTTCTCTGCCTGATCTGTCCAGAATTTGGCTTCTCCAGCTGGTTCCCCTCTGAACTTGATAGTTTATTGTGATTCAAATTACAACTACTTATACTAATCATTGTTTTAAATTGTTCTCTCTTCATTGTATTCAAAAGGTTTATGCTTTGTGTCTCTCTCTGGTGTACTATGATTTTATTAATGTTACTAGCTATATTACTTATATCCTGTCTATCTCTTAAGATTGCTATCTCTGGCTTTACCCAATGTGTAATCAGGCCTCCAACAAAATTAATGATGGCTAAATGTCTTGAGGCAATTGATCAGATATATAACTCTATATAAAATAATTGTAATAGTGCAACTCTAGATACAGGAAGAAGCAACAAGGGAAAACAGTTCCTGGATCATAATAAACTAGTAAAACAGTTGATACAGAGAATTTTGGGTTATCAACAGGGCCTAACCCAAAAAATAGACCATTCAGTGGCTTACCAACAAAATCCTTGTCTGATTTAGTAATGAGACTTCCTAGCACCCTGGGACAAACTGGTCATGAAACTGGTCCCAAAACGTGGTCAATTTTATGACCCACAGGGAACACTATAAACAAAGAATGGTGCCTGCCATTCCAGTTCTACAAGGATAAAGCCATTAGCCACTGCAGTCTCCCACTGACAGTGCACCCTGGAGCATTCAGGAAGCATTTTATGCTTTGGATACGGGCCCAAGATAGTTAAGATGTATATCTAAGGAATGATTTCAATGAACTGAGATTCTTGCATCTTCCCATTCAAAAAAGGCACAAAATCCTTAACTTGAGATGTATGTTCTTCGTGATTAGCAGTAGTCTTTTCATGTTTGACTACCTTTCTTCTCAGTTAAAAAACCTTCTGTATATCCTAATTCCTCCCTTATTTCTTTGGAGCACTTCCTCAGAGGCATCTGAGAGGCTGTCTCGCGGACTATAGTTGTCAGTAAGGTTCCCGGATAAAGCTTAACTTGCACTTTTTACTTTATGTTTTTTCTTACAGCTGACACATTGCCAAATTCTCATTTTTCTCTGTAAGGATCTTAAAAATATCCCTGTTATTTCTTAAAAGAAAGAACATTTCAACCCCTCAATGCTGAAGGACGCATCTCGGGATAAAGACACTGTTTTAATGCTAAGAGTACTCCTCCCCTTTCTCGTAAGTCAAAGCTCTGTTCCTTTGGTTCCTCATTGTGAAATGATGAGCACATTTATTGTTTTCCAGGCAAAAGGGAGGATTCAATGAGAAAAGGGACAAGTACAGGACCTGAATCACAGTTAGTGCCCCAGAGAGGGGGGCTATTTTTATTATATCACTTCATTACTAGAGGGAACTTGAAAGGTCATGTTGTTGAGCAGTACTATCTCACCAATCAGGGAACTGAGGCCCAAGAGGGGAAGGGACACAGTGGTGCCATGGCAGGACTGAGACTGTAACCCAGCCCAGGTCTCCTGACTTCCCAGCCCTGTTGTTTTCACCATTTCCCAAGCACCCTGAAATGTAGTAAAAACAGGAAGTTTATTTCATTCATTCAACAAATATTTGCCAAGTCACTACCATATTCTGAATGCTGCTGTAGGACCAGGAAGAAGGAGAACAAGCAGAACAAGTGCCTGTGCCTTAGCTAGAGCTGCACAACAGAGTACAGCAGGCCGCGTGGCTTTAACACAAACATTTATTTTCTCACAATTCCGGGGGCTGGAAGTCCCAGGTCAGGGTCTGGCAGGGTCAGCTCCTGGTGAGAGCTCTCTTGTAGACGGCTGCCTTTTCCCTATGTCCTCACATGGTCTTCCTGGGGTGTGTGTGTGTGTGTGTGTGTCTCCAAGTCATGTCAGGAGGTTCTGTATCTTCCATGTAGTAGATGCAGCTATGATAAGGACAAATGAGATCATGCCTGTAAACTACTTAGCACATGGGAAACATTCAATAAATACTGTGCTATTCATTCTCCTTTTTAATGATGAGTATGAATTACTCAGAAAACTAAATCAAAGTGGTCACACTAGTATTTTTCCAAACATTTTTATTCACACATTAGATTAATGAATGAGAATTTCTATTCTTTAGGGCTATTAATTTATAGTAGCCAAAAATCAATTAGGTCATATACACAAGAAAAAAGGTATCTTGGTTTAGATTTTTTTTTAAGAAAGAAAAATGACATGATTGCATTTTCAGGGAGAGATATTATTAATAATAACCAAAATTTATTGAATCACTTCTAAGTCACTTCTCAGCACTGAGCTTACATAGATTATTTCTAATTACAACCCCATGAAGCAAGTACTGTTATTATTATTTTCCTAATTGAAGTAAAGTTGATTTATGTTATATTAGTTTCAGGTGTGCAAAATTAATCCCAAGGACTTAATGGACCTTTTGAAATAGAGAGGCTGTTTACACTGAGGCTGTTGAGAGAACGGCCTATAATGAGGGGCGCTAGCAGTCATGTACCACTGTGTGCTGTGTGCGAAGAGTGTACATGAATAGAGCCCACGCAGAGAAAAACAAACCTGAGAGATGGAGAGAGACTGAGTCCTGGGGATACCACTTGAGTAGCTGGATCCAGCCATGCCTGAAGTTACATATACGCATGGACTTTTCTTTTTGTTTTAAAACTTAGGCCAGTTTGGGATTGGATTTTAGTCACTTGCAAAGGAAAGAAAGAAATCTGACTAAACATCAGTCATTGCTGGGAGGGCTTTTAGATATCATTTAGTCTAATCCCTTTGTTTGGTAGATGGAGAAACTGAGAGGAGAAGAGAAGTATCTTACTTAGAAGATAGGAGAATTAATGGCCATGTTAAACTAGAATCCAGGTCTCTTGATTAACCCAGTCCACTTATTTCCATGGTTTTCCATGACAGTTTCCTGGCATTCTTCTCTATGCTAAGACAATTCTCACTCATGTCTTTGCTACTCCCCTCTAACGAGGGGATGCCAGCCACCCTCTGCACGTCATCTTTCCAGCTCTGAGGCCAGGACTTCACTCACCAGCAGCTGGGGAGGTTGAGGGTGATGCTCACCTGGGTGGCGGCCCCAAACTTGAGGTAGTCCAAGGCCTCGGAGGTCTTGGGTGGTGATCACCAATATCCCCCCATATAGGATGAGCAGAAACTGGGCACAGTCCCACATCTTGTTTTCAAGAAGCAAAACCTGTGAATGGAGCGGCCATAATTACACAGTGATCTCCATTTATGTTATCATTCTAAATTCATCAATTTCAGTCATGAAAAAGTTTGACTAGAGGAAAAGAAAAAGCAAACTGCAATATGTGGTGCCACTAGGTACAACAAACTACTGAATTATAACAATGTCAACCACTAAAAAGACCTTAGGGGACTTCGAGTCCAGCCAGCCACACTCAAGTATCCTCTTCCATGCGCAGGAAAGACTCCACCTCTGAGCAGCCCTGTGGCCAGGGTTGATGATAATAGAAATTACTAATAAAATGTTGCTGTTATAGAAATTACTGATAAAATATATAAGCTGATGTCTTTGCAGGACTTGTGCTTTGGGCTCTGACCACCAGGAGGAGCACCTTCCCTAATTTTAGGTCCGGAAGCACAGGTGTGCAGACTACAGTATAATTTTCGGTTCCTTTTGTGTGGGGGTAGAGGGGAGACTTTCTTATACACCAAAATATGCAGCAGGTCCTGTCCAAAGGATGGAAAAGGAATATAAATTGCACTGGCACCTGGACTGAAGAACTTGTTTCCTTATACGTGGTATGAGTTAGTTGTCTAGAAAACTCTCTACAATGCTCATCCTTTATTCCAGCTCCAGCTATTCTGTAATCAGTAATTCTGTATCTCAGAGTAGTAGTGTGGGGGCATCAGCTCCGAATAATGGTTCAGGCAGCCTTACTCGTGTGTGGGGGGAGTGGGGGGGTGTGAAATGTGTGTGTGTAGGAGCAGTGGGGCAGTTGGTGATGGGGAGATCCAGAGATAATCCTGTCAAAAGTAGAACTAAAAAGGAAACTGAAGATAAAAGAGGAAGACCAGAAGGAGCAACTGACATGAGACATTTGGTCTGGAAGCTGAGAGATGAGGGCTTAAGCCTTGGCTTTGGGATTTGACAGCGTTATGCTCTTAGACTAGATTGCTTCTAGCCCTCAGTTTCTGTGTGTAGATGTGAGTGCATTTTACATATATATACATACATACATATATATACACACACACCCACCACCCATACGTGGTGTGCATGTATTTTTTTCTGAGCTGTATGACAATAACTGATTTGTTTTAAAGATTGTGTTCCTCTTGTGATTTCACTCAAAAGTTCAAAGGATAAGAAAATATTTGAAAACCTTTGCTAAGTTCCCTTTTAGTGCTGACTTTTTTCCAGTGCTGGATGAAAACAGATCTAGCACCCAAACATGCCAATTAAGAGCATACCAAAGTAAACAGATTTTAAATATGGACACCATGGTGTTTAAGTAGGTTTACTTGTTAGCTGGGATTGTCATACAGATGTTTTCAGTTCTCCCATTCTATAGATGGACAAAATGAGGTCCATTGAAAAAAGCAGATTTGTTTAACACCCCATAGCTTTCTGTCAGGTACTTTTTTCTCTGGCATGTTAAAGGATGAGGGAGCTGGATGGCCAGAGATGCTCAGTCCTCTCATCTGATGCCTTCACTTTACAGATGGGGACCCAGAGGCTCAGAAAGACTAATGGTGGTCATATTAACAAGGTCCCTTATCTAATACAGATAATGTGAGTAGCTATTATTACTTTGGTTCATATGATAGGCCAGGCAATATGCAAAGTGCTTTAAACGTACTGTTTAATTCTCACCACAATCCTGAAAGCAGGGATTATTATCTTTAAGGATAAGAAAATTGAGGTTGAGGGCCTCTCTTGCTTTAGTTTCTCCTTCTATAAAACAAGGAAGTTGAACTAAAACAGCATGTCTGAAATGAAAGTCATTTATCATATATATGTTCTACCTGTATTATTTTTCTCATCAAGTCTATGCTTTAAAGGGAAATTGATTTTAGAAAGAAGTATTATAGTGCAACTCTAAAATCATCCATGAATAGAACATATCAACACAAATACATAATTTAAGAAAGTAAACAAGCATTACTCATCTCACCACTAAGTTCATCACTTGTACCACCAGAGGCATGGAGGCACACTTTGAAAAGCCACTGAATTAAAGGACTTTCCGGTCCAGTCCTATCTTTGACTCTCTAAGGACACAGAATCCTGGAGGCTGGTGAGATCCGACACTTGAGAGCAATGCTCGTCAACAGACACTAGCCATGGAAGGGAGCAACCACTAAAACTTCACTGTAAACAAGATAATCTGCAGGTTATTGACAGCAAATGGGAACCCAGGAGCCTCTGAGGTTCTTTCTTCTTTCTGGGAGCAGGGAGACACTTTCCCAGCCAGGGGAGCATTGATCTCCTGGGGGGTTTCCACGGTTGCTTGGGCAGGGGGGCCCTCATGAGATAAAGACTACCTGCAGAGTTCACACGCTGCATCCTATCTTTGCCTTGCTTTTGGCTCTTGAAAAGGAGAAATGGTGGAAGCTCAGCCCTTTGGCATTCAACAGGCTTTGTGGTCAGCAGCATTACTGAGTGCTTGGAAACCACAACATGCATGTATAAAGGGCTTTAGAGTGTTGTGACTCAAAGTGTGCTCAGAGGACCAGCAGCATCGGCCTCACCTGGGGGCTTGTCGGGAAAGCACAATCTCAGGTGCCACCCAGACTCCTGAATCAGAACCTGCATTGTCAATGTTCCCAGGTGGTTCGTGTGCACACTGGAGTTTGGGTGGCACTGCTCTGAGCTGCTGCTGACGCGGTTGGTCTGAAGACCACTCCGCACAGCAGTGCTTCAGAGTAATCACTCCTAAACTTGGCTGATCGTCAGAATCAGCTGGGGAACTCTAAAAACCTCACAGATTCCTGGATTCCAAATTCCAAAGATTCAGATCCAGTACAACTGAGGCAAGGCTTGGGAATCTGTCACTAGATAAGGTCTTAAAGTGATTCTGATGCTTAGCCAGGTTTAGGGGAGATAACAGCTTACATTTAAGGAGAACTTAACTGTGTACCAGGCAGGAGGAGCCTAAGCTCTTTACATGTATTAATCCGTTTGAGTCTCACAACAGCCTAAGGAGGTAGGTGTTAGTATTAGTCTCATTTTCCACAGGGGAAAACTGAGGCACAGGAAAGTACCGTAATTTGTCAAACTTTGAAGTGGTAGAGCTATAAACAGAATTCAGGTAACTCGGCTGTAGAGCATGGTTTCTTCGCTTTGGCACTATTGACATTCAGGGTGCCCTGTGCATCGCAGGATGTTTAACTGTGTCCCTGGCTTTCAAGCAGTTATTGGTCATAGCATCCCCTCCTACTAGTGACAACCAAAATTGGCTCCAGACATTGCCAAAACCACCCCTGGCTGAGGACGAACTGCTCTAGGGTCTCCACTTGTATTCACTAAACTCACTCTGCTGCCTAAGAACCACTGGGTTCTCATCAGTAGATTTTCACCACAACAGCTTAACAAGAGAGGAATTATTAGTCTCATTCTAAAAGCATGACTTATCCAGCGTCACATGACTTGTGAGTTGCAGCTAGGACTCATATCCACATTTCAAACCTCTCCTTAATTGATCCCACACGTGGTAGATGTCTGGGGGAAGTTTTTGTGCCTCTTGAATGAGCCAAGCTGAAGGCTACAGATGAACTCTGCCCAGTCATTATTCCTGATTTTTTTTTTCTTTCTTCAAGGTCTGTCATGGATGTCTACAGGATTATCTGCTCAGCAACCCTTCTCCGTATGTCTGAGGTGACCTGACCACACCTCTGTATTAGTTGTGATTTCTATAAGCACTTTCCTAACTATGGATGATTGGTTGAAAGGTGGCACCTGACCCAAGCTGAACCAATGAATTAATTCCTTCCCTGGATTACTGGGACCAGACAGAATGTCAGATTAGTCTCCTTCTAGGTGCCTAAAATGGTAAAATGTAAAGCTCAAGAGTTATGAGCAGAGCTGGTTCACATCAAAATACATAGAGCCAACCTAAGTGGAGGCACTGGAAGCCCTGATGTGGCCTGACTCCTGGGTGTGTCTGCTCCTAAGCCTGATTGTCTCAGGATCCTTCTTGGGGTTTGATTGTTCCATGAAAGTTCCCATAATCTTTCTCATACAGTCTCCTTTTGTTCACCAGTTACTTTAGGATGAGTGAATGAGAGTCCTTATTATACTTTTTCCCTGATTAACAAAATACCTACTTGTTGGCGGGGAGCCCTTCTTAGTATCAGTAATCTGCTCCTAAAAATTTGCTCTGTGCAAGCATGCTAATTGATAATCAAGTTCCTACTATTTTGAATGGGAAAAATTATGTCACGTGGCACACCAACCCCAAACACTTAGCCAGATTTTGAAACATAACTAAAACTCAGTAAAGTGTCTGCATGTAAGTAATAAACTGTGATGTTTGGCTATAAATGCTCACAATGTGATACTGAACACAAATTAACATGCTTGTTACAAAAAGTTGCTTTGTCTACAGTAACATCTTCCACATCCTCTTTGTGGACATCTGGTCTGCTTTCTAAGCTGTCTGTGTGGGATTCTAACATTTGACTGTGTCTGGAATATAAGACAATCTAAGAAATGTCTCAAGACATTTCCCAAAGACTGCTTTGTCAAACATGTATTGAGTCTGGAGACATAAATGTAAACATTTCCTAGAAAACACTGTACACAAAAATTGGACATTCGTTCTATGAAGTTTGGGCATTAAAAAAAAGAGAAATGTTCTATTAGGAAAACAGTGGAAGAACTTTTCTGTGTGACAATCCTGTACATAAGCCAAAAAATACAGATGTATATAAAAAAGCACAATCCAACCTGAAATTTCCTTCCCCAGAGGGAATCATTGTTAACAGGCTGGAGGGTGTGTTTCCAGGCTTTCGTTACACACACACACACACACACACACACACACACACACCTAAAAAGGCAATATCCTGGGGTGAGGAAACTGTCTGCAGGAGGTGCTGGAAGATAAGGATGTTGGCCAGCACTGAGAAGGTTGACAGGGTTCAGAGGTTCCGGATGAAAATGAACACAGTGGTACCAGGAAGGGAAGTGCCCACACTGCACAGATGCAGACATCCAGGGGTGTGGGAGTCATGACCCATCTGCTCTGGCAATCCCATTGGCTCAATCATCTACAGATAAGAAAGGATGCCTTGAACCTCAGCTGCTATCTGCCTGTCCCCATCTACAAGCGCTAAAGCTTTTCCTGCAAATCAACAGCCCTCAGAAGCACCAGGCCACTGCAGGTTCCTCTGCAGAACATTTTCCTTCTCTCTCAACCTTCTAGTTTTTCACTGCTCAGCCTTCAGAGACAGTGCTCCCCCAAACTAGATCAGACCCCATAAACTAGATCAGAGTACCCAGCCCACTTCCTCAATAAGACTTATTATAGATTATAATTTTATACTAGCATGATGTGTCTTCTCCACTGGAATGTAAGTTTCTCAAAGGTAGGGCCCTTACTCAGTTTGTGCACAATTGTATAGCTAACAATATGACCAGCACATGGCTGATAATCAATACATACTTGTTGAATAAATGAACTCACTTACTGAAAGAGAACTTATAGTGAAATTCTGAACAGAGACAGAGAAAAAGCTTAGACACTTCACTTTTTTTCAACTGAAGTTTTTTTGATGATGACAAAATATTTGATGATGACAGAAAACACGAAGAAGCAAAGAGAAAATATAAAGAGAGCAAAATTATCTTTGGAGACTCTCTTTGCAGTGTTGTTTATAATAGCAATAACAAAATAAAATAAAATAAAATAAAATAAAATAAAAAAATAGAAATAACACAGATATCTATTAATAAGAAATTGGTAAATAAATTATGTAGAATGAGTCCATAATCTATTATTAAGCAAGAGAAAAAGTAAATGGCAGATCAGTATCAGAGTTTGAAAACTGTCACTATTTGCAGATGACATGATTTTGTATATAGAAAACCGTAAAGACTCCACCAAAAAGCTATTAAAAGTAATAAATGAATACAGTAAAGTTGCAGGGTACAAAATCAACATACAACAATCTGTTGTATCTCTATACATAACAATGAACTAGCAGGAAGAGAAATTAAGAAAACAATACCATTAACAATCTCAACAAAAAGAATAAAATACCTAGGAACAATTTAACCAAAGAGGTGAAAGATCTATACACTAAAAACTGTAATACATTGTTTAAAGAAATTGAAGACATAAATAAATGGAAAGATATTCTATGCTCATGGATTGGAAAAATTAACAGTGCTAAAAGTACTTAAAGCAATTTACATATTCAACACATTCCTTATCAAAATCCTAACAACATTTTCCACAGAAATAGAACAAAAAATCCTAGTGTTTATATGGAACCACGAAAAGACCCCCAAATAAAAAGCAATCCTGAGAAAAAAGAACAAGGATGGAGGTATCACACTCTCTGATTTCAAATTATATTAAAAAGCCATAGTAATCAAAACATCATGGTATTGGCAGAAAAACAGATACAAAAATCAGTGGAATAGAACTGAGAGCCCAGAAAAATCCCACAATACATGGAGAATTAATTTATGACAAAGGAGAAGGAACATACAATGGAGAAAGGATAGTCTCTCTAATAAATGGTGTTGGGAAAACTGAACAGCCACATGCAAAAACAAAACAAAACTAAACAAAAAGAAAAAGAAAAAGAAAAGAAACTAGACTATCCGACATCATACACAAAAATCAACTCAAAGTGGATTAAAGACTTGACTATAAGACCTGAAACCATAAAACTCCTAGAAGAAAACATTGGCAATACATTCTTTCAAACTGGTCTTCACAATGTCTTCCTGAATATGTCTCCTCAGTCAAGGGAAAGAAAAACAAAAATAAACAAATGGTACTACATCAAACTAAAAAGCTTCTGCACAGCAAAGGAAATCAATAACAAAAAGACAACCTACCAAATGGGAGAAGATACTTGCAAATCATATATCTGATATGGGGTTAATATCAGAAATATCTATTATACATAAGAACTCATAATATATGGTGTGTGTGTGTATATATATATATACACACACACACATACATACACACACACACACACACGTATGAACTTATATAGCTCAACAACAAAAAACAAACAACCCAATTAAAAAATGGGCAGAGGAGCTAAAAGGATTTTTTTCCAAAGAAGATATGCAGAAGACCAATAGGCACATGAAAAGATGTTCAACATCACTAATTCTTAGGGAAATGGAAATCAAAACCACAATGAGATAACACCTTAGGCCTGTTAGAATGGATATTATTTTAAAAAGGCAAGAAATAACAAGTGTGGGAGAAGATGTCCGGAAAAGGGAACACTCACTGTTGAAGCCATTATGTGCAAGCACTATGGTAAATAGTATTCAAGTTCCACAAAAAATTAAAAACAGAATTACCACATGATTCAGCAATTCCACCATCTGAAAAATATGAAAACACTAATTTGAAAAGATATATGCACCCCTCTGTTTGTCATAGCAACATTTATAATAGCCAAGACATAGAAACAAACCAAGTGCCCATCAACAGATAAATGGAAAATGAAAATGTGGTAAATACATACAATGGAATACTACTTAGCCATAAAAAGATGGAATCTTGCCATTTCCAACAACATGTATGGACCTTGAGTGAAGTAAGTCAGATGGAGAAGGACAAATACTGTATGATTTCACTCATGTGTAGAACAGATATATATGTATACATAGAGAGAGAGAGAACAAATCAAACCAAACAAAAACAAACATGTAGATTCAAAGAACAGAGGGGAAGGGAGTTTGGGGAGGGTGAAATGGGTAAAGGGGGTCCACTGTATGGTGATTCATGGAAACCAAAGTTTTGGTGGTGAGCAGAAGTCAAAACCTAATGTTGTATACATGAAACTTATATATTATAAACTAATGGTGGTGGTGATTCTGCAATGAGGATCAGTGAACAATATTCACAGGAGGTGGGCATTTAGAATGGTCATGATTTAGATACAGAAAGAGAGAGAGAGGGAGGGAGAGAGGAAGGAGGAGGAGGAGGAGGAAGGAGGGTGGACACTGCATGTGGGAAGAAGAGCAGAAGTAAAGGCTCAAGGGTGGGAAAGCTGTATATATTTGGGAGCAGCAGATAGCTCAGATGTGTCAGAGCACAGGAGAAAAGTGGAAGATCACACTGGAGGGTAGGTGGGGACCAGGCTACTCAGAGTCTTATGAGCCAGATTAGAATATATCTTGTCCAAAAGGGAGACCTTGAAGATTCTCAAGTAGACAAGGTATGCTCAGTTTTATATGACGCTGCTTTGAGATAAGGCCCTAGAGGGTCCAAAGCAAAAGCTGAGTTGTTTAGGCTTTCACTAACTAGGTTGCTTTGGAGGGAGCTGCTCAAAGCTCAAGCTGGGATACCTCCTGCCACCTTTTATTTCTACACCAGGGCTCTGCCCTACCTGTTCACAGTTATCTACCACAAACATGAGGAACAACCAGAATCTCAGATGGTCCAAAAACAGGAGGAAGAACATGATTGTACCTGGGTGTTGGGAAAAGATGATTTGTTATAAAGAGAGAAGGCAGAGAAAATATGGGGCCACCCATTGTGCTGGTGTTATAAGCCTCTGCCTCACCCCTCTTGCCTGGATGCCCTTGCTGCCCATAGCTGCAGGCAGAAAGCCTTGTGGCAGCCTGAAACCTTCTCCAGCTCAAGAAGGGGCAGGAATGCCCTGACACCTGTGTTCACCTGTGTCCAGGTAGTTATGGAGCTGAGGGCCTGCCTCGGCTTCCCTATCCCATTATCTGCTGCTCAATCTCATCTACTTGGAGAAGGAAGTCTCTGTCCCCTGCCCGCAAATTCTGACTTGATCTGGACACTAAACACTCAGCTCAGTACTGGCTATCCATTCCCCATGGAATGAATCTCTTCTTCTTTTGGCCTTCTAATCTATGATCTTTGAAGCAGCTGAAGCGATCTTTCTAAAATTATTGATTATATCATGCCCTTCCTCTGCTTAGGACCTTATGCGGCTTTCCTCTCTGCTCTTAGGATAACATTCTAGCACATGATTGGCTCCAGCATACCTTTCCCTTCTTTCCTTCTACGTCTCTTCCTCCTCACTCAGGATGTTTCGCCAGCTACCTGAGTACTCAGGGCTCTTCCCACTCCGTGGCCTTTTGCTGGTACCGTTTCCACATCTCTTCAACTAGTTGGCTCTTGACCTTCAGATCCTGACTTAAATTTCACCTCTTCAGACAGGGTTTTCCCCTGTAGCTCTTACCCTAATACATAATTATTCATTTACTTCTTTTCTTATTATTTTCTATCTCTTTTTCTTATGTATTTTCTATCTCTACTGCTAGGTCATAAAACTCCATCAAGGTAGGGATCATGTCTATTTTATTCACCTTTATCTCCCCAGCACCTAGCGTGGTGCTTGGTTTATACTAAGGACTTAGTTGATACTTGTTCAGTAAGTGGATGAATGAATTAACAAGTGAATGGGAAGCTGGTTTCCTTCTAGGAAACTGAGCTTCTAGGAAGTACACACAGGATCCATCTCACTTTGAGCACTGCTTGCTGGCTGGCATCCCCTGATGTTCAGGGTCAGGAGCCATTTCAGATTGCCCTGGGGCCTCGTTATAGCCTGGCCCCATTTCCCTTTGTACTTGTATGTACCTTGGCTTCTTGGCCTCAGCTGCTGAAGCCACTGGAGCTGCAGAGCCTCTGCCGCCCACGTCTTACACTTTGATCCCGTTTGCCTTGGTGTGAGGCTCTTTCTGCTCAGACAGGCCCACGATGAACAGAGCCAATAAGGATGAGTAAAGATGTTTACAGAGTACTTCAACTTACATGAGTGATTCAAGACCTGACCTCAGGTCTCCTGGCTCTCAAACAGTGATTTTCCTATTACACCCTGCTGCTTCCCTGACTCCACACAAATTGCTGGTCTTTGTGCTAGCAATGAAGATGATCATGCATGCTACCTTTTGGTACAATGGTTTTGACCAGGAGCGAAGGGTTTCACACTTCTAAGAGCATATCAGGACTTCAGGGAAATGAGAAGGAATGTAACTGTTTTTTCATTTAGTTAAAAAAATACAGCAGTGATAAATGCTGTTATAAAAGGGTCAAATGGTATAGAAGCATGTAAGTAAAAATGAATGTCCCTATTCTGATCCTCTCTCCACCTTATCCCAATCTAATTCTCCTCCCCACTTCTTTCCTCAGAAATAAGTACTTTCGACAGTGTAGTGTAATTAATCCCAGGCCTTTAAAATATAACTATAAATATTATGTATAATAATTTATAAACATAAATAGGGTATTTAAAAAATCTTGCAGTTTTAAAAACATATTCAATATTATTTTAAAATTGTGTATGTTGAAAGTGAAAAAGGGACACTACTTTTTTTTTTAATAGAGGTACTGAGGATTGAACCCAGCATGCTAAGCACGTACTCTAGCACCTCATGCATGCTAAGCACGTACTTTAACTATTTCCCTCCCCACAGACACTACTCTAGTGGTGGAACAAACATTTGGCTGATGGAGCACGACTGAGAGGACTTGTTCTGGTATGTGTATAAAGAGAGATAGCAGGAGACCTGGCAAAACCTGGCAGTAGAACTATAGCAAAGTCTTGTTCATGAGATGACTCAGAGACTCTCACCAGTAGCAAAGTGGTAGGCATAGTTCGCTAGGAGACCCATGCAGTGCACGGCCACAGGCCTATCACCTACAGGCTGACGAGACCCAGCTGGAGATGGGGACATGGGCAGAAAGAAGGAAGCTTAGTAGATATGTTAGGATGAAAAACATAGGACAAAAATAAATTTGTCAAGGCAATGAGAAGACAAGCCATAGACTTGGAGAAAATATTTGCAAAAGACATATCTGAAAAAGGACTGTTATCTCTCTTAAAATTCAACAATAAGATGAACAACTTGATTAAAAAATGGGCAAAAGACCTCAACAGACAGCTCATCAAAGGAAATATATATAAGGCAAAAATAAGCATATGAAAAGATGCTTCACATCATATGTCATCAGAGAAATGCAAACTAAAACAACATGGAGGTACCAGTAAACACCAGTTAGAATGAACAAAATTCAGAATACTGACAACAACAAGCACTGTGAGAATGTAGAGAAGCAGGAACTCTCACACATTGCTGGTGGGAATGCACAATGGTATGAAAAAGCCAAGCCACTCTGAAAGGCAGTTTGGCTGTTTCTTACAAAACTAAACACATTTTTACCATATGATTCAGCAATTGCATTCCTTGGTATTTATTCAGTGGGTTGAAAACTTACCTGAACACAAACACCTTACATGAATGTTTATAGCAGCTTTATTAGTAACTACCAAAACCTGGAAGCAACCAAGGTGTCCTTCAGTAGGTGAATGGATAAGCTGTTATATATTTAGACAGTGCAATATCATTCAGCACTAAGAAGAAATGAAATTTCAAGCCATAAAAACACATGACGGAGACTTAAATGCATATTACTAAGTCAAAGAAGCTGATCTGAAAACGCTGCATACTCTATGATTTCAGCTATATGACATTCTGGAAAAGGCAAAACTATAGAGACAGTAAAAAGATCAGTGGTTGCCAAGAGTGTGCAGAAGGAGGATTAGTCAGAGCACAAGGATTTCTAAAGTGGTGAAATTATTCTGTTATGATAAATAATGGTGGATATGTGCCAGACATTTGTTCAAACTCATGAAATCCAAGAGCGAACCCTAATGTAAACTATGAACTCTGGGTGATAATGATGTGTCACTGCAGGTTCATCAACAGTAACAAATGTACCCCTCTGTTGTGAGATGTTGGCAGTGGGGGAGACTGTGCATGAATCAGGGCAGAGTACACATGACCTCTTCAACTTTCCGTATACTTTCTGGGCAATGTTACTGAGAAGCTAAAATGTTCTGAAAGAAGGAAAGTGTATTAAAATAAACAAAAGCCCTGAATATTTAAGAACTGTAGACAGGGGGACTAAGAACTCTGTAGTTTGATACTATTAATGATGTAAGTATATAACTAGTCTCACATGGACACTACAGTGCAATAAAATACAAGAGTAGACCAGGGCTGGAGCAGTAAATGGCCAAAAGGAAAAGAGAAACAGGATAAAGAATGGGCACCAAGCCCTCCCATCATGGGCTCTGTCAGTGCACTAGAGATTAGTAGTATACTAGTTGCTGTATATATTTGTGCTCATGATAACTGCAAAGAAAATGATACTAACCACTATTAAAAAACGTTTTTTGAACATGGCTTGTGAGGCAATGGAACGAGCCCTGTGCTGGGAGCTCAGTGCCCAGTTTACATCCTGCCATTGCCTCTGGTTTTCTGTGCAACCTGGGACAAGTCCCTTCCTCTCTCTACGTCCATTTTCTCTTTGTGTAAAGTGGGCTTGCAATTCTCAAGCGTCTCTCAATTCTTAAGGTTTTATGCATTATTTCCTGGGAGCATAACTTTCTGAAAATTTCCTAAGATAAGAGTAATTAATTAGAGTGACCATTGAGGGTGTTTGCTAAGTGCTATTGTCTCATTTAACCTACAGAACCTCTAATATTAGCCCCATTTACAAATGGGGCAGCTAAGGCTTAGGGAACTTAACCAAAGCCACAGGGTTGGTTAGTGGTGGCATCAGGATTCAAAGAAGGTAGACTCCTCTGCCCTTCCCCCACCAAGCACTCTGCAGAAAGAGCCTCCAGGCTCTGTTGCCTGGGAGAGGAGAACAGAGAATATAAAATAAAAGTACTTTATGTTAGACAGGAAATGGGTCTGAGCATGGACACTCTCCCAGTCATCTCTAACATCACAGAGAACAAAGACACAGCCCAGAGGGCACATCAAACTTCAGAGGGTGGAGGGTGTGGAGATTTCAATGCTACTGGAGAAGGACAGGCAGAGAACAGACTTTAGGGGCTGATCTCCGGAGATAAGGCTAAATTTAGGGAGAGATAATATGGACTTCTAAGTCAAAGGAGAAATGAAAGGGTTATCATTCAACTAGACTGTTCAGAAAACTTATAATGTTTTCTTCTTTTTTTTGAATCACGACTTTCTTTTTCATGAGATAAACTGATCCTCTCAGAGAAAGAGCAGATGTTAGTCATTAAAATTTGCCTACAATTTCATGAGGTTTATGAAATTCCTAAGAAGACTAGTGGATTAGGGAGAAACATAAGATGAAAGTAATCATTAACCAATAATTATGCTAAAAATAATAGTGGAAACAAACCATTTAAGTGTCAAGTACTCTAACATTTACAAAACAACTTTGCATACACTATTGAATCTCTCCAATAAGTAGAATGTCAATACTTATTTTTACAGGTGAGAAAACTGACACTCAAAAGAGCCAGAGAAGGGAGTAACTGCACATGGGTAGCTTTCTTTTAGAGCAATGAAACTTGTTCTAAAATTAGATCGTGGTGATAGCAGCATAACTTTGTAAATTTATTAAAAATTCATTGAATTGTACACTCAAAATGACTAAGTTTTATGGGATGTAAGTCAATACCTCAATAAAGCAGTTAAAAAAAAGCAATAATGTTGAATAAATGGACCCCTAAAGAGTTATGCTTTGGATCCAAGAATTATCTTTGAGGAGCATTATCTTTGCCCTTAACACAACTTTTCTGCACCTCTCTTTGCCTGTCTGTCAAGATTTAGCTCCTTGAGTTACTGGAAAGAAGAAGGGAAAAGTTCCCATAAAAGTCCCTAGGTACAAGATCTCAGGCTCAAGAACTCCTGTTGGGAATGTAAGGAGACTTATGAGATCCCACTGACGTCCTCCAGGCAGGAGGACACCTGGTGGAGGAGTTGGTAGGCCTTCCCCAGGGGCTGCTGGAGCATTCCTAGGGTGGCACCATCCAGGGCCTGGCAGCTGGCACACAACCTCAGGTGGGTCCTAGCACCACCCGGCAAATCCTCTCCTTGTCTTATTTATGCTACTCTTCCACTCTTCAATGGGACTGTTCCCTATGTCTTCTCTCAATTTAAACCTCTACCACTCTTCCCTTTCCACTCTCAGCTGATGACATTGTTCGTACTTCATTGAGAAAATAGAAGCAATCAGAAGAGAACTTCCTTATCCTCCAGCCACTAAATCTACCCACTGACCTATGTCTGATTCCATATGCAGGACTTTTCTCCCAGGAAAATAGCTGAGCCTTTCTCATCCTGTTCTAAGTCCCTTTGTCTTGTGCACTGGATCTCATCCGTTGTCCTCTACTGACTCAAGAGCCTTCTCCTGCAAAGATCCTTCCCTGTCTCTCACATCATCAAACTTTCCCTTTCTACAGCATCATTCCCATGAACATATAAGCATACCATACTACCTTAAATCTCTCATTTCTCTGCTCTGCTTCATAGCAAAAGTCCTTAAAAGAGTTGTCTTTACTCTTTCCAGTTTCTCACTTCCCATTCTCTTGAACCTACCTCAGCCAACTTTCATCCTCATTACTTCACTGAAACTGCTCTTGCGAAGGGCAACAACGCCCCATTGCCAAATCCAATGGCTAAACCTTAGCCCTCTTATCACTTGCCTTGACATGAGTAGAAATTTTAATATTTTTTACACTTACGATTTTCACCACTGTGGTGGATAGACTCTAAGATGCTACCTCCCTTATTATTCATGGTGTTCATGCTCTTGTTTATCCTCTGCTATTGAGTGTGGATGGGACCTGTGCTTGCTTCTAGCCAACAGATTGTGGCAAAGGTGATGGAATGTCACATTATGTCATACAGATTTTGTTTTACTAGCAGACTATAGAGACCTCCAAGTCTAGCTGGCTCTAAAGAAGTAAGTGTTAGGAAGCCCACATGGCTAAGAGCTGAGAGCCACCAAGAAGGCGGGGCCCTCAGTCTTACAATGGCAAGGAAATTAATTGTGCCAAAAATCTGAGCAAGCTTGGAGGAATATTCTTTGCCAGTTGTGCCTCCAGGTGAGAAAGCAGCCTAACCTATACCTGGCTGCAGCCTGTGAGCCCCTATAAGCAGACGACTCCCTGAACTCCTGACCCACAGAAACTGAACGAGAATAAATATATGTCATTTTAAGCCATTAAGTATGTGGTAATTTATTACACAGCAATAGGAAACTAACACAACCACTCATTTTTAAATATGTTTTTTCCATAATGGCATCTTATACTGCATTTGAAAAAACTCAGACAAAATTTATTTGCATATTAAACAGGTACCATTCTGTACCTTCATATGGCAAATTGTGACCACAGAACCTTAGGGTCTAAGTGAGGGGTCAGAGGAGAACCCAGAGGTTCTCACACTTTTTACCCAGTGTGACCTTGAACAAATAAATACCTTTGTCTCTCTGAAGCTCAGTTTCTCATATATAAAATGAATGGGTTGCAGCAGACCATCTCAAAGAAATTCTAAAGAGTGATATATAATAACTTTGTGGCTGACTGAGGGCCCATCCAGTCATCTTTGGAGGGAGGAATGTGGCTGAAGTAGGGAAAGAAGAACTCGTGGCGCTGAAAGATTTTGGAGATGAACTTCCTTCCCTGTTAATTTCATTGACGAGAAGCCCGGATGTAAGGAACTGGCTAGTACGTGGCAGAGCTAGCCTCAGCCCCTCCCTTTGGGCTACTACATGTGTTTTTTCAGTGGCAAAAGGAGGCACTTCCCTCTTGTAAGCTCTCCCAGGTCCTTTGTTACCATTGTGAGGTAGCCCTAAGGTCTGTCCACCCTACAGATGGGGTTTAGTGGGTTTGCTCCAGATCTCTTAGAGTGCCTGGGCCCAATCCTGGGAATATCCCTCATCCAAGGCTGCCTTTTCCTGCCTTATTTCAGGAGGACCTACCACTTGTCACTGTCTAGTGCCACGACTGACATCAAGGAAGCTGTTAGCTGAGTAAGAGGTTAGGGGAGGGTCTGTAGGTGAGGTGGAAGCTGTAAGCTGGTTTCAGGTAGACTGGAAGCTTCAGCTCTGGAAAACCTAAGCTGAGTAAGCTCTTAGAGGCTTCCCACAACACAGTTCCACTTTAAAAACGAATATTCACATCTTTAAAAAGATGCCCACAGTTAAACTAAATTTTTTAATCCAAAGAATTTATAATAAAAAGCCAGAGTCTCCTTATCTGACCCTCTCTATTCCTCTTTCAGGGACTATCCCTTTTTTAAAAAATCAGTTTAATTTTAGTTCTTTAGTTCTCCATCTCTCTATACAATACACTTTAGTGGTATTTCTCAACATATTTCTCAACTTATCAATCTGATGTTAGATGAACATTTACACCTGTTGACCTCCGCCACTTCTCTTGATAAAATTATCTTCTTGTTTCAGTTCCTTTTTACTTATTTTTGTACCTTTTAAAATATATAAGCATCAAGATACACTTCTTTAAAAAAAAGATACACTTCTTATAAATTATTAATAGTATTTGTGTTAGTTTCCTATTGCTGCTGTAGCAAATTACCACACATTTTGTGGATTAAAACAACACAAATTTGTTAAATTACAATGCTAGAGGTCAGAAGTCCTAAAATCAAGAAGTTAGGAGGGCTGCTCCCGGGAGAATCTGCTTCTTCGCTTTTCCAGCTTCTAAGGGCCTCCCGCATTCCCTTGACTTGTGGCTTCTTCCTCCATTCAAAGCCAGTAGAACAGCATCTTCTCTTTTCTGACCTTCCTGCCTCCCTCCTGTAAGAACCTTTGTGAATACATTAAACCCACCTGGACAATCCAGGATAATCTCCTCTTGTCAAGATCCTCAACTTAATCACATCTGCAAAGTTCCTTCTGTCACCTAAGGTAACATATTCACAGGCTGTAGAGATTAAGATCTGGACATTTTTTGGGGGGCCATTATTCTGCCTACTCTGCCGTACATCCCAATTTACCTGGAACAGACCCACTATATATATATGTGTGTGTGTGTGTGTGTGTGTATGCGTATATATGTAGATATATATATGTAGATATGTATATAGATATACACACAGACATATATATATGTCTGGTGTCCTGGTGTAAATTATCAATACAGCCCCTCTCATTTTCTAAAGTGTCTCCAGTATGAACACTTTACTTATCCAGTGCTTCCGAATCTTTTTTATATAACACTTGTAGAAAGTGGTAACACTTTATAGATCCTCAGGATAAAAGAACAAGCCTGCTCATGACTAGAGGTAATTGTCTCAGACACTCCAGTCACCTTAGGACCCACCTGGCTGTTCCACAGGGCAAAAGCACCAATATCTCAGCACTGCTATAACCCATTTATGGTACCCCATGGGCTACTGCACACCACTGGCAAAGTCTTCTTTACACTAAAACAATATAGTAAGTTTTAAAGCCTGTTCTTCTGATGCGCTCCTGTGTGGCAGCATTTGACTCCAAGTTGCTTACTGGGGTTTCCATACACGTGCACTGACGTTCCTGTAGTTGCAGTGCTGCCTGCAGGTTAATTCAGGTTGTCAGACTGAGGTTCTCCTTTGGCATCTTTTCACATATGCCCTCCAGTTCTGTGTCCCTGCAGAATTCCTCATCTCTCACGCATTAACCCAGGCATCAGAGCAGTCCCAGTGGATTCTCTGGATGGGCTTTTGAACAGCTTGCAAATTTTTTCTTTGGGCCTTCAGAGTGCATAAGTCTCTTACTTTATAATGCATTCTTTTTTCTAAACAGACTTTATTTACCAGAAAAGTACCAATGGTAAAACATTTTATCATCATTATCTTGTTTCTAATCACCAAAAATCACAAGAGCTAAGCTGAAAGGCACACCATAGTGTGCTTTTCTGGCACCAGCACTTTTCCTAGTATCTGAGGTGCTGTTCGTTCCCTTAGTGGGGTCCTTGCTTTAACTCTAGTTTTCATTTCAACTGTGTTGCCAATTTACTGTACAGGATGCACTCCCCTTAGTCTTCAGCATGTCATAGCATGACTGTGTTTGGCTTTCTTTATAGCAATTTACCTCTTCTAATTTTCATTCCAAAATGAAGGATTTTTAAATTAATTTTTCAGAATTTGTGCCACTTAATGAATCCTAAATTATATTGCTATGGCTTATGGAAT
Source organism: Camelus ferus (assembly GCF_009834535.1). Classification (NCBI taxonomy): domain Eukaryota; kingdom Metazoa; phylum Chordata; class Mammalia; order Artiodactyla; family Camelidae; genus Camelus; species Camelus ferus. The sequence goes on from NC_045698.1 coordinate 106,771,359, forward strand.
ATCTTAAATTACGTTAACAATGAATGCTTATACTATAGCTAATAAATTATTCAAACCACCCACAGAAGTTCCACGTGAACAATGGCATTTCTCTCTGGCTTCTGACAAAAGTGGGTGGGCACTTCTGTGTTCCAGCCAAAGTGCAGCACAGTTTACAGTTCACTCTCTTGAGCATCAGTCAGGCTATTATGGGATACCTCATGAAATTTTAAATTCAAGTGGAATTCTAAATACTCTAAATTCTGCATAGGAAGTAGAACTTTATTTACATTTTAATATTACACCATCTTAAATTCCTGTAATTCAGATATGTGTACACAGACCGTGTTGTGTAGCCTGCTTTGCTTTGTTTTCTTCCTTAACCAAATGCGACCATTCTATGTAAGCTATTTTGTAACCTCTGTATGATGCAGGGGGCTAAGAGCTTGGAAGTCAGAGCAAAGAAACATAAGACATGTGCGATTCTGGGTGCACTGCCCCTCCTCTCCAGGCCTCCGTTTCTCTACTAAGGATGAGAGGTTGGACTCAACTAACCCTAGGTGGGGCTCTCCAGCTCTGAAAATCCACAGTTAAAAGAGGTGCCCTGATAATCTACAGTTAAAGGAGGCGCCCTGGAAGAATCCCTCTCTTCCTTTATGTCTAAGGATGTGAAAAGAAGAAAAAGAAAATAAAGAGGAAGGACAAGAAACAACTAAAAGGAAAAACAGGAAGGAGCAGATCCGTGTTGATAAAAGAAGGGGAAAGGAAAGAAGAAAGAAGATGCCTAGACTCACAAAGGGTGAGTATGGACTTAATTTATAAAAAAAAAAAATAGGTTTCAACTCACAATATTTTTTTTAAGAACACTGGCTCTGGAGTTATACAACGCTTGACCCCTGGCTTTATCGCTTACATTCATGCACTGTTTTCCTGTCTCCTTGCCTGGGTTTCATCTATTAAGTGGAATTAAAAATAACGACCTCATAGGATTTCTGGGGGGAGTAAATGAGTTTGCAAAGCATGCAGCACAGCACCTGGCACATGGCAAGCACTCAGTGAACTTGAGTTCTTTCTATCGTTGTCATCACTTTTCTTGGGGTTCCTCTGACACACCCAGGACAGGAGCTCTCCTTCGTTTAAGGTGCTTGTCAGCTTCCCTGCCCCTTCCCATTCTCATGAGGCTGAACAGCTCCAATTCCTGAGTGAAGATCCCACAGAGGCAAAATAGGCACGTTCCCCCTTGCGAACCAGGTCTTTCCCTCCTCTGAGAGGTCCACAGTGAGAGTAATGAGAATCATCTCTTGTGTGGGGATACCAATCTACAGTGCACCAAATGCTCCGACACCCATCAGACCCTCTTCTGGCTGAGATGAGGCAGCAGAGGCTCAGGGAGGTCCAGCCCCAAGAGGTCACGTCACATGCCTGGCACTATGGGAGTCTGGGAAGTTGTTATCTCACTAGCTTCGCCACAATACTCATAACCTGGGGAGGGGTCTGCTCAGTTTCTTCCGTTCCTGCATGTACTCTGCACTTTGATGGCATTCTCCACTCTCCTGCCTCACTAGCTGCGGGTGCTGGTGACTGGTGGATGTAGTGAGATGGTTAAGTACCTGGTCACTGGAATTCTGGCTTTAACACTGATTAGCCACGTGACCTTGGGTAAGTGTCTTTAACCTTACTAAAGCTTTCCTCATTTGGAAAATGGGGATAATGCCTCATGCCTAGAATGAGAAACTAAGATAGGGTTTCTTCCTTGAGCAAGTGATTTACTGAGGGAGTGTTCTCAGGAGAAGGTGCGTGAGGGAAGCCAAAGTGAGGAAAAAGAGAAAAGCTAAGTGAGGATGCAGTCTCAGCTGGAGACCAGCTTCAGCCTGAATCCACAGAGAGCTCTGGAGCACAAGTTACATCATAGAGCCGGTCCCGCCTTGAGGTAAGGGGGCTGACCTTTTGTTCCCACCCCACTTAAGTAACTGACTGTGGTCTACACTCCCGCAAGTCCTCATCAGTCATAGGACACAAAAAATGGATTAGGGACCCAAGGGACCCTGAAAGAAGATACAGAGAGTGAAAGAAGAACCTGGGCAGGACTCCTATGACATTTACAATCAATACAAATATATCTCCTCCTTTTGTACAAAAGGCTATATCACTGTTCTCTTCACTTTTTTTCCACTAAGAGTACCTGTCTGGAATTTGCTTCAAGAGAATTTAGGGTGCAGAGGCATTGGGAACAGATAATCAGGGTGGTGGTGGTACTGGTTTGGGATATAGATAAACAATGTTGGCCAATAATTCTCTGCAGGGTTGCTTTCACTCCCACCACATCAAATCTTCTCTTTTAAACACCATCAATGGTCACACTTTGCTAAATATAGCAGTCTGTGTTTAGTCCTCTTCTTACATGACCAAGCAGTAGAATTTGACATAGTCCCTCACCTCCTTGAAAAACTTTCTTCACTTGGCTTCCAAGACAACACCACTCCTGGTTTTTCCCAGCTCAGTGACCATGTCTTCGTGGTTCCTTTTGCTCATTCCTAGTCATCTTTCTGTCCTCCTCTAGACTTGATTTTAGGGTTTCCTTTCATCTTTATTTGTACTCACTTCCTTGGTGATCTCATCTACTCTCTTTGCTTATTAACTATCATCAACAGTGCTGACAAAGGCCACATTTTTATCTCTAGGCTGGACCCCTCCTCTCTCCACAACCATTCCGATGGCCGCCTGACCTCTTCTCTTGGATGTCTAACAGACACTTCACAAAGTTTCCCTTTGCTCCCCACCGAAACCTGTTCCTGCCTTTGTCTTTCTGACTCTGTTAAAGGCAGCTGTATCTTCCCTGTTGCTCAGGCCAAAGTATCTGTCTCCTTTCTCTTATACTCCACTTCCAGTCCATCAACATTTCCAACCTACCATAAAAATATTTTCAGAAACTGACCACCTTCACTGCTTATCACACTTGTCAAGTCATCACAATCTGATCCTGGGTTACTTCAACTGCCTCCCAGCTGGTCCCCCTGTTTCTGCCCTTGCTTGGTTTTTTTTTGTTTTTTTGTTTTTTCTTTTTCTTTTTTTTTTTCTTTTTCTTTCTGCCCTTGCTTGTATCAACCCAATAGACAAAGTATCCTTTTAAGCCCAAGTCAGATCATGGCACTCTGCTGAAACTCCTCCAATATCTTCCCGTATCACTCAGAATAAAAGCCTTAAGAAAGTGGCTCACAGAACACTGTATAATTTTCACCCACTTGTCACTGCTCTGACCTGACGTATTTCTCTTCCCTTAGCTCTTTCTGCTCCAGCCACATTGACGACCTCGTCTTTCTTCAAACAGGCAAGGCACACTCCCACCACATGGCACATGCTATTCCCTCTGCCTAGAATGCTCTCCCCAGAGAAGTCCACGTGGCATGTCTCTTCACCTACTTCAGGCCTTTATTTACCTATCACTTTCTCAGCGAGCGATTCCTTGATTATTTAAAAAGATTGCAACCCCTTCTCTCTGCCCCTAGACTGCCTCTTCCATATTCCTGATTTATTTTTCTCCATAGCAGATACACCTGCTACTTATTCTTAGTTATTTTTGTTGTCTGTCTCCTCCCACTAAAATATAAGCTTCACAAGAGCAATGACTCTTGTCCAATTTGTCATCTGTTGTATTCCTACAGCCTGGCACAAAGATACTCAATAAATAATTATTAATGAAAAAATGAACACATTTCCTTATCTTTAGCCTCTTACTCTTCTATTTGATTCTTAATTTCTGTCATATTTTAGATTTCCAAATTTTAATTTAATTTAAAATTAATTCTAAAATATAAAATTTATATTTCAATTTTTTCTCAGGATATTCTTTTTTAAAGCACATTGTTTTTATTTCATGACTGCAACGCCCTGCCTCTCTGAGGATACTTAGGGCAGTGGTTCTCCAACATGAAGGGGCATCAGAATTACCTGGAGGGGCTGTTGAAACAGAGACTGCTGGGCCTCACTCCTGGAATTTCTGATGCAGTAAGTAAATGCGGAGTGGAACTCCAGAATGTGTCTTTCCAATAAGTTTCCAGGTTATGCTGATACTACTGGTCCAGGGACCACAATCTGTACTCTTATGTTTTGTGTAGTTTCTTCCAAGGTGCTTACATGTGTTTGTCCAATTGATTAACCTTTTAACTTTTACCTTAGAAGCTTTTCTCAGATGTCTGGTAATCTCCTTAAAAATTTTAAACTAACATTTTAAACATAATAAAGTTCACATATTTTAATTGTTTAGGTAATGGTTTTGACAAACATATAAGCCTATGAAGCCATCATCCCAATCAAGATACACCACCTCAAAAAGTTCTCTTGTGTTCCTTTGCTGTCAACCCCCATCCTACACGTCCCGAGCAATCACTGTTAGCCTTCTGTCACTAGATTAGTTTTTGCTCATTCTATAGATTTATGTAAACTGCATCACATAGCATGTAGTTTTTTGTGTCTGGCTTTTTTTTTCACTTAGCATAATGAGATTCATTCATGTTTTCGCATGTATCAGTAGCTCCTTCCTGCTATATATGCCACAATTTCTTTACCAATTCACCTATTGATAAATATTTGAGTTGTTACTAATTTAGCTTTATTAAGCTGTTTGCTGTGAACAGGTAAGTACAAGTCTTTGTGTGGATTAGAGCTAGGACTAGGGTCAGGCAAGCCAGGAAGCCTAGGTCACAAAATTTAAGAACACACTTGCTTTTGTGTACATATAAATGCCAACCCAGTACTTGCACAACTCTAAGAGTGAGTCCCTCCTTAAATTTTCCCAAGGCACCAGGCCCTCAGCCCACTACATATATGTTTCTATATTCTTGGGTAAATACTTAAGAGTGAAATTGCTCCACCATAGGATAGGGATGTGTTTAACTTTACTAAAAACTGCCAAAGTTTTCCAAAGTGGTTGCATCATTGCACGCTCCCACCAGCAATGGATGAGAATCCTGGTTGCCTCACGTACTTACCAACACATGTATTTCCAGTCCCTTCTTTTCTGTTGCCACAGATGGATTGGGGCAAATTTGGCTCATCTGTGCAAATTTTTCTGTCATCCTCATCATCTCCCCTTTCCTTATCCAAACCAGATTTAGGAGAGTTTTTGCTGTTTGTCTTGGTATCTGTAGATTCTCTTTATCTTCTGGCTTTGCTGTAAATAGAATTTGCAGAGCTTTTTTCCTTTTTGCTTTTGTATAGTTTCTAAGAGCAAAAGAATCAAAATGCTTATTTACACATCCATTTTGTACTGGAAATCTTGATATTTCTGAGTAAACAGTGGGAGCAGAAGTGGAGATTTGCATATTGGGAAAGATTAAACATTACTGTGTGCTACTTTCTAATTAGGGCTGCATAATGATAAGGTAGATAGAGTCCTAACAGTATCTGAAAATAGTGCAGCCTTTTTTTCAAGGGTCTCTCTAATAAGGGTGTGGTGGTCAGGTAGAAGGAAAACCTTATTGAAAGTCAATGCATCCCAGGTACAGATGGGGAAGACAAATTCCCACTTGATCAGTAATTCCAACCAGGAGCTGTGATTCTCATAAGCTTTGGCTTTCCTGGGTGAAACATTGGCAGGAGCCATAGAATCAGTGAAATCTGAGTCCAGGAGGTGACCTAAAGGGGACATTTCTTGACTTGGGCTCAGTAGCATTCTAAGCATAGCTCCTGGCACTGAGTAGCCAATGAACTGAGCTGGGGGAAGTCGGGTGGTTCTTCCAGGATGGGATGAAGTCACTGTCTTCATATTCTAAACAGAGCATGAATCTACATCTTTTTCTCTTTCCCTGGTGAAATGAACCAACTGGAGTAGGTTTTTAAAAACATATATATAGGTTATAAACCAGATAGAGATTTTAAACATAATGTAATATATTACAAAAAGTAATAAATGTTTATGAACTAATTTGAACAGTGAAGATTAAATTCTTAAGCAAAACAATAAACACTGGTATTTATGATTCTACATCTTAATACATCTGTACATGTCTATATATAAATATTTCTATAAATACATAGCATAGGGTTTAGAGGACAATACTCACATGCTGGTAACTAAATCTTTGGGGAGGACAGTGAATTTGGAAGAAGGGTTAATTTTCACGGTTTATGTACTTACATATTGTCTAACATTTCTAATAAGATAATGTTAAGGTATCATATAATTTTTACTGAATATTTTAACCGCTTCACTGAGGTATAATTTACATATAATAACCTGCACATATTTAAAGTGTATAATATGATAACATTCAACAAATACGTTCCCCTGGGAAACCGTCACCATGAGCAAGATAATAAACATATTTGTCACCTTTAAAGTTTCCTTATGCCCCTTAATAAGTAACTCTCCTCTCCTGACCTCCCCACCCCAAACCACTGATGTGTTTCCTGTCAGTGTAGATTATTTTTAAATTTCTAGAATATTATATAAACAGAATATTTTTCTGGCTTCTTTCGCTCAACATAATTATTTTTAGATTTATCCATGTACAGTTATTTTAAAATTTAGCCATTTAGCACCTGTATCAATAGTTCATCCTTTTTTTTTGAGTATTCACATAATTTTTAGAAGTAAAATCTGCTAAAAGGAGGAAAGAGTAGAGTATACACCTCAAACATACTGAATTGTTGCCATTCATTTTAAAATGTTACTTAAATCTTCAAAATACATTGAAAAGATATATTGAGTTACCTCACAGTCCCATTTCCGGTTGCAACCACCAATATCTGAGTGAACGTCTAAAAATACGAGGTGATGATTTTTTAAAAAGATGTATTATTTCTCGATTATAAAAGCAACATATGGTCATAGAGACGTACTAAAGAAAATACGACAAGTGTAAAACTGAGCAGTGCCTCACAAGCCCACAATCAGGGCACTCTGGGGATCTCGCGCTCTCCGACGCTCAGCTCGCTGCGCATGCTCCGAGAACGACTGCCCGCTCAGTCCCCACTCTCAGGGGCACCGCCTTCCCCAGAGGGGAGGGGCAGCAGCACGCGGGAGCACGTGACCCAGGGTTCGGCTTTGGGCGCCGGGATCACGTGATGGGGTCCGGAAGCGGCTGCCAGAGCGGCAGAGGGTGGACATGAGGAGGGCTCCACGCTGAGGAGGGCTCCGCGCTGAGGCGGGCGCCGGCTGAGGCGGGCTCCGCGCTGAGGCAGGGACAGGTGGGCTGCTGCGCTGAAGTGGGAGCCAGAGCTCCAAAGCCGGAGCCAAAACCCGAGCGGTGAGTCCGCGCGCTGAGCTGCTGGGCTGACGGCGGGTCGTCGCCTTCTGCCGGACCCACGTCGCCTTCCTCGGGGTGCCGCGGATGCGCCAGCTCAGGCATAGACCCCCCTGGGTTGCCGGTCCGAGTCTCCTCAGCTCCTCAGCCGCTGCTGCGGTGCGGTATGGACACTCCTCCGGGGGATGAGAACTGGAGAATCCCTTGTCCTTCGCGCTGTCTCGCTTAACCTCCCTGCCCTGTTTAACAGGTGTGGAGACTAGGTCCTGAGATGGGAAGGATCACCGAAACGACCAGCTGGGGCTTCTGCTGTGCATAGGTCCTAAAGGGGTCGGTCCTGACGGGCCGGGCTGGTGTCCCGCTCGCTGCGAGAGCCCTGCTTGAGACTTGGCTGGTAGAGGGTCCTTGGGTCATAGAATACCACAACTGCTCGGACTCTGGGAAATTATCTTTTGCAACCCTCTTCTAGGAGTGGTGGGGAAATAGAGGTCCAAGAAGGGGTAGGGGTTGCCTAAGGTCATCCGGTGAGTTAGTCGCAGACCTGCGACTAGAATTCTAGTCTCCCTGAGCTCCCGCTGCTGTTTGCTTTTCACCACACTGCCTCCAGCGGAAAACTTGACAGGTGAAAATGCATCCTTTTCCTTTCCTCTTCTCTTTCATTCCTCTTCCGTTTTTAGCTGTGCATTCCTGCATACTCCATTCTCCGGCTCGGCTTGGCTCTGGGTGTGGTTCCCTGTTTCAGTGTTCAGGATTTTTCTGCAAACTCATCATTCTGTAGGTTTTGTTTCTAACCGTCCTGCAGTTCTGTGTAAGTCATACCAACCAAAATATGAAATAAGAACCGGAACTTATATGAAATAAGTATGCTCCTAGAAGGGTAGGTGGCTCTTAGCTGAGGCTGTAGAGAGCTCTGGCATTAACTTGGAGAATGGCAAGACCTTTGCTCTATTTTTAATGTAGCTTGTCAGATTTGGCGAATGCTGGTAATATTTGGATGGATGTTTTGCAGTTATTTGAGGCTTGCTGAAAGAAGATAGCAGCGTGGTGTATTGGAAAGATCTGAAATTGGGGAATCAGGAGATTTTGTTCTAGGTCTGACACTTACTTTGCAATCTTGGGTGACTTCCATCCTTGCTTGAGTTTAGGTTTCCCAGTCTGTATAGTGATGGGTAAAATCCCTAAGGACTCCTTTTGCTCTGACATTCTCTGCATCTCTGTTTGTTTTCTAATCAGAGAGGTTCCCACACCGCGTGTGTATTAGTATCTGCTTGGCAGCAAGGCTTAATATAGTCGTCCAGGAAGCAGTTTCCCTACTTGTTTTTAGGTTGACATGAAATCCTCCTCTTTCTTCCTGTCTCTGTATTATGTCTAAGCTAAATGCTTACAGCTGAAAATGTTTTTGACTTTTATTATTTTAAATGTGATCAAGGCTCTTTGATTCCTGTTGAGAGCCTCATCTACAGTAATTAACTTAATTGTACATTTAGAGTGTATTTTCTTTGAAGATGTTCTTGAAGTAAAGAGGACACAAAAGACTTGGTCATTCGCTCTGAGTCTGAGACTGGGGTGGAGGCCGTATGCAACAAAGGCTGCTCCAATGTTGATATTAAGTTTCTCTCCCTTTGTTTTCTGATTGTGCAGTTTATAATCGTCTACTCTTAAGTCCCTGTTTTCCCTTTAAAGCATCTATCTGTTTATTCAGCCTCATGCCTGTGGAAGCTTGAAGTGCTTAGAACTGTCTTTGTCTATTTTAAAGGCAATGTGAGGAGGTGGATTCATTATTTTTGTAATGTTCCAGAGACCACAGCTAGGACCAGTGAATGGAAGTGCCATTAGGGAAGTGGGTTTGGGGAGAGCATAAGAACTTTAGAAGAATTTGCGCTCTCTCACATTGTAACACAGAGCATGATGGTCCCTGTCACTAGAGGTCATTGTCACTGGCAATTATTTTGGGAATGTTGTAGATTAGATCGTTGTTTTGGGTAGAGGGTTGGACTAGATAAAAATTTTCTTCTAACTCAGAAGTTCTGTGAAACTCTAGGACTGAACTGCTTAGCATGTGGGATGTGAAGTGGAGTAGGTGGAGCAGAGGACCGTTTTTTGTGAATGCTTTATTTCCCTCCTTTTCTCAGATAACAATTCTCGTGTTAAGTACTCCTGCTCTTTCTTTCTTATTGTCCCTCCTCCCTTCCTGAGTGAGTGTCTTAGTTCTTTAAGGTTTTAATACCTCTTCCAGGGTCAGAGGCTAAAGAGTCATTGCTGTAATGATACGTTTCTTCTTTCCTCCTTATCCTGAAGCGATATCCTAGAACTGGACTCAAAAAATGGACTTTGGTTTCTACTTTTGCTGGCTGGTCCTAATAACTAATTCCAGAAGTGTGTGACTAACCACTAACTCCTAGGCTAGTTTTTCTCTTTATTCCTTAGAGGAAATTCACCTTGAGTCTTAACCCAGGCCTTGGAGAAATCCTGTACCTCCTTCCTTTGGCCAGGCCTCACTGGGTCTGAGCACACAAAGCTAGCCTCTGTTTAATGGGTGTGGGGTCCAGTGGATGGGACATTCTGAATATGCCAAAAGAGAAACCTCATGATACTGTATCTGGTACTGTCTCTTCTTTTATCTCCCAAACGTTTGTCTTGAAAGATTTGTCACCCAGAGCCAGTTCTCAATGACCTCTCTAGTAGGAAAGACTCCTCTGTGCTTCCCGTTTCTGTGAAGTTCGGGAATCTGTCTACATCCCAGTAACGTGGGATGTTCATGGCACATAGATCACTATTTCCAAAATGGAGACCTGGCTCAGCTCTCCAGAGTGATGGAATGCTTCAGCAAGTCCTGAAGCATTTATTTGTGTAGTGACTTCCTGACTTGAACTTCTGACTTCTTGTCCTTGAACTTCTCTCTGGTAATAATCACAGTTGTTACCATTAATTAATCAATGTCCATTATGGGCCAAGCAACATATTTAGCATCTTTTCCTTCTAACTTCGTAACAATATTGTGATGTAGGTGTTATTAATGACATTTTTCAGATGAGGAAATTGAGATAAAGGGAGATTAGGGTCACACGGCTAGGATCTGAACTCATTTACTTTTTGTTATGCAGAATCCCCCCTGCAGACCTAATCCTGCCCCAGTTTTGTTCCGAAGGGGATTTTAGGGAGGGTAGAAAATTTCTAGTGTGTTAGAAAGAAGACAACTAGGAATCTGGTATACTGGATTCTAATCCCTAACTGTTAACCAGCTGGAGCTTTGGTTCTCTCACTACAAATGGGAATTTGGAACTGGTCACCTCTAAGTCCTGCCTGGTCCTAACATTGAGGGCTTTTTATGGTTGTGGGGGGAAAGTGAGTGTGTTTGCTGCTTCAGCTGCTCCAGTGCAGAGCCTGCTGAGGTCAGCAGCTGTTCTGTGGTTGTGCTAGCACCGGATTCTCTCAGGCAGGAGTCTCAAGTTCTGGAATATACTTCCGTGGTAATTAGATGGAGTCCTATCCAATATCCTTTAAAACAAAACATGTGGATGTCAGAAATTTTCACTTCCCTCCCTGTTGACCACATACAGGAACACAGTCTGTGCCTTTGTTCATGTTTCTGGAATTCCAGCAACAGAGAAGAGAACATTTATCTAGAGAATTTGCTGCTTCTCTGGGTTCCAGAGAATGTAATTGTTTCACAATAACAGGTAGCACTTTTAGTCTGCATGTATTACCAATCCATGAACTCTGGTAGGTGGTGAGGCCTGGGGTATACCCATCATAATAAGATCATATATATTTTTTCCTTAGTGTTTTACATATGCCTGTGATCAGGATCATCTAGGAAGCTGATGAAAAATAAAATGCTCAGGTTGAATCAGATTGGACCCTTGTTTGTTTTTCTTCCTTTTAGCGTACAATTCAACCATTTAGAGTGTACACTTCAGTAGCTTTTATATTGAATTCAAAGTTGTGCAGCCATCACCACAATCAATTTTAGGACATTTTCATTACCTCAAAAGAGACTCTGAACACTTTAGCTGTCACCCCTCACCCCTCCCAACTTCCCACCCTGGACTCTAGACAGCTGCTAATCTGCTTTCTGTCTATAGGTTTCTCTATTCTGGACTTTCATATGAATGAAATCATACAATATATGGTCCACTGTGACTGACTCCTTTCACTTAGAATAATGTTTTCAAGGTTAATCCATGTTGTAGCATCTATTAGTATTTCATTCTTTAAAATTGCTGAATAATATTCACTGTATGGATATACCATATTTCATTTATCTGTTCATCAGAATTTTTTTCCCCATTTTTTTGGCTATTAGGAATAATGCTGTTATGAACATTTGTGTATACGTTTTTCTGTGGACATACATTTTCATTTTGGTATGTACATAGGAGTGGAATTACTGGGTCATATGGTAACTATGTTTAGCCTTTTGAGGAACTGCCAGACTGTTTTCCAAATTGATTGCACGTTTTACACTCCCATCAGCAGTGTAAGAAGGAGTTCTCAGGGGGTTGGTGGAGGGTATAGCTTAGTGGTAGAGCGCATGCTTAGCATGCACGTTAAAGAAAAAATAATGATAATAAATAAAATAAATAAATATTACCCCCCAAAGAAAAAGAAAAAAAAAGAAAAGAGAGAGTTCTCTATATTTTTCTACATCTTTGCCAGTACTTACTATTAGCTGTCTTTGATTCTAGTCATCCTGGTGGGTGTAAGGTGATATCTCCATTGTGGTATTTGTTTCTCATTTACCTGATGGCTAAGGATATTGAATGTCTTTTCATGATTTTTGGCTATTTTCACATCTTTGGCAAAATAGCTATTCAGATCTTTTACCCATTTGTAAATTGAGTTGTCATGTTATTGTTGAGTTATAATAGTTCTTTATATGTTCTGGATACAAGTCTCTTATCAGAAATATAATTTGCAGAAATTTTCTCCTATTCTTTGGATTGTCTTTCACTTCTTGATGGTATTCTTTGAGGCATAAACATTTTAAATTTTGATTACATCTAATTTATCTATTTTTTTATTTTTTTTGTTTGTGCTTCTTCTGTCATATGTAAGAAACTTTGCTTAATCCACAGTCACAAAGGTTTATGCCTGTGTTTTCTTCTAAGAGTTTTTATAGTTTTACTTCCTACATGTAGGTCTTTGATCTATTTTGAGTTAATTTCCATATATGGTGTGTGGTAGACTTCCAACTTCATTCTTTTGCACGTGGATATCCGGTTGTCCCAGCACCATTTATTGAAAAAACTTTTTTTTCCTCCATTGAATTGTCTTGGCACCCTTGTCAAAAATCAATTGACCATAGATGTAAGAGTTTATTTCTGGACTGTAAATTCTATCCCATTGATCTATATGTCTGTCCTTATGCCAAAACTGTATTGTCTTAAGGTTACTGTAGCTTTGTATTAAAGTTTGGAATTGGGAAGTCCTTTGTCCTTTTTTTCCAAAATTGTTTTGGCTAATATGGGCCTCTTAAATTTCAAAATGAATTTTAGAATCAGCTTGTCAGTTTCTGCCAAAAGGCAGCTGGGATTTTGATAGGGATTCCATTGACTCTGTAGGTCAATTTAGGGAATATTGCCATCTTAATGGTATTATATTTTCTAATCCATGAATGTTGGGATTTTTTTTCATTCATTTAGGTCTTCATTAATTTCTTTCAACAGTATTTCGTGGTTTTCATGTACAAGTCTTATACCTACTTGGCTAAATTTCCTCCTAAGTATTTGATTCTTTTTGATGCTGTTGTAAATGGAACTGTTTTCTCAATTTCATTTTTCAGATTGTTCATTGAAAGTGTGTAGAAATACAACTGATTTTTGTACATTGAGCTTACATCCTACAGGTTTCCTGAACTTAGTTCTAGTAGTTTATTGTTCTCAATTTGGAGTTGAATCTTATCAGTAAACTCTTAACTAGCTCTCTTGAGAACATTTGAGTATTTTCAAAGTGAGTTCAAAAGTGAGTTTAGTATTTTCAAAAGTATGAGCCCAATAGGTGGGGGAAAGATGCCCTTAAAGTTTTTAATATCAATGGTCTTTGCTGAAAATTGAAGCTGTGTAAAATAAAACAAATATAAGGAGCCATGCATTCATCAAAAAGAGCAAAAATAAAAACAATAAAACCCAGCATTGGCAGGGTTATGTAAAGACAATCATGTTCATATTTTACAAGTGATACTGTATGTTAGGTCCATCATTTGTATGATAAGAGCCGTAAAAAACCTGTTCACCTAGTTGTACTGCAAGAATATGATTTGAAAATTAAAAACTCTTTGTATGAATTTTTTTAATCATAAATCATGTGGTATAAGATAGTCATTGAAAAAAAAGAAAGCAGAAGCCCAAAATCCAACAACTGGGACAAAGTGAAGCAAATTATTTTATTAATACAATGATGGACCATTATATTGTAACTAAATATACATCAGTGTATGCACTGTGATTTAAGGAAGAATATATATGAAATAAGTGTGGGGAAAAACCTTAAAATAATGAGAACATTAATTAATTTAAAATAGTTTATATAAGGGAAAAGAAGAAAATTTGTCAAGGTTATACAAATAGTTGATATTTCAATGTAATTTTGGTTAAATGTATACTTTAATAATGACAACAACTATATATACATTTTTTTTCCCACCAAACGTGCAGACTTTTCTTACTTAACACAGTCTTTTGAGTCTAAATGTCTTATGGAGATTTTTACTTTGTGTTGGTGGGCTACACATGATGCATAAACACTGTTCATTATCCTCAAGAACCTGAAGGACAAGCTTGCCTTGATCTCTTACGTATTACTCCCCTCATTGTGACAGTTAAAAGGTTCTATTAAAATTTCCCACAGGGCAGGAGCAGACTTTCACAGCATTAGACGGCAGAAACCAGGTTTCATCACAGAGCACTGGGGGCAAGGTGACTTTGGACGCTAGCAGTCAGTGGGAACAGCTAGAGAGGAGGAGGCCTTGGTTGCCAGAAAAAGCCATGGAAGGTACTCCAGGGAGTGGCCACACCAACCCGCTACAGTGCTTGAATTCCTACGTAGTGGCTCTCAGGGGACTTCTGCTTGAGTCTTTCCAGGGATAGGGAACACACTATCTCCTAGAGCGATCGCCTACAGCCATCCATTTGGACAATGACTTTGGATAGAAGGGTCTTCCTTAGGTCTAGCCAAAGACTTGCCTTCCTTTACTTTGTAAGTACTGATCCTGCTCCACAAAACGAGTCTGAACCATAGGACTGCTTTTAAATAAAGACTGTTTTTAATCCCTCCCGAGTTTCCAGTTCTCCAGGTTGAACCTTCTAACAGCTTCCGGCCATTCTTCATTTAGCTGGTTTCCATCCCCCTCATGATCTTGGTGCTGACCTTAGGCTATAACACAGTTTATCAGTATCCCCATATAGTGAACTGCCTGTAACAGAATACAAGGTATTGCAAAAAAGAACAATCTGTCATCTCCCTGGGCTTCTCTCTCATAGCACAACCAAGAATTGCATTACCTTATTTGGCATCTACTATTATATCATTGATTTCTGTTGAGCTTATCATCAACTAAAACCCGTTAAGTAGCATTTTCTTTTTCTTATTGAACCTACACGCACAGTTACCAAGCCACATCTTCCACATCCTGCTGTTGTTTATTGGACTTCTGATCTATAGATTTCAGCTTCTTTTTGAGCCATTTTCTTAGTGATAATCTGCTGTGGGTCACTTCAGTTTTTATACACAACGTAGAGAGGCCTCTTTACAGTGTTTAAAATAAATTGAGCGTCTATACCAAGTAAACAACTAAGCGGTTTCTTGGTCGATGGGGAAGAATTGGGGAACTTGTCAGTCCCTGTATTCTGTCCCTCTCCCTCAGTAAAATGCAGGATTCACCTGGAAAGCTCTACTCCTCAGATGCTTTTGGTATGTTAGAAGAGACTGGGAATTAGCTGTTGTTTGCATAAAGAATGACATTAATTGATTCCTGGAATATTAGGGCTGGAGAATTGTTGGAAGACAGTTAAGTACACCACACCTCCCACCCCTGGCCTTTTTGAGCATTTGAAATTGAGATCCTACACAAATAAAGAGAATTGTTCCAAATTACTAAGCAAACTGGTAACAGAAGCAGCTGTAGAAGCCAGGCCTTCTGATATGCATAGACACTAACTTAATCACTTTTGCCTGAATAGCAGCTTTCAACTGCTCATAGTAAGATACTTTGTAAATTTTTTTCTTGGCCCTCTTTTGAGTTTAATTGCCCAACATCTAGATGACTTCCTTGATTTCCTCCAGCATGTGAGTAAATGGTGCCTTCTTAGATATTTAACAAAGTCAGCTCTGGTGGTGGGGCTAGGCAGGATGGTCTCTGGGACTTCTGAGTCTTTACTGGCTTTCTGCCAAGCAGTTTCCTTGTGAGATTATGTGGGGTCCTTCTTCCAGCAGTTGATGGGAGAAAATGAGATCACTCCTGGATCAGTCAGGTGCCAATGGGGACCAGGTTCCAATGGGTCCCCTGGGACTGGACCTCTGGGAGTATTTGACACAAAGCTATTCTCTGGCAGCTAATGTTGGGTGTCGGGTGGAGCAGTGTGTTGCGATGGCTGTTGGAGGTCCTGTCTCCTCACCAGGTGTCTGAGATAGCGCATCAGATTCAGGATGGGCATCCAGCCACAGGCTGGGGGAGAGACCCTTATAGGCAGTCTTCCGAGTGTCAGAAGGATTTTGGTGCTATTACTGGACGGACTGATTTCTTTTTTCACTATCTTAAAAAAAAAATTAGCAAATCTATACAAATAAAAAGGAAGAAGGGTTGTGGAAGGGAAATGTTGAGACAAGGGCTAGTGACAAGCACTTCTCATGTTCCTGGTCTTCCTCTGAGCTGCTTTTAGCTGCCCTTTCTGAGTATTCAGGCTGCTTACAAGAAAGGAGTCTGAGGATGAGGGGACAAGCATCAATAATAACCTCCAAAGAGCATAGGACAGGCCAGGCATCAGTGCAGAGAGAAAGAGAAAGTCATTTGTGGCTCTGGGACCTGGTAGGGTGTTGGAGCAGCATTGGGTGATCCAGAAGGAGTTTCTCCAATGCAGAAGGTTCTTTCTCTAACAAATGCAGAGGAAAAATAGTATGCAGTGAGGAATATGCAGGTTCCTGTCCCCTAAGAGCTTGCTCTTGGGGAAGATGGATGTAGATACAGTGTCACTATTGTTCAAGGTCTAAGAAGTTAGCTCAAAGGAAGAGGTCTTTAATCCCCACCTAAGGAATGAGGAAGGCTACCTAGAATTGCCTGTTTGCATCTTCCCCCACCCTTCCAAGCAGTGTCTCACCTTTGCTCTGTCTAGGTGTGCTGTGGCAAATTTAGAAACTTATGAGTGTGGCACTGTCTGAGAAAGTTGGGAGACAGAAGCCAAGTGAGCTCAGCCCGCCCATGTGTACTTTGTACCTTTTTCACTTCTCTTGGATCAGGCACTCTCATTGTACTTAATCTGTAGTGCGGCTGTCACTGAGCTACTGTGGCAATGGTTGTTTCTGCCCCAGAGCCCACCCCAGGCTTGGAGCTAAAGGCTCCAAACACTGGAGGTCTAAGCACTGACCCTGTCCCCCCAGCTACCATGTCCACGCAGAGACTTCGGAACGAGGACTACCGTGACTACAGCTCCACCGATGTGAGCCCGGAGGAGAGCCCGTCCGAAACCCTGAACAACTTCTCTTCTTCAGGCTCCTACCAGCGGTTCGGGGAAAGCAACAGCACAACGTAAGTAGCCCTCCATCTGCCCTCCTGGGTGGATTCATGATCCCAAGTTCTGCAGTAACATAGTCTCCCTTAGGGTTATTTTTGCTCCCCTATTTTATCAATTCCATACTTTACAAATGAAGGTACAATGTAAGGAGATCAAGTGAGTAACATTGCTGAGGTTTGAGCTCTCTGTTTCTCATTTTTTGTTCATTTCAGCTGTGTCGGTCCCAGAAGGCTTGTGCCAAGTAAAAGCCTGAACATTCTCTTAATATAGAACCATGGGTCATCTGCGCTAGAATCTCAGATATTTCCAAGTCCAATTGGAAGCCGCCTTTGCAAAGTCTCCTCCAGACTTCTGTCCCCATCACCAGACGGCTGGGTCATTTGGTGGAAGAAGTAGGAAGAGGGAGGAATAACTTCTCTTGCACTTAAAAAATTCAAGGGGTTGATAAAGAAGAGGTGATCTGCTTTGCATGCCCTGAGGAGGGCTTAAGTTTTATCCCTGGACACTGAATCCCAAGTTTTATCTGGGCTGAGTTTGCCCCTCTGCCAGTCTGTTTTTCCAAATAGAAGATAAAACTTAAGACCCTCTTATGAAGCTATGTTGACTGTCTGGTGCTCACCATTCATATGGAAAGATTCAGGGGAAGATTTTCTACTCCACTGAGTTGTCTAGCTCAGTTCTGAAACTCAGCAGACCTCTGACATTTTCTCTGGATCCCAGCATCCTGTCTTTTACAGCCATTTTGTTTATTACTCAAGTGTAGCTATCGCCCTCTCGGTGTTCCCTTGTGGGTTGGGTGTGACTTACTGAGAGATCCATTATGTCCTTGACTCACACTGTCCCCCAAGACTGCCCAAGGAGACCATGGAAGCTTCTTTTGGAGCTCATTATTAAGTGAGGCTCCTTCTGGCTGCAGTCTTTCCTGGGGCAGGACCTTCTATCTTAAGAAGTGAAATAGAACTAGAGGAGATGGTCTGCCACACTACAAGCTCCTCTCCCCCCCGAGCTGATTTCTGCTCATAAGGATTCATTCTCCATAGCTTCTTCCTCACGTGGCATGCTTTTATAGAATCGCCCATTGCTTGCAGTGTTAGCTGATGACAGAGATAGCTTGGAGCACAACTGGCAGCAGTGAGGACTATTCCGTCTTTTTCTTAACCTTGTCTACCCAATTGGCTTCCCCCAGGGGGAAGGAATGTCAATGCAGCCAGTGACAGGCAATAGCTTCCCTTCAGAAGTCTCACTCGCTGTTGTGAAGTACTTCTTCCAAGCCTCTCTCTCTAGTTTCCTTTCCAGTTTTCGCTCTTGTTCTCAAGGATCAAGTTGTCTGTACAATGCTTGTCACATGGAGTCTAGGTTTTCATTTTTTACAGGGACCCCTCTGAAGTTCAACACTAGCCAGCTAGGAACTTCAGGATGGTAGCTCATAGGTTTTGTATGTATTGAAGATAAGGCATGGCTGTTAGCTATTCTGTAGTCAACCCCAAGTTATCTCCCCTTGTCTGCTTGAAGTTGCCAATTGGAAGATACTTCCTTTGGGTTTGCTTTGGGATATTTTCCATGGTATACTTTTTCTGAAGGCCCATTCTGCCCTGACGTTGTGGTACAAAGTTAGTGACCAGAAAAGCCCATCTGTAAGTGTTGGCAGATATCGCAGTCCCATCACAAATGGTACAGAAAAAAGTACTCCGTTTGGACTTGGAGGAGTACTTTCCTGGGGCCTGGACCCATACAAGCATTATGTGTAGTGATTAAGTATAAGCTGATTTGGGGTGTCCTAATTAGCAAAATAGGTGAGAAGTGTTAGGGGCAAATTTTTGATCTGGATTCCTGTCTATTGGGACTTGCCCCACCATGTTATCTAGTTTGTCAAGGAACAAAGTGTATGGAAAAAGTACATGGAACAAAGTACAAGAAGCAACGTATATACATGCACATACCAGACTCTTCTAGGGCTTAAGGGCTCAGTAAAAATCCCTAATCAGGGATAGGGACAGGATAGGAACCTCAGACACTTCCGTGATGACGTGTTTGGTGAGGTTATTTCCTAACACTTCATGTTATCAAGCTGTTGACTTCTTTGATGACAGTCTCGTTTTTTCACTCTTTTGGGCAAAGTTTTCTTGTTGCCCTGTTAAGCTGCATTATACTGCCTGTGGTTGAGCTTTGATACTTCTTCCCCAGGCTGGCAGGCTGAGAAACCAGTTGACTGATACTGGTCTTCTGTAGGTTATCTGGAGCAGCCATTTGCAAAATATGGTCTTCAGATTCTCTGGGAGATCCAAGACCATTTCAAGAAGTCCAAAAGTTAAAACTGTTTTCCTAGCAATACTAAGAGGTGATTCATTTGTCTTTTCACTGTGTTGACGTTTGCACTGATAGTTCAGAAACAATGGTGGATAAAATTGCTGGCACCTGAGCGTAAATCAAGGCTGTAGCACCAAATTATGCTAGTCATCATTGTATGTTTCATTGCCAAACATATGCAGAGAATAAGCTGGTTTCACTTAAGCATGTCCTTGAGAAGCAGTCACACGACTAATTTTGTTAAATCTTGACTCTTCACTACAGGTCTTTTATTATTCTATGTGACACAATGAGAAGTACACGTGAAATAGTTCTACTGAACAACTAACACACCATAGGTTATTCAGACCTGAGTACTTGCCAGACATTTTCTTGAAAATGAAAGTAATGATACTGTCAATCAAGAAAAACAATCAGCAGTATTTGCTGCCCACAATAAAATGTGAGCTTTCAAGCAAAGTTAGGGAGGGAAAAAAACCTTGTATCCAGTATTGTGACCTTGACAGCTTCCCTCTACTTAGACTTTTCTGTTGAGATTAGAGATGATATTAGTGAATGTGATTTTTTTGATATTGTATAATGAAATGTACATTTCAGCATTTGGAAGATCACGTAACTCAGGGAACCATTATCTTCCAGATGACTGAAGTGTGATGTTAGAAAATTGTTTGTGGGTAAAAGAGCTACTCAGAGAGCAAGATCACCAGTGGGTTTTTGTGCAAATAGAGTATGAAATGTTCAGATTCCACATTACAGCTAACTTCTGAGAAACTACTGTGTCGAGTTTTGGTGTAGTATCAAAGATCAATGGTAACAATTGTCTGAAGAGGCTATTGAGATACATTCTAACTGCATGTCTGTATGAGGACAGACTTACTTTGGATAATTGCACCCAAACAACCTATCACAACAGATTGAATGCAGAAATAGATCGTCCAGCTGTCAAACAAGACATTAAAGAGGTTCACAAAAAAGTAAAATACTGCTCCTCTTCTCACACATTTTTTGGAAAAAGGAGTTACTTTTTGTTAAAAACTGATTATTTATACTAACATATAGTAGGTTCACTGTTATTTGAAACTGATAAATACTTTTAAATTTTTTGGTTTAACTTATAATATAATATGTATGAGCAGATATAATCCACATAAGCAAAAACTATTTGGGATCCTCAATAATTTATAAGTGTATAAAGGAGTCCTAAGACCAAAAAGGTGTAAGAACTACTGACTTAGAGCATCAGTAGATGACAGAGATCTGCAAGGCTTACGTCTTCCTCCCACCCCCTGTAGTTAAGACTCTACAAGTCCGTGGAGTTGATTTTGTGATACTCATATGGTTTTGGGTAATCCCAGCTTATGGCCATTGATTAAAAAGAATAATTTTGATCAGTTGCCTAGAATCCTGCTGTTTCAGAACGGAAGTGTTTGTTCTGGTCCAGTCCCTTTATTCTATGATGAGACAACAGACCCAGAGAAGGGAAGGGAATAGAGTTAATGGCAGAGCCAGGGCTAGAGGGACCTGATCTCCCACGAAACCCAGCTCAGAGGCATTTGGGGAGGCCTCTGGGTTTAGTACAATGCTTACCTTTGTCCTTAAGTGGATTAAACATTTGCCAAGATGGAAATTTGATTGGTCCATCACCCAGTAAGCTCCTGGTCACTGGCCACTGATAGTGAAGGAGTTGCCCCTGGACCCTTGTGGTCCTTGGGCTATTCCCTTAGTTTAGTCCAGGAGAGCACTTACCTCTTCTCATTCAGACTTGAAGCAGTTTTCTTGACCGTGCCTGAAAAGCTTGGAAACAGTAGAAGGTCAAGAGCTTTTCTTCCTGAAGGTGGAGGGAGAAAGGTCACCAAAAGTAAAATTCCTTTCCAGAGAGTGTAGATGGATCTTATTTATTATGGTCTTTATGAGTTAACACAGTATTTGCTTTCAGTTTCTGCTGAATTGCAGATTTGAATAAATATATGGAGGCATCACCCAGGAGGTCTTTAGGTTATTTGTGCACGAGAATTTCTAGACATTTCCAGGGGCCAAATCCTGAGTAGGTCTGTGATTTAGGGCAACGTGATACCATGTTTGATCTTTTTCATATCCTGCTAGAGGTAACAAAGGATAGAAAATGCTGAATATGAGGCCCCTGGTATCAGAGCTGTGAGGAATTCCCATTCTCTGTGGGATGCCCACCCTCACCCTGCCCTTGTGCCCATGAAGCTAACGTGCTCCCATGTATTGGTGCCCATGCCTCTCTGGGCGCGTGTTCCCCAGGCCCTTCCTTCTTCCGCGTCAGCACACTCACAGCTCTGCTGGTCCTGCTGGGCTCAGCCCAGACATGTCTCCTGTCGGTGAACCCTCATCTGCCTCCCCCTTCCTGTGCACTGTCCCTGGGCTCTCCCTAGGACAGAGATCTTTCTGCCTTGGGTGGTTGTTAGTGTGTCTGCCTTATTTTCCTGGAGACGTTATTAGTTTCTAGAGACCGGGGTCCATATCTGATTCATGCTTATTTCTATCACTGTATTAACACGATGTTTAATGTAAGAGAGTTGGTATTTGTTGAGTGAAAAAGTAATGAGAGCACGTGAAAGGCTTTACAATTGCAGCTTGAGGTGGACATTCTGTACAATAGGTGAGGGAAAAATCTGTCCTTGAGGCAAAAGGATAAACTAGCTGACTCTCTGAAAAGGGCTTCTCCAGCCCTAGGACTCTATGGCATTTGACTTTTTTTTTTTTTAATACAGAGTACATATCTTGTAGTAATCTATAATGAAAAAGAATATGAAAACAAATATATGTATATATATGTATGACTGAAACATTGTGCTGTACACCAGAAATTGACACATTGTGAACTAACTAAAATTAAATGAAAATAAAATAAGGTAAATACGGAGTACTTTAGGGACTGGCCTGTTGTGGGACCATACAACTCTGTTCACTTTGCATAAAACTTTCTGTTAAGAGTTTGGGGCTTCTATTTTGTCTTCCTCTGTTCTTTTCTCACAACAGTGTCTGCCCTTCACAGTTCTGCTTGGCACCCTCTGTTGCACTTCTGGATCTGAGTCTTTACGGTGGACAGCTCTGGGGTGAGAACCAGGCCCAGAGATACTGGGAAAGGGCAGATGCCTAGTTAAACCCCCACTGTCCCTCTGGTCTGATCTCCAGGAGAGGTGGACCCTCGGAGATACCTCAGGGAACAGAGCATATAGCCCAGTTGCTAGGAGAGTGGGCTGGGGGCCGGACAGCCTAGGTTTGAATCCAGGCTCACACTCTGGTGTGTGACCTTGAGCAAGTTGCTTCTTTGCGCATAAGATGAAGATAATATCTGTCTCATAAGGTTATCTTGAAAATTAAATGAGATAATTCATGAGGGCACTTCTCACAATGCTGAGTGCTCAGTAAACATTAGCTCTCATTATTGTTAACCTGCCCTTGTCTACTTTTCTTCCCACTTCAGATGGTTCCAGACCCTGATCCACCTGTTAAAAGGCAACATTGGCACAGGACTCTTGGGGCTGCCTCTGGCAGTGAAAAATGCAGGCATCTTGGTAAGGGTGTGCATCGGTACCGGGAAGTATTGTGACAAGTTTTAGGAGATGGTGGGGCCTTTTTAAAAAACTTGACTTCATGTAAAATGTTTTAAAATGGAAAACTTTTCTTTTTCAAATTCAGTTGAGAAAAAGTAAAGTTCAGATGTTCATTCATCTTAAGACATTTATTGAGGATATTTTGTATGCCAAACACTGTTCTAAGGCTGTAAGAATATTATCGGTGAATAAAACAGGCAGAGATTCCTGTTGGAGCTTACTTTGTGGCAAGGAGGATGCATATAAAGTGCTTCTGGAGAGTGGGGGAGGGTATAGCTCAGTGGTAGAGCGCATGCTTAGTATGCATGTGGTCCTAGGTTCAGTCCCCAGTACCTCCAGTAACAAGATAATAATAAGTAAGTAAGTAAGTAAATAAATAAATAAATAGCTCACATTTTGGATAAAAAAGTTTCTTGCAGTTTCTAGCAATAAAATTAACTAATGAATTAGTAACAGAATTCTGTCCGTTTTCTACACAGTCCTTCCATGCCCTTAGATGGCCAACTCTGAGAATCTTTTTTTTTTTTTTTTTTTTTTTTAATGATTCACCCTCCTGTAGACCACCTGTCAAAACCCATTCTGGTTTCTTTAAGAGTTGGAGATAGCTCAGAGATGGGTATTGTCCTTAGCTAAGGGCTGTCTGTGGCATTGCTCTCAAGAGAACTTTTCCCTCTCCCACCACCCCTTAGCCTGTCTGTTCTTCCCAGACAGTCACAGGAGCCTTCTATTCTGATTGGCAACAGTCTTGGAACAGCCTTATCTTGTGTCCTTCTTCTCCTGGAGATTAATTCTCTAGAAGGCACACTCAGATTCAGATGGTACCCATCCTACAAAGCTAATCTCTGTGGGCACACTTTTCTCTCAAATGCTGTCCTGAAAGTTCTGTCATTGCAGGGTGCCTGAGTAGCATTTTGATCATTTGCAAATCCAGTTCTAATTCTACCTGCATGTCTCCTTTTCTTGCCTGCAAACCTGTCCCAGATGGGTCCCCTCAGCCTGCTGGTGATGGGCCTTGTGGCTGTGCACTGCATGGGTATCCTGGTGAAGTGTGCCCACCACTTCTGCCACAGGTGAGAGCCCTTCTTGAGTGACAGATTGCCCTTTGGGTTCCCGTTACCACCACTGAAAGTGAGCACATAAGCGATCAGTCTAGGCTGTCTGTGCCAGCTGAAGGCGGCTGCTGGTTACCATAGCACTGCTTTTCCCTGGTGATTTCTGTGTCCTTTTTTAGCTTGTTGTCATCTGTCATTCTTAGGTCCAGTGGACAGAGATCACATTCTCATTTTATGTGTTTTGTAATATTTACCCCATTGAAATGATTTCCCAGGTGGTTGTTAATTGTTTAAGGAAAGTAACTGTCCTGTTGACTTAACACTTCTGCTCCTTGAAAGCATTCGATATAGGACTTAGTGGTACGTCAGGGTGGCAGGTGGGGAACTGGCCCCAGTCGCTGTGAGCTGTGTTTGTTCTGTCATTGTCATTGTCTGACCCCTGCCCTCTGCCCTTCCTTTCCCTCCCATTCCCTCAGACTGAACAAGCCCTTTGTGGACTACGGGGATACGGTGATGTACGGCCTGGAAGCCAGCCCCAGCTCCTGGCTCCGGAACCACGCGCACTGGGGAAGGTACATGGTTTCCAGTGTCTTTGTGGCTGTGGCCTCCCTTCAGATAGGGAGGTGAGGTGTGGGAGATGGTGTCGGTAGAGGGAAAGGCGTTGTTTGGGACTGTGGACTTGAGTTCTAACTCAGCTCTGCCAGTAGTAATCTGTTTGACCTTGGGCTGTGTGACACACCCCCCCCCCGCCTGGGCCTCAGTTTCCTCACTGGTAAAACATGGGGCCTGGCCTGGAAGATCTCAAAGAGCTGTGCCAGCTTTGAAAGCCTGTGACCAGTGATTATTTTATCTCCTCATTTGTTCAACAGATATATTTAAGCACTCTCTGTTAAGTGGCAGAAAACAATTCTTGGTATAGAAAGAAGGGGTTTCCACTAGGTAAATTATATGTTCTGTCTCTCCAGGGTCTTGTAGTCTCCGAAGGAGAGAGATGTGCGAGAAGCTTGAGAACAAGAGATCAGGAATAGGATATCCCAGTAGAGAGAGGATGTCGTGAGTCAGAAATACATTCCAGGGGCGCTGAGGTGGAGGAGCCATAAAGAGGCTCTTGACACTGGCTGGCAAATGAGAAGGGCACAGGATAATGCTTTCAGGGCAGGGCAGGGCACCGGGCAAGAGAGGGAAGGCTTCATGGAGGACGTGAGGTGAGCTAGAACAGATGCGTTTGGTAGGGAAAGAGACATTTCAGGAGGCGGAGTAGGAGGTGTTTGAAAATTTCTCCTTATGGCGTTGCCTGGAGAGAAATAGTCTACTGTTTGTTTCCTGTTTGAGGAAATGGTGTATTTAAATGTAGAGAACTGATAACATCAAGGCTGAATCCTTTTTTTTTTTTTTTTTTAATTGAACCACATTAAAGTTACGTTCTCCAGAAAAATTCATTTTTGTGGTCCTAGGGAGACTTTTACCTTCACACACAGCTTCCTCCTGTGATGCAGGTTTATGTAATTTTTTCAGCAAATCATTTTATGTGACTGGGAGCAGCCAGATTGCCAAGTGACCACCGTTGGTTGGTTGGTGGTTAATTCCTTCTTCTCTTCTCTCCTTCCTCTCTCCTTCCTCTCTTCCTCCTCCCTCCTTCCTTAATCCCTCTCTATTTTCCTCCCTTCCTGTAATAAAACTAATATGTGCTCCTGGTAAAAAAAAAATTTTTTTTGGAATGAGCTAGAAGGACATAAAGTGAAGAGAAAAAGTATATGCTGGTCACAGTTGCATGGGTGTTATTTTGGATTTTTCTATGTATGTGCAAACATATACACATTCGTACCATTTTTACTCTAATGACCATACTGCGTACTGATTGGAAACTTGTTTTTTTCTCCCTTAAAAGTCTTAGACATTTTTTTATCAGCACACGTAGTTTTAACAAGTTCTTTTTATCTGCTGCATACTGCTCCATCTCAGAATGGTCTATAACTTAATCATTTTCCTTTTGATGACCCCTTAGGTTGTCGCCAGTTGTTGTTGTTGTAACAGTGCTTCAACCAGCAGCCTGTTTTGGTACATCTATTTCTGTGTCCTTATGTGAGAATCGGGTGGTTCTTGGATCCGGGTTATAGGAAGAGACTATGAAGGGGTCCACTTCTTGGGCTTTTATGCTGAGTGCTCCCTGCAGCTTTAGAACAAACAATGTGAGATGGGACAAGTGGGCCATGGGGAGGGGGAAGCCAAGGGGCTGAGCAGTGGTCCTGATGTGTGTGCACTGTTCTAGCCAGTTCAGTCTCAGGACTGGCTGACCCCGTGTCACATTCCAGACACGAAGCCAGGAAAGGGACCTCAGGAACCATGCAGATAGTGCCTCCCTCACCTTCCTCCAAGGCTCTAGACAGTGGCACGTGGCACACTTTCTCCTCTTACCAGGGCACTCTTATCCTTGTCACCTGATGGGAAGAATCTGTGATGACTTGGGAGGAAGCACTGTTCTAACACCCATCTCTCTGGGAGTCTTGCCTTTTTTTTTTTTTTTTGATTCTTGCTTTTTATTGTTACCATCTTTGTCTTCCTTCCTTCCCCACCTGCAGACACATTGTGGACTTCTTCCTGATCGTCACGCAGCTGGGATTCTGCTGTGTCTATTTTGTCTTTCTGGCTGACAACTTTAAACAGGTAGGGCCCTGGTGAAAATGAAGAGAAGATGGCAAGAGATGAGTGAACTTTCTGTTTAGGATCCCTTCCAGGCCAGGTTTTGGTCAAAATAAGAGATCTTAACACTTTTCATAGAACAGTGCTGTTTGTTTGATTTTATCTAAGACCCAGGGCATGGAGAAACCTCTAGATGTCTTGCAGTCCCCCTGTCTTTAGGTAAGATATGATCAAACGCAGCTCAGACAATTGGGTTGCTAATGATAGTTATGAAGATCTCCAAAGATGGTTCACCAACCACTAATTTCTATCCGGCCTAGGTTCACGCACTAGCCTTTAGTCAAGAACCCCTTCTGGGGGGAGGTCCACTGGCCTTTGTTATTTGAGAGGCTTCCTCTGTTTCTTTTCTTCCCCTCATTCTAGGTGATAGAAGCAGCCAATGTGACCACCAACAACTGCCACAGCAATGAGACGGTGATTCTGACACCCACCATGGACTCGCGACTCTACATGCTCACCTTCCTGCCCTTCCTGGTGCTGCTGGTATTCATCAGGAACCTCCGAGTGCTGTCCATCTTCTCCCTGTTGGCCAACATCTCCATGCTGGTCAGCCTGGTCATGATCTACCAGTTCATTGTTCAGGTACGAGCCCAGGCTCCCCCTCTGCCTGTTAGATAATCAGAGAAGCAAGTAAGTGGAACATAAATAGGGGTGTGTTACTTATGAGTGGTATTCTCAGATTAGGGGTTCTCAACTTGGGCACTGTAACATTTGGGCCAAATAACTCTTTGTTGTGGGGGCTGTCCTGTGCATCATGGGACATTTCACAGCATCTTGATCTCTATTCACTAGACTCCAGTAGCAACCACTCCCTAAGTTGTGACAACCAAACGTCTCTGGAGGACAACATCACCCCCATTGAGATAACTGGTTTAGCCTTTTTCCCAGTTAGTTAATACGTGAGCATTGTATAAGATTGAGTAATAGAGAAAAAATTTTAAGATGATTCTTAAATTATAAAATTTGTATTCTTACAGTAAATGAGTCATCTTTATATATTATAATAAGAAATATTATTTTATTATTATTTTTCACTCCAGTTTTATATTTATTTGTCAAAATTATAAATTCAGTTATTACTCCCCCCTGCATAGCCCATGTGGGCAGGTCTGTGGGGCAGAGCAGGAGAGGACATCTATATATAAATGGGTGGAAGATCAGGCTAAGAAAAATATGCCCTTAAACACCGTCATTATTTGTGGACGTTTTGCCAAGACTTGAGAAAAGGAAGAGTGAAAGCAGGTGAATATAAGAATAACTTTTAAAAAAAGTTTTTTAAAATTAATTCCCCAAATAACTCATCAATACATACTCATTAAAATACAAACCTGTTGAACATCACATCCCCACGCTGACTCTCCTCCTCTCCGGGACCCACTGTGTGTGTTTCTAGGTTCTGTGAAAGCATTTACACACTGTATTCCAACGTAGAGAAATAAATAAGACAAACACTTATTGTCTCATGTTTTTCTAACATAATTTAAAAAAAGTATTATATGTAGTGTTCATCTGCTTTGCTTTTATTTTTTCCCTCCGCAATGCCTCAAAGAGCTTTCCATGTTGATATACCTGGTTTTATCTCATTTTTTAAAGTTACTAAGTGGTAACTCAGAGAATAGACATCCCATAGTTTCATAGTTTATTTAACCAGTCCCCAGTCAGTGGCCTGTCTAGTCATTTATAATCTTTAGTATTATTTCAGTATTATGACAGTGAATACTCTTACACCTTTCTTTTTGTGGACACGTATAAATACTTCTCCAAGATTTACATCTAGAGGTGCTAAAGGTGCAATTGCTCAAGAGTATGCACTTTGGAATTTTTTATATCGTTAAGTTGGTTTTTCTGAAAGCTATTTACCAATTTCAGATTGACTCCTTTCCACAGTGCATAAGCGACCCATGCTAGCCAGCACTGGATCTATGAATCTTTTTAATTTGGGTCAGTCTGACAGGTAAACATTACTTCATTTTCACAGTCTGCTTAACAGTGACCTGGTTACCCTGTGTAACCTAGTGTGCTACTGGTGTAGTTTCTAGGAAAACAGTGGGTTATAAAACACAAGGACTTCCTGTACTGAGAAAATGACATAATGGACTTAGATTAGCATTGTAGTCAGTGAGCATTTACTGTTTTTCCCTTTTCCTGGTAAGTCAAGTCGGTGGCAGATACTTTGTCTTCTCCTGTGGAACTATTTTCTAAAACATAAATTAGACAGCTGTCCATGTCCTGTTTTGTATGGAACTGAAAAGAGGGACTACGAACACATGAATGACTATTTCCAGAAGAGTTTCTTTCTCTGGCCAATTCAGTTAAAACAAGGAAAGGTAAATATGTGTAATTAGAGACCTCAGACGGTGCCCAGGACACACTGCAGTGAACATGAAGGACAAGGGAGTGAGATGACCTCACGGAGACACCACATTAAATTTAAACCACCGCAGGCAATGGGACTGCAGTGGTTACTGTGATCAGAGGGCTGGGATGGGAGTGCGGGTTCCATAGCATCTCAGTCCCAGTGAGTATCTGTCTAAAGCGTTGTCTACAACTAGTACAGCCTGTGCTTTGGGCCGAGGCAGCCCTGCTTA
Source organism: Camelus ferus (assembly GCF_009834535.1). Taxonomy (NCBI): domain Eukaryota; kingdom Metazoa; phylum Chordata; class Mammalia; order Artiodactyla; family Camelidae; genus Camelus; species Camelus ferus. The sequence goes on from NC_045698.1 coordinate 106,800,541, forward strand.
TTTCCTGAGAGTGACTCTGAGCCCGCCTCTGGGCTCAGCCTGGAGGTGTCTTGTGATCCAGTAGTGCCGTCTGCCCAGGGAACAGGATGGGAGAATGGTGGTTTGGCAGTGTGTCCAGCAGCTTCATTTTGACCTGGTGCAGAGATAAAGATTCCCTCTGGGTTGTTTTGGTTGCTGCTGTTACTGTCCCATCTTGGTATTTTGCCCTCTTCACTTTGACAATTCCTCTGCTGTCCATAGTTGCTGAATTTTCGCCTGATCATGCACATGTCTGTGGCCAGTGCTGTTGCTCCTCTGCCCCATGCCATCCTGGGAAGCCGAATGATGTCTTCCCCCCAGCAGGTCTCTTTGTCATGTGCGGGATAAACGGCGCAGTGCCGAGCAGAGTACCTTGCCCACAGGGGCTCCCAGGAAATGCTTTATCACTGTATATCTTCAGTTCTGAGATGCATTTTTTCACAGTTATAACATTTCCAAAATTGGAGTACATCTGGCAGTCCTTATGTACATTTAACAGCAGTGTTTCAAAAAGCTGTTATTATTATAAAATAGTGTTGTCAGCATGAGGAGATAACATGTTGAAAGTGAGCTGATTTTAATTTGTATGTTTCTTTGCAAATTAAACATTTTCTGTTTAGTTGGTTGGGGTATAAATCAACAGCAGTCATTAAGTATGTAGAATTATGAACTCATTTTGTTGGTCTCAGTCACATTGGTATCCCCACACATGTATTTTAAAATTCCTTCTCTGGTACCATAGCTTGATCTGTTGTACGAACCTGGACAGTAGTCAGCCACTAACCAACAGATTGCTCCAGTTTCCAGGAACTTAAGTTACACAGTGACTCAGGAATAATTACAGGGCAATCTCACCCTCTTGTTTCATCGAAGAACAAAAATATTTATTAGCTGTCTTCATTCAAGGAACTGAAGTGCTTCTTATAAAGAGATCTAACTGATTTCTTAGCAGGGGCTCAGAAAAGAAGTATTTTAAAAAGTAGTTATATTTCAGGGAAACTATAGTATAATTGCTTTAAAATCTTTCAAAGAGAAACCTATTACAGAGATTAATATTAGATCTCTTTTTGTTCTCTGATATTATTCTGTCACACTGTTAGAACATGTCCTGTATTTCTCTGGATACCTCTGTAGCTAAGTTAATTTTAAAATATTGTAAAAGGTGGGGAGGGTATGTTTTTGCTCAGTGGTAGAGTGCATGCCTAGTATGCAAGAGGTCTTGGGTTCAATCCCCAGTACCTCCATTAAATAAATAAATAAACTTAATTATGTCCCCCCCCCCAATTTTTTTAAAAAAAAATATTGTAAAAGGAAGTTTTAAAGTCGTTTTAAATTTTAAGCTAAGCAATGTATGCACATGGCATAAAAAGTCAGATTCTAAAAGGAAGGCAGCTTCTGCCTGCTCTGAGTCCCATTCCTTCAGTGCCGTCCATGACTGAGGGTTCCTGCTCATTGGTCTGCCGGGTAGGTTCATCCTTACATTGTACTTGCAGTTAACAATTGTCTTTTACTTTATTTATATAAATAGGTTTTTATTTACCTACTTTTTAAAATGCTGTTTTTGCTATTTTTCCCCAAATATTCCAGTAACTCCTGTTGTTTGCCTATTGATAATATTTCCCAAGTGCTCAAATTGATTCACAGAATTTTTTCGAAGAAGAAAGAACAATAGAGAAAAAAAGAGAAAGAGCTCATCTAAAAATCTACCACCTTCTCTTCCAGCTTTATTTGTGTGCAGTGTTTATGTTAAATCATGGTGAATATGTAAATTTTAAAAACATTTTTCTCGCCATTATTTTGTAAGCAGTTGTTCATGTACTACTTAGTTATCTCTTGTTTTACTTTTTAATAGTGTATAGTATTCTGTGGTATAGTTGATGTGCAGTAAACCAACTGTTCAGTTGTCTGGGAACATTTAGGTTGCTATTACTTACTGTTAAAAAGCTTTCCTCAACTTTTTTCGTATTTTGATCATTTTTTTCTACTCGAATTATATTTCTGGGGATGGGATTACCTAGTGAAAGAATATGATTCCTTTTTTTTCTGGCTCCAACATTTGAGTTTTTAATGGTACGTTGGGCTGGTCTTTCCCCAAAGCAAGTAGAGTTTTCTCAGCTTGAAGAACAAAATAGAAAAGCTATAAATGACCCCAAATCATCTGTCAGGTGTTAGATTTTCTCCCTTCAGAGAAACTTGGCTTTAGGAAAAGTTTGACCTGAGGTTGGGGTCGAAATCATGAATCTGCGTATAGCCTTTGCTCTGTTTTATTTTCTCTCTTTCAGGAGATCCCAGACCCTACCCACCTCCCCTTGGTGGCATCCTGGAAGACCTACCCTCTGTTCTTTGGCACAGCCATTTTTGCGTTTGAAGGCATTGGGATGGTAAGAGTTGCACTGTGATTCTCTGGTGTTCTCGGTGTCCTTGAGGCCGCTTTAAGGAATGCTGAAGAAATGCTATTAGAAATTATCTTCTGAGACCTTACTGGACAGTTAATGAACAACATTTCAGGGGATTCCATTCAAGTTTCCTAGCTCCATCCTTTGAAAGTTGTATGTTATTTGAGAACGTTTCCCTTCAAGCCCCCTCTTATGTACACTCGTGTCCTGTGTGTGCAGTCAGCATTAATGCGTGGCAATTGGAAATGCAAGGTCTAGAGTCAGACTGACTTGAGGTGAGGCCCAGCTCTGCCAAAGAGGTGCTGTGTGACCTTGTGCAAGGACTTAACTTCTCAGAGCCTTCATTGTTTGCTTCTGAAAAGTGAGTTCAGTGTTGAGCAGTTGTTAGGGATTAAATGAGATGTGCGTGTAAAGTGCTTTGCATGGCCCCTGACACATGATGAGCATTAATAATTTTTATTTTTATTAATAATACTGTTGATGTTATTGCACAGTCAATACATGTATGAATAATTTCTCTGCCCTGGAACATTGGTGTGCAGTATTTTCCTTGTGCAAATGAGTAGCCTTCACTCATAGCTCAGCTTCCCCACCACTGTTACTGTGATTCCACCAAATTCTTCTCCTAAAGAGAGAAATCTGGTAACTCGATGTACCTAGTTTGATTTTTATTTGTGTTTTTCATCACAAAGGTCTAGAATTCTTCTCTGAAGTAAATGATGAGCTCTATTGGCCAAGGTCTTAGGAAATGGGAAGATACTTCTCCTTTCCTGGAATATCTTTTTGTCCCCATTTGATTTCCCTGTCACCTTGTACACTTTTAAGAGAACCTAGAAGCTGGACATTTTTTGTCAGAATTTGAGGAACTGCCCCAGTGGTGTCAATGGGACATGTTAAGGCTCTGGCACTACAGGGGAGGCTTTTTGAGTGATTGTGTGGATGTGATTGTCCTGAGGTTTTAAAACTTTTCCTGTGCTGTTTCTTAGGCCTTCTCATTGCCCAGGAAGAATGTCTCACCTCGATTCACAAACATATATGTTTTCCCTGCTGCTGGGGCGGAGGCCTGAAGGGCCCAGTGTTACAGCAGGAGAAAGAGGGCCCGAGCCCTCGGGACTGGAAAGAGGCTGAATAAGTTTAGGAAGATTCCCGGGACCCTGGGTTCTTCAGAAGCATTGTACTGGATTGGATCAGTTTTCCCTAACAGCACAGGGTGGAGATTGTTCTTTGCTTCATTTCATTAGGTGAGGACTTGGACACAGAGTCACTCTGTAATTGTCATTATCTGTTACTTCAAGATTTGTCCATGTTTTCTCTTTTTACAATGTAGACACTGCTGTCTTGACTCTTGGTTTGGATCTGAGGGCTGTTGCATCGAGTCCGGGAAAAGTGCTGGGCTCACTGTGGGTTCACTTTCTGTCTCTGTGTTTGCACCCCTGGCCTGGGCTGGCCAGCCTGGAGGAGATGGGTGTCCTACCTTCTGGCTCCTGAGACTCTGCATAGAAGGAAACTGGAGGAAAGCTTAGAAACTGTTTCTCAGTGGATGTGGATCCACTTAAGCTTGAGCCCCTTGAGCTGGTGGGGGGATGCTGTGGGCCACTTGGAGATACAGAGCCATGATGCCCCCTAGAGCCCCAGGCCTGCAGCAGGTGGTGTCTGCCGTCTTTCAGGTGTGTCTGGCTCCGACCGTCAGGCCCACTCTGCTTCATGGCCACAGGCCCTCAAGGAAAACATGCATGATGACAAGGTCAAAGACGGTCGGTGGTACAGTTAGGCATGGGCCTGAGTAGCTTTTCCTCATCAGCCCAGCCAGATGCAGTTGATAGCAGATCACGAAGATTGTCATAGTCACACCTGCTATTTTCCCATTCCCTATATCACCCAGTCTTCATAAGGTGCCTTTCCTTGGCTTCAGGTAATGTTAAAGTCCTCTGCTGAGAGGATGGAGGCCCCAGGGGTCAGTGGTTTGAATTAGGAGTCTGGAAACAGGGTTTTGTTACACATCTCGAAGATCCTCAGTCTCCAAGATCTTCTATTAAGTCATGCCACCCCCAGCACCTCAGTTTCTCTAACTTGGAGGTTTAACTTGTCATTGCTAGTGCCCACCCCTTGTGAAATAAGGAAACAGTTTCTGGGAACTGGAGTGGCAGTTTTCCATGACCTACATTTTGCATTCTTGGGACAGGTTAGCAGAGCTGTAGTCTCAGGTGAGGTACAGCTGGCTGCGCCGACACCAGCCTCTCTTCCCCATTGGGCCAGGTGGGCACGATCTGCATTCAAGGGATGAAGAGCACTCTCAGCCCACAGGGATCTCCTAGCAGGAGGCAAAGAGCCGGCCTGCGCCAGGACCCAGGTTCCAGGCCTACCCACCCTTGCTTCCTAGGACTTCCTGGCTTAGACAGTGGGCTCCAGTTCTCCTCCAGCTCAACTTGGCAAGCGTAACTTCTGATGAAACAGCTTGCATTTGTTTGTCTTGTAAAGGACATGCGTCCTTTGGGGGAATTCCAGGGATAGCGTAGTTACTTTTCTTCTGAGAATATTATGTGTTGTTTTGTTTTGGCCATTAACACTGCTTCATTCTGTGCTTTCTCCTCTCTCACTACTCTCCTAGGTTCTGCCCCTTGAAAACAAAATGAAGGATCCCCGGAAATTTTCACTCATCCTCTATGTGGGAATGGCTATTGTCACGGCCCTGTACATCAGCCTGGGGAGTCTGGGGTACCTGCAATTTGGAGCAAATATCCAAGGCAGCATAACTCTCAACCTGCCCAACTGTTGGTATGTGGGGGAGGATGGAAGCCTGGGAGCACTGGATTTTTTAAAAAAAATTAGTGAGGGTCAGCATGTGTATTTTTCCTCCTCCTTATCTCTTAAATTAGTCAACTTCACTTTAGCCCAGTCTGGCCACCATCCCCCAGCCCAGCACCGTTCCTCCTTGGCTGCCCAAAAAGCTTTTTGGCTGGTCTCCCTGCCCGAGTCTGACTCTCTCTCAAAATCTGTTCTCCATTACCCATGTGAGCCATCTAACACTCAGTCCAGTCATATGCTTCCTCCTTGAGAAGGCTCAAAGGCTTCCCTTTGCTCTTATGATAAAGACAAAACTCTTCTATGCAGTCAGGGCCGCTCAGGCTTTAGCCCCACCCCCACCTAATTCCTGCTCAGCTGGAAGGCTTAGCCTCTGTTTGAGAAACTTCTCTGATGTCTCACTGAGCAGCTGCAACTTCAAGTCTAGGCTATTGCTTCTCTCTGCTCCCATGGGATCCCGTTAGGATCCTGTTCTAATTCTTATTCCATTCTGTTGTAGTTGAATGTTTACCTGTACTGTGATCTCTCCACACTGTAAGCTCTGAGGGCAGCAGACATCTAGTTCTCCATGATCAAAACCCAGTAAAAGATTTTTGAATGACAGGAGACTAAGCAGTGAGACTGAGCATTTATAAATGAGGAGAGGTTTTTCAGGAAGTCACGGGCACAGGATAGAGGTGATCTTGCCATGTCCCTGCTCTGTGGCCTTGTACAAATCACAGCTCCTCACTGTCCTCAATTCCCCCTTCCGGGGAACCAGGAACAGTCATTTCTTCTTGCCAGGAGTGTCATGAAGATCACAGGACACGCGTGAGCTTTGTAATATGTGCTGCTACGATGGAGAAGTAGGATGCTGCTCTGAGCTTGATGCTTTGTTGGGATGAGTCGTTCCAGTGGAGACTATGCTCTGTGGGTTGGTTGATCAGCTGACTGATATGCCATTTCTCCCTGGAGATCTGAGCCCACAGAGGCCAAGCGAGTAGTCCACTGACCTTGAATCATTCCAAATAGATGGGCAGAGAGGAGGACAAACCATCCTGGTTCCCAGCTTCCGCTGTGTCTGTTCCATGGCTGTCATCCACTCCATGTGCAGGTGGAGCTTCTCACCGTGGGCCAGGGTGGGTCAGGAGCCCTTTTGCATCTCACTTTCCCTAAGTCTTGGTTGCTGTATTGTAGGGAGACACCTCGACATACTTAAATGCTTCCTAAAATGGTGGTTGTCAGAGGAGGTGTCCTAGCAGTTCTGTTTGGAAGATTAGAATTTCATTGCAGAGAGCGTCTGTGAGCAGATGCTGAGAAGCTTGTCAAGTGCCCTGGGGATCACCGTAACCTTTCAGGCTGGCCTGCTTGACTTGCCTGTGTGTGTTTTACAGCTCTGATCTGTGAGGCATTGTGCAAGGACAGATTGAGAAAATTGAGAAAAATGGTTTTTCAGTAGTATCAGTACTTAGCACAGGACACCCTAATCCGCCGGGCTCTGGGGACTAACTAGGTTTGTTGTTTAGCCAGCCAGACAGTAGCCTGAAGTGGGCCATTGTTTTCAGAAAGTCTTTCTCTTTCCCTCTGATGGCTGCTTTTATTTTATTTTTATTTTTTAATATATATTTTTTATTGAAACACAGTCAGTTTACAATGTTGTGTCAATTTCTGGTGTACAGCGTAATGCTTCAGTCATACATGAACGTACATATATTTGTTTTCATATTCTTTTGATGTCTGCTTTTAAATTTCCAAATGTCCCTGACCTTTCAAGAGAGAAGAATCAGGTGGTAGCTCAGCATAACTGGAGATAAATAGATGAGGAGAAGCAGAAGCAGGCCACATAATCTGAAGCCACAGCTGAGCATCTGTCATCTTTCCTCTGATATTCCAAACCCAGCTGCCCTAATCTTTCTGCCTCCACTCAGGTGAGGCTTATTTGGCCGTCCCAGCAGGTGACTATCCTGATTCCAGACTTCCCAGCACTCCAGAAGGCTTTAGTGCTGCACTGGATTTAATTATAGAGCCACCTGCTGGTTTTTTTGCAAAGAGTTTTTATTGTCTATCCTTGGAGCAAATAAGACCTTTTGTCAATCTCAGCCTCTCCCAGGGTGTCTTCCTGCTTTATAGCATTAGAACATCTTTTGGGTATTAAGTTCAACCACAGAGGAATTCAGTACACATCATGCACAATATAATGACTGCTTTTAAATAGATTCCCAACAAGGGAAGGAGGCTACTGTTTCTCGCTCCATTATGTACAAGAGTCTTGTTTGAAGTAGGGCTTTGCTTAGGAGCAAGGTGACTTTCTCTTTAATGATGATGTCAGATCATTAAACTAGTGCTTATCAATCAGACTTACTTTCTACTCTGCACAGTCCTAGGCCTGGGATAAGACAGAGCTATCCTATGATGACTGACAGTCTCCCTGAGAAGCTGCCCATGAAGCAGTGGTAGGATGGTGGCTATGGTGGAGTGGGAAAATGGATTGTGGTCCTGCCTTTTGGTCATGTGTGGTCGCCATCTGATTCTAGGGAGCAATGTGTTGGATGGAAAGGATTATAAATAGGCTTGTTGCATTTAATTTGTGTTTTTAATTGTTTTTATTTTTGAGAGGATGTATACCTGTGGAAAAGTTTGTAAATGTTCAAAAAAGGCATACTAGAAATGTGAAGTTTCCACTTGCCTCTCCAGGTTCCCAGTTCTACAGTTTTCCACTTCAGAGGCAACCATATTACCATTTTTTTGTGTTTCCTACTGGAGAGATTTGATGTATGTAAGAATGTCACATGCATGTGTGTGTATGAGGGGGAGTGTTTTTCCCTCTTTTTTCTTTCTTGGACAGTTGGTAGTGCACTGTTGACACTATTCTGCTTCATGGTTTTTTCTTTTCATAGCATTTTATGGAGCTAGTTCTGTATTAGTACCTGGAATTCTGTCTCTTCCTTTTTAACAGCTGTATGGGAGTGCTGTAATTTATTTAGCTGGTTCCCCACTGATTAAAATTTAAACTCTTTTCAGTCTTTAAGACTTAAATGATGCTGCAGTGACCTTAAAAATTTTTTTTCTTTAAATGGTGGTACTGGGGATTGAACCTGGGACCTCCAGCATGCTTACTACCACTGAGCTATTCCCCTACCCCTGTAGCAACATATTTTTAACAGAAGTTGATACGCGCACGTGCAGGTGTATCTACAGGATAAATCCCTAGACCCGAAGTTGCTCAGTCGAAAGGACACGTGCATTTGTAACTTGGATGCATATAGCCAAATTGCCACCGGACCATTTTGCACTCTCACTGCTGGTGTATGAGCACATGGAGTGGCTCTGATTGTGTCTCGGCTCTCTCTGCAGGCTGTACCAGTCGGTTAAGCTGCTCTACTCCATTGGCATCTTCTTCACCTACGCCCTCCAATTCTACGTCCCAGCCGAGATCATCGTCCCCTTCTTCGTGGCCCGTGTGCCCGAGCACTGTGAGCTGCTGATAGACCTGTCCGTGCGCACCATGCTGGTCTGCCTGACGTGTGAGTAGAAGACCAGGTCATTGCCTGGTCTGTTTTTTCTGAGAGGGCACCTAGTCCTTGGGGCTTTCACGAGCGAGAGCTTGTGTTGTAGTGAAACGGCCAGTGTTTTGTGAACAGGAAACTTGGTGCGCCGTCTCAGTTTCACAGTTGAGGCACATCCACAGAGGGAGTGAACTGATTATGGGTGTTCTCTAAAGGACGCTGGAATGAGAGCAGTGGTTTATTTATAGATGTGGCCTAAAATGTGATGGCGATGGTCGTAATTCATAGTAAACATGTGCAGTGACTGTTACATATGAAATACGGCTTAAGTCTCAAAGAAAGCTGTTTAACCCATATGCATAATGAGGACTATAGGTTACTTTGGTAGTGGGTTTATATTTATTTGTTTTTTTCAAATAATTTTGTTTCCAGGGTGATAGTCTGTTCCTTGGATTTCATTTTGAGACTGTTTGATACTATTCTAGACATTTTGGGGTTTTGGTCTTACTAAATGTTTCTTAGAAAATGTTTATTGATTAGCCCAGGTGTTTGATTTATCACTTTGTGTTTTATTCCTCTTCCCTGACCATACACCCAGGAGTATGAGTTTAGCGATATCACCCTATTTGCTGTTGGTTAAAACTAGTATAAATTTAAAAATAAAAATAAATTTTTCTTTTGGGGGGAGGGGCATCTTCTGTGAGTTGATAGAATAGAGAACCTCTGAATAAATTGGTCTATAATATCTAATTTAAATTTCTAGGTAATTTTAAAATTTCTTTCCAAATTGAAATGCTTGAATTAGAGATGTCTTTTTTTTTTTTTTTTTTTACTATATTGGGCTTTTATTTTATTTTATTTTATTCTTTTGGGAAAAGAAACATCTTTGCTTATCATATTAAGACTTCATTGGGATTTTCCTTAAATTATCCAGTCCAAGCTTCTGGAAAAGTTCCCAGTTTTTGGAATAAATATAGGTCTGTATGACTTTTTGATTGAACCAAAATGGAGTGTTTTAGGGATAAATGATGTGAAAGTTATCTAGCATATGTTCATTGTCTGGAAAGTCAGAAATGACTGTATTGGTTGCCTGTTAGCAAGAGCAGCGCTGGCAAGAGGCTGTCATCCTTTCCTTCCACCACAGCAAACGTGGGGCGCAGACTAGCGCCCATCCCAGAATGGACCTCCTTGGGCCACCTGCAGTTGTCTACCTCATATTACTTCTAGGACAGTAGGTGGAAGTTCAGCATCCTGGATCTGTGTAGAAAGAACTGACTGGAGATGAGGAACAAAGGGCCTTCCCTTGATCTTCTGATTTAATCTTGGGCAGCTCTCCTGCTGAAGATGTCTTACAGAGAGGACCTGGGTAGAAGCGGGGCAAAGGGTGGACACCTTGGATTCTCCAGCCCCAGGGAGCTGATGGAAACCAAGAATCTGATTTCTTATAGCCTGTATTTGGCCACCCTTCCAGCTCCCTTCTAGACCAGCTTATAAAACAACCCACTCTGCAACTGATCCAGTGACCTAGGCTGCCTGCAGGCCACTGCTGCCCTAGAGCGACTGAAAAGAAAGGAATGTGAGCTACCTTACTTTTCTAGTAAATTAACTTAATGTGTGATAAGATAGGATGCTTGGACTCTCAATTTTACTCCTGAATCCTGCTGGCAACTCTGGATACTTTGATCAAATGCATATGTTTCCTCTGTGAATGGGTTAAGTCTGAGTATTGAGGAGACAGTTTCCATGTGACAAGTCTTCATAAGGTCAAACCTCAGGGCCCCAATTCTTGAATCCAGGGGGTGTTGGAAGAAAGGACAGGGATAGTTCAAATAATGGGCTTTGTTTCAAAGTGGTTCCTCTAGAGAAATTAGGTCTTCTGGGTAAAATGTGCTGTGCCTGCCAGAAGAACTGGAGCGGCGAGCTGGCCCTGACTCCTCTCACTGCCCCGATTTCTTCTCAAGCCTGGCTCAGCCTTCAGGAGCATATGTTTCACTTCCTGCCAGGATCCTCTCCACTGAGCCCTGCAGGAGCCAGCAGTCTCTGATTCATAGACATCATTGCTATCCTTAGATGCCTCTTGGTTTTCGCTCCGCTATTCCTAGCACTGTCTGTGGGTCTCACCTCCCTCCTACAGTATGACGCTCAAAGGGCACAAGCTGCTTTTGATCTTCAAGTGCTTTGGGTTGTTTTTCCCCTTCTTCTGTGATCTGTTGTGACTTAGCATTGCAGTGTCATCCTATTAAAGGGTGCAGCCTCTTCATCTCTGAGTACTCAGCTTCTCTTGCTTTCCCTGGAGACTTTGAAGTGACTGTGGGATTCAGGAGATACATTTCACTATAGCACCAACTTAATTGCATTTATGTGAGTTCATTTTGTTTTTGTTTCTCTGTACCTTCAGATCCTTTTGCAGAAGGTTAATTGGCATATGCTTTTAGATCTTTGATATAGCTGATTGTTTTCAGTTATTCCCATAAACTTTAATGGCAGCTTGTTTTACTGATATTTGGGATTTTTTTTGTCTTTTCCCCAACTTTTCTTCCTCTTCCTCACCCTCCATGTCCAAGGGAAGCAGGAGAATTTGGTCCAGCCTCATTTTTTTTTCCACTTGGAATTCAACTTTCTTACCACTCTTCCCCATCCCCTAAAGATGGTTGTGTCTACTTTTTGATGCTCAATTTCACGCTACTGGAGAGGAGAGGACGGGAAAATACGCACATCAGAGATTGGTGCTTATTTTGTTCTGGTTTTATATGGGACAGTATTTACTTCCAGCCCATATGTGTGGACACGCAGACTGAGCAGCTCACCTTATGTCCAGAGTTTTGTGTAAAAGAAGCTGGAGCAGCTGGCTCCACCTGGGGGAGGCCAGAGGTGTAGAAAGAGTAGTTTCTTTGGATTCCTTGAGGCACTAACCTGTCCCTCAGAGATTTGTACTGATTCTCTGTGCCATTTGCCACATGAAACGATTTACTTCAGTTAAGTATGAGAATGGCACAAACCTATTGTTGAAGATGCAGTAACAATAAAACCATCTCAGTTAAGAAGCCTGTTTAGGCTGGAATGTAAAACATTCCAAGCAGCCATACACTTTCGAGCATGAAGCTTCCAAGTCCAAATAGTGGCTTCTCAACTCTTTTTGGTTTTTCAGGTGTCTCAGTCTTGCAACTACAAAGTAAAAGGACAGCAGCATTTGTTAGCTGCGCACTGTGCCCCCTTCCCCACCGCGGGAGCTGTCACAGGGCCTCAGCTGTAAGGGACCAAGGGGATCTGATCCCTACGCTTGCCTTCATGCCTAACTACGACTTTGAGCCTAATTTTTAGTTTCTACTAAAATATTGCTCGAAAAGAGAAAGTTAATATAAAAACATTTGAAGAACGTCTAGATCTGGAATAAGTGAAGAAGAAATTCCCAGTATCCCACTGACTTAAATTTTTTTTTTTTGCATTTTATCTTCTGTGTTAATTCTCATGGATGCTTTTTACAAATAGTTGCAATCATAGTATACACGTAACCTTGTCCTTCGCGTTTTATTTAAAAATCACATCATGAATATACATATCTTTTGTAAATATATTTGTGACCATGTGATATTCCATTTTATTAGGGGATCATATTTGCTAAACTACTCCTTTAATGATGGACATATAGGTTGCGTGGCTTTTGTATTTTTCTAAATTTATACTCCCATTAAATGAAATTATATGTTCTGTCCGAGACATTAATTTTAAAGGCAGATTTCTAGCCATTTAAGAGTCACACAGGTGGGCTATGCCAGCATTGATCTTAATAAACAGGAGAAAGCACTTCTGGACACAGGAGATGTAAGTGTTCAAGCCATTTCTGTCAGTGTGTGCTTGTTTTCTCTTAAGTGCTTTCTCTTCTCTTGTGCAGAAGTCAGCTCTTTCTGTTGCTGGTCTAAAACCACAGGCTCCAGAATCCCAGTCACTTCTGAACCTGGCCGTTGGCCTTGTGCTGTTTCAGCAGTTAAAAGGTCATATTTTCAGATCTCTTAGCCCAACGGGAAGATGTTTTGTAATACCATTGGAGCCTCTTGCCTAATCATGTGGTCTGGTTGTCCTCAGTACCCCCTTTCTGTACATGCCACAGCTAGGCTGCTGTGGAGGGCTGTGGAACTGCCTGAGAGGAGTCTGCTGTCTTTTTTGGGAGGTGCTTTTTTTTGTGGGGGAGTTGGGAGAGGGTGTTCCCAGTTGGCTGCTTCCTCAGATCTCTGCCCCCTTGAGTTTCTCTTCTAGAGGCCTTTAACTCATGAAATAAAGACATTTAGTGCTGGAAGAGGTTTTAGTTGCTCCCATACCTTTCCTAAGTACCCGAGTCCCACCTCTGGAACTATTAAAACTAGTTTGCCCCATTTTGCCTGGTGGCAAGCAGATATCTTGGCTATTGAGCCCTTGGTTTGGGTCCCTTTCTCTTCCTCTTCCCCTAGTGTATTAGCGGGAGGCTCACTCTTCCTGCCTTCTCCCCCCATTATCTTTCTCCAATGTCAGAGTTTAGGGTTCAGCTGTGTATCCGGTCCAGCTAGGACAGGAAGAGGGTCCTCCCTTTGCAGCCCTGTGGTCCTGGCTTTAAGAGAAAGGTTTTGCCCCTTAAAAAATATATCTATTAAGGACATTTGTGTTAAGCATACTTATCTTGTATGTCTGTTATAGAAAAAGGAAGTACAAGTTTTTAGATTGCTCTTGAAATGCCATGGTGAAATGGAACATCTCCTCCAATCTGAGAAAAGATTCTGATCACATCAGCTTCTGTTTCTGTTTTCACTTAATTCTTATCGGAGTGGAGACACATGTAACTTCACTGAACTCTTATCGTGAAGTGCCCATCTGTCCTCCAGGCCAATGTGAGAGAGGAAGAGGAGAGGACAGACTCTCAGAACCGGGAGGGGCCAGGCAGGCCTCCTCCTGGGGCTCATTGTCTGATAAAGGCCTCCATTCTCCTGAGTGAACTGAAGCATCCTAGGGACCAGGAGGAATAACTCACACTCCCTTTAACGATACAAAACCAGGTGGACGAGAAGCTATGTTTTTGGCCCAATCACATTTTCTAAGAGTAGAATCCCATCCCTCTGCTGTGCCCCTCTGGAACAGCACACGGTGCTTCCCAGTTGGCAGTGAGTTGAGGGACATATCCCAGGACATATTCTTAAGTGACTGAATCTGCATTGTGTTGTTCCTTAAAATTGCACAGTTGAGTCTGACTTGACCGATTGTCCAGTGTAATACAGTCACCTTAACGACACGGGTGAATGAACTGAGGCTTATCATGGGATCATCATTTTTCCCCTCGGATCACACTCAGCATACTACTGAGCAGAGACGGGTGATTCTGTTTGTTAATATTTATGAAACATTTGTTATGTGCATAGGACTCCAAGTTCTTTACGTCAATGATCCCATTTGACCATCCCCTTTGTAGCAGTAGGGGATATGAGTCTTAAAGAGGTTAAGTAACTGACTGGTCACTGGTGGAGCTGGGATTGAGTTCTAGGTTCTGAGTCCAGAGCCTGTATGTTTAATCACATTCCTGTACCAGCCTCTCCTGGGTGTGGGTCGGCTGGTCTGATGGCTGCCTCTCTGTTTCCACCCCACTACTCACTCAAATCAGAACATCTACGAGCCAGCACTATGTGGTTAAGCATTAGGCAAAGAGAGACCCAGACCCCAGAGAGGGCAAGTGTCTTATTCCAAGCCATACAGCAGATCATCTCTTATTGAGTGTTAGGTTATCTATGATGAGAACACCATTTTGTCATCAGCCTATAAACACTTACAGCTTTTCCCCAGATTCGACACTGAAGGTTTAACGGATATCACCAACTCTTTATTTAGAAATAGCTAAAGGCTGAAACAGACTATTTTTAACTTGCAAAGCAAGTTAAAAGCATATACTTTTTGTAGACTTTCTGAAGGCTTCTCAGCAGTCAGGTTGTTATTGCCATGATGGTTGAATACTAGGAGAAAGAAAGAGGAAGGACCGCCCCCAGGCTGTAAAACCCTGGACGGCAAAGGCAGATCTGAGACTCATTTTTTTCTGTATCCCCTTTTGTTATCAGGCTTCATAACCCTTGTTTGGTGTCCTTTACAAAGCAGAGAAGGATCAGGGCTGACTGTATACCCTATTCTCTACCAAACGATTGTGGTGCAGCCCTGGGAAAGCTAACCTGATACCTGCCTCCCCTAGTTCTTCACAGACAGAATCTTTCTGCTCATCAGCCAGATGCTGTGTCCTTCCTCCTCTGTGCATATAATTCTGTATTTTCTTCCTCATCAGGTTTCTGATGTGACTGTACCAGGGGCTGGAGGTCCTGGATTCTAGTCCCAGCTCTGTCACTTTCGGTCCTTTAACCTCTTCAGACCTCTCTTTCCATGGGGATGACAATAATGTTGTGGAATTATGTCCCCATGGAGCCGAGGCAAATTCAGCCCAGTGAGTGGACACTTCCCAGTGCCGTCCACTAGACAGTAGGTGTCCTGCCATGATGGAAGTGTTCTGGGTCTGTGCTGTCCAGGACAGTAGCCACTAGGCACAGGTGGCTGTTGAATCTTTGCAGTATGGCCAGTGTGAATGGGGAACTGAATTCATTTAAACTTGAATAGCTGGTGACTGTGGGCTTATCAGACAACACGGCTGCAGAGTAAGTGTGAGACAGGTGACAGGACTCCGCTAAACCTCGGTTCCCACATGCCTCCTTGTTACTGCGGGGAGTGGTATTCCAGTTTAAATTGTTCCTCTGTGCTACACAGTATAAATTTGTTGTTTATCTATTTTATATGTATTGGTTAGTATCTACAAATTTCGAACTCCCAGTTTATCCCTTCCCACTCTCTTCCCCCTCTGGCAACCATAAGTTTGTTTACTTCAATGAAAATATATTAAAGAGGAAAAAATTAAAATTAAAAAATTTTTAAAAAGAGTAAGTGTTTCTGTTAAATCCCGGCCTCTAAATGCAACCCGCTTCTTGGGTCTGGTGCTCAGCCAAAGAAGCAGCGATCAATTTAGACAGTCTGTCTGAAGGATAAAATCAGCTACATTGGATTAAGATGTTCTGGCCGCTCCCCAGCGTGGCGCCTTCCTCAGAGCAGTTTGACTACATTTTTGCTTTATGAAATGAAGTCAGAACAGAAACCCCTGTGTCCAGGGGTAAGTCTCTCGTGGGATCAGCAAGGTAATAGATGTGCCCTGGATTACTGTGTCAGTGCTCAGGATATCCAGGTGGAGCCCGGCAGTGGAGAAGACAATTCATCCAAATACATTTGCTTACTAATGAATTAATGATGCACTTTCCACAAGCGACACAATGTGCTCTGGTGATGACAGTGTTAACTGTATCCTGTGCCTCTTGTACACCAGGCCTTTTGTTGAGTGCCTTTCTAACCTCCTTTGACCATCATGACATCTCTGTGACATAGGGGCTTTAAGCATCCCCATTTTGCCAACAGGAAAACTGGGATAGCAGCCGTGTATCACTGAAGGCAAAGCCCGGGATCAAACACAAGTGCTTAATTCCAGAGCCCAATATCCTCAATAAAGTTGTGAAACATTGGCCTTCACCCCTCAGTGGAGAGCTGAGTTAGGTGGGAGCAGGGGGCACTAGAATAAGTGTGATCAGTGGAGCCTCCTCCTCTTGGTTTTAAACAGCACCGTCTGGCCAGCTGGACAGTGGTGCAGGCGTTGGTGTGCTGTGGAAGCCACTGGCATTTCCTCACGAAGCTTGCCATTCATGTTTATCATCAGTGCCATCTTCCTCACATACACCCAGGGCTGAGTTTCAGGTGGGAGCCACCAGCTTGTCCTACACAGGGACATGGTCATCGAGGTCAGCCTGCACACAGACCTGCTTCTTCTTTCCTTGTATGAAAACGCTCCTTGCAGTGGGATTTATGTGAGATCATTCCAGAAGAAGGAGGGGTTTCCTTCCCTATTTCATTTATTGCTAGTCAAATCAGAGAGGTTTGTGTTGGAGGTACCCTTAGCTGTAAGAAGATGAGCCATCGCTCAGAAAAGGTCTGCCTGCTTTTCTGCTCCACACTCGCTCTCGTTGGTAGGACCAGACTGCCCTGGAATGTATTTGATTCCTTTTCCTCAGGAAGATGGAAGTCAAGTACTGTAGTGGGAAAAGCTGGGAGATGTAGGTTCCAGTCCCAGTCCTTGCAATGAGAGCTGGGTCATGCCACATCTCCAAACATCTGTTTTCTCATCTGCGGAATGAGAGATTGGACTGGATGATGTCTAAGCTTCCTTGGAGCTCTGCATTCTGTAAGAAGGACACTGGCTAAATTTGCGAAATGGTGAGGAGGTCTCTTCCAGCTGTGGGCAGTCGTGAACAGGAATGTCCTCTCTCCCGCAGGCATCTTGGCCATCCTCATCCCCCGCCTGGACCTGGTCATCTCCCTGGTGGGCTCCGTGAGCAGCAGTGCCCTGGCCCTCATCATCCCGCCCCTCCTGGAGATCGCCACCTACTACTCAGAGGGCATGAGCCCCCTCACCATCATCAAGGACGCCCTGATCAGCATCCTGGGCTTCGTGGGCTTTGTGGTGGGGACGTGTGTGGCCATCTACGAGCTGATCCAGCCAAGCAACGCTCCCATCTTCATCAACTCCACCAGTGCCTTTGCATAGCGGGCTCGGTGCATTCCCTGCATCATCCCACGGCACCCTGTATGTTCCCCAGCACCTGGCCCCAGAGCCTCAGGTAGGGTCCAGGTTCTGGGGAAAGGCCAGGCTGCCATGCGGGAACCCCTCTACCTGGCACCAGGGTACCGTGGGCCAGGTAGGGTTGAGGGCAGCTGAAAGGGTGGACAGCAGCTCCGTGGGAGGTACCTCTTATGGCAGTGCCATCACTGTTTATTTGTACTTACTTTAACCCAGAACTTTTCAACTCTTTTCCCTGATTGTGCCTCCTCCCTTACTACCTGCCTCTCTCCTAACCCCTCAGCCAATTTATTCCTGTTGCACAGCTCACTTTATTTACAATTTTTCATGTCTCCAACTTCATGTTTTCCCCTTTCCTGGGCCAGGCCTACGTGAAGTAAGAGGGAATGCCCCTCTTTACAAAGCCGGGCCTATCTCTTATCTCTCTCCCAAATATTTTACCTCAGTATTCTCCTACTGATTCAAGTCTCCACCTAGTAATGGAGCCTACTTAGTAGTTTAAAACCAGCCCCCAAAGCTGGACTTTTTAGCCTTTGTTCTCTCTGGCTTGTTGTGACCCTGGACAATACCTTCTCTTCTCCAAATTCCTCATGTGGGTCACAATACTGTTTTCTTAGTAGCTCTAGCTCCTGGAAGACACCGTGTGCTGCCAAAATGGAAAATATTTACATCTTATTTAAAATTAGCTTCTGTTTTTAGACTCTGTCTCGAGATCTGGGGTTACTGTGAATTGTTCCTTTCTCAGTAAACCCTTCCTTAGCTTTTCCTGCTGAGAAGACCTTCCTCCAGGAGACGTCTGCTTAGGCCTTCAGCACCCTCTGCCGAGTACCCCAGGGGTTTTAATCAGGATCACCAATGTGCGGACCTCCGTGGGGAGCCACGGACTCTGCCTCCCCACAGACCAGCCTGGTTTCCTCCTGGGAAAACACGAGGGACACAGGAGATGCTGACACACGAGGCCGAGGGGAAGGATGGCCACATTGGGTGTGTTTCTCCCCACAGGAGACTTATGAAATGGTTGTTTTGTGCGTTCAGGCCTGTTTTCCCTGCCTCAGCCCTTGACACACAAACAGGATGGCTGCATCCGGTTGCCCTCATGCTGGGAAGACCTCCAGACTCCTGCCGTGGAGAAGATAAGGCCAGTGTGCATCCAACACTAAGAGTGTTGCTCGGTTGTTTACAATTCCTGGAGGGTGGGGTGGAAACAGTGCCCCGCCTCCGGCTGCCTCCAGGACCTGGATTTCTAAAGGAACCACTTGGTTGGGTGGGACTTCGGTCTCCTGTGTTCTGAACACTAATGGTGCCCTTATTCTTCCCTTCCCGCTCACCCCCCCTCCCCCCCCCCCCCGCTTGCCTCCCTGGGTATCAGAAAAGAAATAGCCTCAGGGCTGAGTCACCTCAAGGTCAGCCTTCAGGTTTGGGAACAAACTGCAGAGAAGGCAGAGGAAGGTGCATTGCCTTGGTTTGGGCTGCCTTTCCTCCCTTCGCGGTGTGAGAAGGATTGCAGAAGAGCATTCACTAATTCTCCATCTCTTGAGCGGTTTACGTGTCTGTGTGTGTAGGTGTTCATGCACATGTAACAGGGTCCTGCTGTCCTCCAGCCCTGCCACCAGGCTCTCACGTACCTGAAAGTCTGGGAGAGCAGCTCAACTTTATCGGGTTCTGTTTTTGTGTTTCACCAGAGCTCCTAAGGGCTGTGACCCACTCCTGTGGCCCCTGCTTTTTCTTTTTCTTCTGTTCCAAAGCCAGACTTTCTCATAGCAGTGACTCCTGAGCTATCTAATAATTTATTAACTTCAAAAGATGCAATCATTGCTGTCTTGGTTTCCCTTAGGAAAATGGTACTTTTCATCCACACTCTCCGCTCTTTGGTGGTCACTACTGGGTGCTTAAATGACCAGGGCTCTAACTGGAGGTTGCAGTGGCCTTGCCCTTTGAAGCCTCAGGCTTAGAAATTACTGAAGTGGGTTCAAGAACTGTCATCTCCTGTTTGTGAGCCCGGGCTCCAGTTGTCTCTCCACAGTGGTCAGCAGAGTTGTTTTCAGTGAGAAGGTGTGGGCCAGCAGAAGGGAGTCAGACATGTGTCCTGCCCACAGCATCCTCAGTGGAGCTTCTGTGCACTCAGGGAGCTGTTTGAAGCAGCCCTGTCCAGGCGGGTCGTGAGATCGGGACTGTGATGCTGGGAACTGAGGACTGGACAGCATAGTGTTGAGGTCCTCCAGCTCCAGGTCTGTTGCTTCAGAGCCTCTGCCCAGGGACCATCGTGTGTAGGAGAGACAGCTCTAGCTCTGGCACTGCGGGAAGACAGTTTGGCCTGGGCTTCACCCTGTTTGATCGCTTTTCTATGCTTTTGCTGCTTTAATAGCCGGATCACCTGTCTTCAGGAGACCCAGGCAAGGGGGACCCCATGGGGAACTTCCTGCGAGTGTGGTTGCACAGCGATTAGGTGTCAAGTAAAGGGTCAACCCTTGCTCCTCTGCTATTCATGGGCTTCTCAGCCAGGGAGCCCTCCCTGGTTTCTTTCCAGTGCTTGTTAGGGACCAGCTACCCCACCTCTCCCTGGGCCCTGCTCTGGTCCCTGGTGAAGAAGCCCCAGTGTATTCAGATGACTGATCAGGGAGCAGCAGAAGGCCTTTCAGGAGTGTGAGGCACATCTGCCAGACCAAAGGCCAACCGAGGAGTTTTCTGGCCCAGTACTGTTCGGCTCTGTGTCCATCTCCAGGCTCCCCAGGGCAACCCCAGATTCCCATCAGCCTGGAGATGGCTTCTCAGAGCCCCTTGTTCTCTCCTGCAAATACCACTGTTGGGACCAGGTTTCCAACTCCCTATAGGTGATATACCTCTCCTTAAATGCAGGTACTTGTTGGCCACAGCATGACCTGGCATCTTCTGTTTCATTCACCTAAAAGTTGTACGTTTCACAAGTGGCATTATTTATATTTATATTGTGCTGCTATCCAGCTGCTAGGAGCCCTTCATCTGCACAGAGCCTGGCTAGAGATATGTGACCATGTAGCGTGTCTTCACCTAGAACCTGCCACTTACACCCTCCTCCTCCATTGCTCACCTCTCCAGCCAGATTCACAGGCTGATGCTCACTGTTCCCTCTCTACCCCTGTGAAAGGTAAAATTTGCAGTTTTATCAGCTGTGTTAAAGTGATGATCCCACACAGGTACATTAGGAAAATCTTTTCTCCCTCCCTGTTCTCCTGTCTTGCTTTTCTCTTCTTAAATCTCTCCCTCCTGAAATATAGTATATCCTCTCTGTTTAACACTACATGTTTACCTCATGTTTTTTGAAAGTGGACAGTCTCAGTTTATGTCTGTTTACAGCTCCCTCTGTTCACCACTCACCCCAAGGGGATCTGTGTCAGCGGGCTGTATCTCGTGGCTGATTGGATGTTAGGGCGAGCCCCAGCTCGGCCCCGGTCAGAACGCAAGCTGCTTTTTCACAAATGAGACACAAAATGCAGGTGGCACGACTTGGTGATTCAGAGTCGGCTCCAGGTCTGCCTTAGAAGTAATGTTTCCAAAGGACATCACACATCTCTGAGACCATTCAGGGAAAAGGAGAGGGTATGGTTTGTCTTTGAAATAACGGTCAATACTTTTAGGCAATTGGTTCTGCTGGTTGCAAGGCTGTTTTCTCTGATATCAGCCTGTGGCATTTCTTCTCTATCCTTTGGGACGCTGTGTCCTTTCCTGGCCAGGGGACGTAAATGGTGCTGATATGAGGTTGCCAGAGTCACGGTGGGGGAGTGAGGTGGAGGGTACCTATTGTAAGCCGTGTTCTTTTGTTTCAGTCAAAGTAATGCTGCGGAAGCTATTTTGTCTTACTGAACGGTAAAATTATGTGACTATTGTAAAATATGTCAGTGGATGTGTGAGTAAGAGGAATATGAAAAACTCCTGTCCAGCAGGTCTTGATAACCAGACAGTCCTGTGTATGCTCTGTGTCTCCATAGATGTGTGTTTCCCACATGGTACAGTGCAGAGATGTGGGCTTTGCAGGAGCTTGTAGAAGATCTTGTTTGGGATTCTGCACATGGATCATGTGTTAAATTTTTCCTTAATAAATGAATTTTATTTTTTATTTTCGAGAGGTTGAAGTCTGCGTCTTTGTTTTTACTTTTTTTTTTTTAATGTCACTCCAATCCCTTTATTAGATTTTAGGTCAAAATGTTTCAAGTTTATGTCCCAGAGCTCATCCAGAAGAATAGTGCAAACAGTAGAACCATCCGTGGAATTGAGAGTCCCCAAGAAGGGAGCCAGGTAGTTATTTTTATGTTAGAGAATCCTGCCCTTCTGAAGTCTGCTCCTGCTTCTCTTGAAAACTTGAGTAGGAATCCTCAGCCCCCTCTGTGGGTATTGCATGACCTCACAGGACAGGTGTGATGGTTAGTTTTAAGGGTCAGCGTGGCTGGGCGATTGTACTGAGCAACCCAGTTATTCAGTCCAACGTTAACTGAGGTGTTGCTGTGAAGGCATTTTGTAGATGTGGTTAATGTTAACAGTCAGTTGCCTTTAAATAAAAAGAAAGTGCTCAAAATGCGGGTGGACTTCATCCAGTCAGCTGAAGGGCCTTTAGAACATAACTCAGGTTTCACTGAAGAAGAAGAAATTCTGCCTCAAGACTGTAGCATCAGCTTCTGCCCGAGTGTTTCCAGCTACGTGTCAGCCCCCACCGCACCACATAAGTCCTTGAAACCTCTCCCCTGCCCTCCCCATACATGTATGTACGAGTATCTCCATCTTACTGGTTCTGTTTCTCTGAAGAACTCTGACTGATAGAACAGGCAACACCCAACTTTCTTGAAGTGGGGAGACTGATTTCAGGACAGTGCAAGAGATGACTCCCCTTCCCTTTTTGTCACATGTAGGAGGAAAAACAAGGCCGCCTGAGCTGTCCCCGAGATGATATGAAAACTAATCTCTGTTGGCTACTAGATTAGACTTGTCTAAAAGCTGAGCCCTCAAGAAACACAGGTGAAGCATAACAATTTACTGAGAGAGGAAGGTTGGGAAAGTAATACGACTATTTCAGTGATCAGTGTTACTACTGGAACCTGAAACTGGGAGGAGGGGATGTCAAAGGGATTCAATGACTGTTCCAGGACACCAACCAGCAAGGGACAGTGTTGGGATACACATGCAAGCCTTGTGATTGCAGAACCCAAGTGCTTTCCTAGGCACTTGTTACAGCCTCGGGAGGGAGGGCCACCCTCAGGGACTGTTGAGAGGGTTAGAGAGACAGTTATAAAGCACCCGGCATGAAGGGTTTATGAGGCATTTTATGAAATATTAGCTGAATTAAAGAAAACCAAGATTTGGAGAGAAGCAGCTTTACTTGCTCTCTTTGATGATACGTTCATTCATTCCAATCTTGTCTTGCTCACTTGCTTTGGGCAGAGCATTCAATCCCTTCTTAACTGTTCACCTCTTGGCGTTTTTATTCCTGCTCCTGTCCATACCTGTGGCTGTAGCCTCTCCTTCCAGGTAACCAAGGCCCTCAAGTTAGGCCCACTGCACTTGCACAGGCAGAAACTGAGTGACAGTGAATTGAATTTGGACCCTAAATCTAGGGCTCTTTGCTAGGCAGGCTGGCTTCCTCAGACCCAGACCACTGCAGATGCGGGCCAAGAAACTGTGTGTCTTCCACTGATGCCCTTTTTTAGACCCTTGGCCATTGGTCTCGACCTCTTTTTGAAAAAAAATGGGGTATATTTTACATATGCTGAAAGTCACCTGTTTCTAGATGCACAATTTGATGAGTTTCGGCAAATGCATGCAAGTCATCTGACCACCATTTCCAATCAAGATATGAAATGTTTCATTTACTCCCAAAAGGTCCCCTGTGCCTCTCTGCAGTCAGTCGCATCCCCACACCACTCGGCCCTTGGAAACAGCTGATCTGATTTTTCTGTCTCTAGTTCTGCCTTTTCTAGAACGTCATATAAATGGAACATTAAATATGGTCCTTTCTGGCTTCTTTCACTTTACATAATGCTTTTAATACTCATCCATGTTGTGACATGTATCAGGAGTTTGTTTCTTTTTATTGCAGAATAATATTCCATTGTATGGCTGAACCATAATTTGTTTATTCATTCACTAGTTGTTGGATGTTTGGGTTGCTTTCCAGTCTTTGGTATTATGAATATAGCTTCTGTAAATATTCATGTACAAATCTTTGTGTAGACATATGTACTTACTACTCTTTGGCAAATACCTTGGAGCGGAATTGTGAGGTTGTATGATTAAGTGTATACTAACTTTATGGGATACTGGACATTTGTTTTCTAAAGTGGCTGTACCATTTAGGATTCTTACCAACAGTTTATAAAAGTTCCATTTGCTCCACACCCTCACCAACACTTGATACTGTGGTCTTTTCAGTTTTACCCATCTTAATGGATGTGTAGTGGTACCTCATTGTGATTTTAATTTGCATTGCCTAATGATTAGTGATGTTCTGCATCTGTTCCTGGGCTTATTTGCCATTGGTCTATCTTCTTTAGTGAAGTATTTGTTCAAATAATTTTCCTCTTTTTAAAATTTGGTCTTTAAAAATTTAAGCTTTTTATTTTGAAGTAATTATAGATTTACAGGGAGGTGCGAAGAAATGTCTAGGGAGGATCAGTGCACCCTTCACTTGGTCTCCCCCAGTGTTGATGGCTTGCATAACTATGGTACATGATAGAGCCAGGAAATTGACATTGGCACAATCCATAGTGCTCATTCATGTTTCTCCAGTTATGTGCACTTCATATGTGTGTTTTTATGTGCAGCTCTAAGCAGGTTTATCATGTGTGGCTTCCACCACCATAATCAAGATGCTTAACTGTACCAACACCAGCAGGACTCCTTCATGCAACCCCTTTATAGACACACCTACACCCTGTACTACCCCTGACCCCAGTCGTATCCCCTGGCAAGCACTAATCTGTTTATTCTCCATCTCTATCATTATGTTACTTCTCAATTGTTCTGTAAGTGGAATTATGCACTATATAGCCTTGTGTAGTTTGGCTTCTTTCACTCAGTATAATTTCCTTGAGGTTCATCCAAGTTGTTGCATGTGTAATTTGTTTGTTCCTTCTCATTGCTGAGTAGTATTCCATGGTGTGGATATGTCACAGTTTGCTTATCCATTCACCTGCTGAAGGAAATCTGCATAGCTTCCAGGTCTGGCTAGTGCAAATAAAGCTGCTGTGGATATTCATGTACAGGTTTCTGCATGAAAATAAGTTTTTATTTCTCTGGGATTAATGTCCAGGAGTGCAATTTCTGGGTTACATGGCAAGTTCATTTTTAGTTTTAAGAGGAATTTCCAAACTGTTTTCCAGGATGGCTGTACCATTTTACATTTCCGTCAGGAATGTGTAAATTATGCAGTGTCTTTGCATTCCTGTCCGCATTTGATGGTGGTGTTATTTTTTATTTTAACTGCTTATCAGATCTTGTAAATGTTTTGTTAGATTTATACCTAAGTATTTAATTTTCTTTGGAGAAATTATAAGTGGTAATGTGTTTTTTATTTTGGTTTCCACATGTTCATTGGTAGTATATAGAGATGAAATTGATTTTTGAGTGTTAGTCTTGTATCTTATGACATTTCTGCACTCAGTAGTTCAATGAGTTTCTGGTTGAAATTCTTGGAATTTTCTCTGTAGACAGGCACATTGTCTGCAATTAGAGGTAACTGTACTTTTCTTTTTCCAATCTGTAATATCCCTGTTTTGCAAACTGAGGCATACAAAATTAAATGACTTGCCCAAGATCACACATTTTCTAGATGGTGGAGCCAGGTGTGTCTGAGTCCAGACCTCATGTCTTTGCCCCTAGGATCCACATCCCTTTTACCTGATTCTGTCATCCCTCCCCTCACATCCCTCAGTGGACACAGTACATCTCCATGCCCTGGTCTGGGTCACCTGCCTCCTCTTTCATTCTGACCCCAGGCTGCTTTCCCGACCCTGTGCTCCACAGTCCCTCCCCTCCCACCCATTAGGACCACCCACCATTGCCCAAATACTTAGGACCTTCAGGCCCTCCCTTTGGGCTTTTCTCTTAGCCCAGCTGGCCCTTCTCCCTGTGCTCAATCTGAAGCTCCACTCTAAGGCCCAGCTCGGATGGCTGCTCCTCTCGAGAACCTTCCCTGGCCACTTGTGTCAGAATTGATGGCTTCCTTGTCAGCAATGCCAGCTTCTTGGGTTAGCCTCCTCCCTAGTGATGCAGGAGAGATGTGACCACTTGGCCACTTTCCCTATATCATGCATTGTTTGTGGCGTTGATTAAATCAGGCTTGAGCTCCCAGTGCCTATCCGTGGGGCTAATCCTGTACCTGGAATGGGTTGGTTACTAAATTCAGTGTCATCTCCTTCAGTAGAGAATGGTGTCCTGGCCTGGGAGGAGTTGACATCACTATATTTGAGTTTCATATCAACCTAACCAAACACTTTCCTTGGCTGGACCCTGTAGGGCTGTTGAGGCATCATGAAAAAATTCTAAAGGCTTATCTTTCCCCAGCCTGGTCCCTGAGAATGTTCCTGCTCTTCACAGAGTGCCACTGCTTGCGCCTCTCCTTAGGTCGGGCTCGCTGAGTCGCCAAGGACTTCCAGAGCCCGTCTGCAGGTGCTGCGGTGTGGGCTGCTGTTCAGCACCGGTGCCCGGTGCCCGCGCAGGATGGTGTTTCCCCTACTCATCGTGTGGAGCCAGGATTGTGGGTCAGCCGCTCTACACGGAGCTAGTGTGGGCCCCAGGCAAGTCATCCCATATCGCAAAACTTTACATATTGTATCTTTTTTCCCCTTTATCTTTTAGAATCTCCATAATCTTCAGTCCAGAAGAGAGTGGTTTGGCTCTGTCTGTCCTTCCACCCCCAGATACTCAATTTCTGAGACTCTAGCTATGGCTCTAGTTTTCTCCCTGGGACCTCACGTGTGTCCCTCTAGAGCACTGCTCTGATTCCTGAAAGATCTGACTACCTCCTCTGTAAGACCTTGAAAACCTCATGTGATGGCGCAGTAGTGCTGGCCACCTATCTGAGGAGCGATCTCACCATTCCTTTGCTTTTGGTCCTGGTGGGTTCCAGCTGCCCTTCAGCACAGGATGTGGTTGTAAGTCTTCACCCTGCCAACCACTTCCTGGCTGCCCTCCTCTAGCAATGCCCAAGGTTTCTGTGTTGCTTTTAGATCCAGGCCCAGAACTGGATGCAGGATTACAAGGAGGGCCTGGAGTTGAGCCCTGGGGCTGAGTAGACTCCACCTCCCAAAATCCAGGCGTTCCAGCTGTTAATACCACTTAGAATGACAGTCGCATTCCTGGCCTCTGAACTCAGTTGGATCATTAGATTAAGGCCTCTCCATCCTGCTTCCTTCTGTTCCTCAATCCTCTGATGTCCTGTTTTTATCATTGGTTTCATGAACCCAAATATAAGGCATAGATCTAGAGTCAGGCAGCCCTAGATTGAATCCTGACCCTGTCACTGATGAACTGAGAAACTTCACTTTATGTCACTTCCGTAAGTTACAAGCCACTTAATTCCGGTGTGCCTCTGTTCCTCCATCTGTAAAACAGAGATGACAGTACTTATATCATGGGTTTTTTATGAGGACTGAATGAGATAAGGCATGCCAAGTGCTCGCCCAGCACCTGTCCTGTAGCAAGTGCCAGTAAGAGGAGGTGGAGAGGATGGTCATGGTGAACTGTGAAAACATCCAGTGTTTTTACCTGGGTCAAGACAGGAGACCTGGGTCTCTGCCTTTCTCTGCCACTTTTATGCTGTGTCAGACTCAAGACATTTGGAACCAGAACCTCAGTGGCTTGAGATGGAAGGATTTCCCTGAAAACATCCCTGTCGTCTGTGGCTCTGCTTCTTGATCCCAGAGAGCCCTCTGGTGACTGATCCATGACAGTGCAGGCTCAGAAGGACAAAGGAAAGGAGAGGCCTGGTCTGGAGAGAGGTGGGCTGGTTGGAGAGAGGCTCCTTCATCCAGGATGAGAGCAGGTGGTATTGTAGGGAGACCCCTAGCCTTGTGTCAGACCTGAATGTGGGTCTCACCCCTGTGAAGTTCTGGTTCAGGCAAACCCCTTCTGCTCTGTGGGCGTCAGAGTGAGGAGCATCGGGAACAAAGATGGACCAGATCCGTGTTTCCCAAAGATGATTTAGGGGGCCCTGGACAGTCATTTTGAAATCCAGAATGTTTATGTATTTACCTTTGTGCTAGAAAAGAATGTAACTTCAAGATCCTTTAGTTTATGGAGATTATCATTTTAAGGTGAATAAAATATTTTTAAAAATTTAAATACACTAAAAGAAAAATATTAAGTAAACAATAGTACAGCTGTCATTCTGTCAGGGTGAAAATCATAAAAGTGGTAAGCCAAACAACAGAAATTTGGGCAACACTGGGCTAGATGGTTTGTGATTTCCTGCATTGTTTCCTAGCATAATGGTCACCGTTTATTGTTTATGCTGCTGTAAGCTCTTTGAACTTATCCCTCAGAATGGTATTATGAGGTAGCCATTACTTACTCTTGTCATTTTACTGAACAGCAAGAGGCCCTGTCATACCTGCCTGAGGCCACGTTAGTGCGTGGCAGAGCGGGTTTGGAACTAAGCCCGTCTGACCCCAGGGCCACGGTCTGCTGTGGTGCCTCACGTGGGTGTGCCTTCACTGCCTACCTGCATTGGGAGCCTGATGGCAGGGACTGGACTGTTTCATCTCGGTGTTGTACCCGCAGGACCTGCATGGGCCAGGTGACGTTCACATGCAGCTAGGCCTCAGGGCAAGCTGTGGAGCAGCAACCACAGGCTGACTCTGGGCGTCGAGGGCTGGCTCCCCAAGATGTGTGATATTAAGTCCCCTCTCCCTGACCAGTGTGATGTGCAAAGGGTGTGAGCTGGGGGTCAGCAGTCCTGATGTCTTGTCCTGGGCCTTTCACTAACCTGCTGCTTAGCAGACTTGTTCACTAACTACAGACAATTGTACTGGAATTAGAGAATCCTGGGCCAGCCCCAGAGGTTCTGATTTTGTATGTCAGGGGTAGGTCTCAGCGATCTTTTTTTTTTTTAATTGAAGTATAGTTGTTTTACAATGTTGTGTTAGTTTCTGGTGTACAGCATAGTGATCCAATTATACATCCATATATATATACATACACACACATATATATTTTTTCATTGTAGGTTATTACAAGATATTGAATGTAGTTCCCTGCACTATACATTAGGACCTTGTTGTTCATCTATTTTATATATAGTAGTTTGTATCTGCTAATCCCAAACTCCTAATTTATTCCTCTCCCCCTCTCCCCTTTAGTAGCCATAAGTTTATTTTCTCTGTCTGTGGGTCTCTTTCTGTTTTATAAATAAGTTCATTTGTATAATTTTTTTTAAGATTCCAAATATAAGTGATATATGATATTTGTTTTTCTCTTTCTTAGTTCACTTAGTATGATAATATCTAGGTCCATCCATGTTGCTGCAAATGGCATTATTTCATTCTTTTTCGTGGCTGAGTAGTATTCCATTCCTCTGTGTGTAACACACACACAAAACACATCTTCCGTATTTTAGCCATTTTGTGAGGTGTGTGAAGTTTGGGGCTTAATGATCTCTAGGGTCCCTTCCAGCTCCCAAATTCCATGGACCTCAGATTGGAAGGGCCCTTCCCCTGACCCAACCCTAAAGAGCCTAAGTAACACAGAAGATAACAGTAAAAAAATTATTTTATTGTTAAAAAAAACAACAACAAATGACCGATGACACCAGGCATGCCATCACTCACACTCACTGTCACTCACAGCCGTGAACCATTCACACCAATGCCCTCACCCACATAGCCCCCTCTCACTGTAAGCAGCAGCCCTATGGGTAAGAGTCTCTGTTGCTCTTCTTTTTGACTTCAGTCTCCAGAAACAACACACATGAAAAGGCAGTGGACCAGAGAGAGGGATCAGCAGGGGAGGGAATGGCAAGGCCACCAGAAGTCTCTGGTCCCTGCCACTCCTGGCTACATACATCCTGCACATGTGTACACATGTCCTATACATGGGCGCCCACACGTGCAGACACGTGCCCACATTGACCCTCCATGCATAGGGTTGAGTCGTTGCAGGTAACACTTAAATTGGCAAGCATCTGAGATGGAGGGGCAGGAAAGAACACTCCTCGTGTCTGGCTCCCTGCTTCCACCCTTCTCTGCGTGGGAGCTCTGATTTCCTTGTGTCTAGGGAAGAAAAATCCCTTTGGGACAACTCATCCAGACAGCAAGTTTGAAAAGTGCCTAAACTTTTTTTTAATGAAGAATGATGGCCTTCCTGCCTTTGGCCCAAAGTGCTTGAGAAACTTGGGCTGAAGAACCCAGAGTTCCATGAGGTCTAAATTCTTTAATAAAGACGGTTCAGGGCTGCACAGATCCTGGCAGGCCCTGGCTGGTGCAAAGTCACATGACTTAAAGAGGCGAAGCAAGGTGCTTGGAATTAGATTAGAGGAGTGGGACCTCCAGGAGACTGAGGCCAGGTGATGCTCCCCGGGACCCCTTGTCGCCAATGCCTAGCACAGTGCCTGACACAGAGCCGACTCTGCAGTGAGCATGTGAGTAAGGCAGGGTGCTCAGGCTATGTGTGGTACCCGCTCGCCTGCTGCTCACCTCTCAGCCCCTAAGAGGACACCTTGTTGCCCTCCAGGGTTGGTGACCCAGCACCTTGGTGGTTGCTTGCGAGGCACGAGCCCACCTTGGCCTCCTGAGTGCAGCTGTGACCTGTGGGACAGGATCGGCCCAGTAGTTCATGTCCTGCCTCCTGGGGGACCACTGGTGAGACATGCTGCCTCTTACCCATCCCAGGAGTCAGTTTTTCCTGGGTTTCCAGGATAATGGCTCTGCACACCCCATTTCTGCTGGTGGCCCTAGTGCTGTTTCTGGAGCTCTGGCCTCAGCTTCCCTCCATCCTCAGGGACTAGCTGGGAGTCTGGAAGAGCACATTTCAAGGTCCGGCAGCCTGGTCTGGGTATGGGGGCTTACCTCCTCCATTCCCAGCCATGCTCAACTCACTCCCTTCAAGACAGAGGAAGATACCAAGTCCTCGGCCTCCCGCCTGCCTTCCATCTGAGGACAGCTAGAACATGACCTCCTCACAGCTCCCATAATCACTCTCCACCATGTCAGAGCCCTCATAGTTGGGGGGGGCCCGGGGCTGGCCCCGGCCTGTGGGATGCCCACCCCCCATCTCGCACTCGGCGTAGGAGGGCCCAGCCCGGCTGAGGCGCATGCTCACCCCCTTGTAGCCCCCCTCTGCCAGGCAGGGCCCTCCCCCTCCCTGCTGGAACTGCGAGTGGTAGTAGCTGATGGCTGTGTACTCGTTGAGACAGGGGGCCAGCAGGTGCTCCCGGGGACTTGGGGGCCGTGGGGGGATCAGATCTTCCAGGTTCTGGTTGCTGTAACGGGGTGGGAGGGGTGCTCGCTTGTTTTCCAGCTCCAGCGGGAAGGGGAAGCCGCCATAGAGGCCAGTGGGGTCCGGCATCACAGCTGGGGTCTGGTGGTGGTGAGGCGATGGTGGCCGAGGGCCAGGGTTCACTTCGGAGTGGGGATATTCCCAGCGTTCCCTCCTGGAGTAGGAAGGGGGCCAGACCGTGGCTCCACCTGGGTACACTGGAAGGGAACAGAAAGATGGGGTGAGCTCTGAGTTTCCCTGGGGAAGGTTCCAGCTGGCCTTAGAGCTGCTCTGCATGACTTAGCACGTGGTAGACATGGGCCAAAGAGGGGGTGGGTGTGTGGCCCACCTATGTGCGTTGTCCCTGGCAGCTTAGATTCATATCTAGAATCCAGTGGGGCCAAGTTCAAACCAGAGGTTTAACTCAAAGCCAGCCCATCTTGCAAATCTGTGCCATGGGTCCAAGGGTCAGTGAATAAGGTAAGAATCGGAATGGCTCCATGCAGCCCACCCCTACTCCTGGAGACTGCAACTCCATCCCAAGACCTACTGGTGAGTTTTGTGTCCTCAATTGAAGGAAACGGACACACATTTTGGACTAGGAGGTGTGATGGCATCTATCGCTGAGGGTAATTAAACGAGCTGTGACTTGGAAGATTGGAGGTCAGGCATCCTTGCTCCTAGCTCTGTCCCTACTACAGAATAGTTGGATGAGTAAGAACATCTTTGTGGGCCCCAGTTATCCTAATGGCAGAAAGTTAGTGAAAATACCTGCTTTAACTATTAGTGAACAAGCCAGAAAATATACAAATTCACCTCCTTTTGAGCCAAAGATGAGAGGGGAGTGAAGGCCCTGTGGGCCAGCCAGGTCTGGCCCAAGGCTGCCGTACCTCCAGACTGCGCAACCAGAAACTTGGACTACTGCCCCTCTTTCCCTTTCCAGAAAAGCACAAATACACAGAAGCCCCTCTTTCACCCCAGAGATCCTAGCCACCCCTACCTAGGGTCTACAAGTTTCTTCCATGCACATCAATCCTTTAGAGGAGTGGGTTATGGTGCAGCAGAATGAGACACAGACTCTGAGTCCAGAGGCCTGGGGTCTGGTCCAGCCCACTAGTGTGCCGCGACCTTGAACACATTCCCTTCCTATCCCATCCCTAAGGGGTTGGACTGGATTGTGGCCAACACCCTGGTGCCTCCAATAATGGAGTGTTTCGGTCCACTGCCCCCTTATGTCAACCCCAGAGGCCAAAGACCTGTGTCTATACTGACCCATCTCCTCGCCTGACCAGGTCCTCTTAATGATGGCCTCATTGTCAGAGTGGGAAGTAACCACAGCTGGTGGGAGTCTGGGAGGCACGCTGCAGACCACTGGCCGTTGCTTAGAGCTGGGTCCGAAAGTGACAAGTTCATTTGGAGCTGGGGTCTTGCTGGGCTCCAGTTGGTTCAGGTTGTTGCAGGAGCTGGTGCTCAGGGGGTTGAGCTCAATGGCAGGCATGGCTTGGGTGTCAACACCAATGCTCCTGGCCAGGAGGTCTGGGTCCTCCATGGCCACGGGTTTGTGGGACTTGCAACGGCGGCAGTAGAAGAGAAGCCCAGCGGAGCTTACAGTGATGACCAGTAGGGCCACTATGATGATCAGAATCTCCAGCTGCCCCCAGTCCCCCCTTTTGATCTCAGGGGTGACGAGGCAGTGTCCTTCTGAGCAGCCCCTTGCCTCCATTTCACACCTGCAGAGACAGAGAAGTACTCAGAGGGTGGAGTCACTATATTGCCCTTTCCATGTCCTCTCATACAAAGATTGATGGGATGGAGACCCCTGCACTCAAGCCCACCTCTCTAATTTTCCACAAAGAAAAAAGGTAATTATCACATGTATCAACCTGTCAACTTCAGTTTCACATCAACTTTCCATCCTCTCCCAGTGAGGTATGTGACTCAGCTATAGTTTCATTGAGGACCATTTGAATCTAGGCTTTGGGCATTTCCATCAATTTCCACCATGAGATTTAGGCCTTGGATACACTGCCCACCACTGAGGTCAGATTCCAGTTATATACTACAGTAGAGGCAGCCAGCATATCCATCTGTCCTCCGGATCAGGCTCCCAGACACAAGTCAGCACTCACCCAGCAATGACACCCTGGCACAAGTGTTACCCGCTGTTTTTCCTGAGGTGGCAGGAACCCAACATAGGCCTACACAGACCTTAAACTGGACAGCTTTCTCAGAGCAAGCACCCAGAACCATATGACCTCTCAGGTCACCATCAGCTTGGCTTTCCGTAGTGTGAGGCTCCTAGGAGACTCCTGTGGCCAGCTTTACACACTTTTAAGGGGTATTGGGGAAAGGCTCCCTCCATCCCACATGAGTCCCAGTGCCTAAAATTTCACCACTGACAGCTTGTCCTTTTGGGTTCAGTGTTGGCCTCCCCAGGTTCCCCTTTTAAAATGCAAACACCACTCTCAGTCAGGACGTGTCTTTCTAACACATCCCTACAGCAGGGCCAGGTGCACATGGCGGGCCGGAAATGCCAGTTGCTGAGAGAAAGGACTTGGATTGTAAACACACAGAGGAATCTTGGACAAGCCCTTTCCTTCTTTGGGCTTCAGTTTACCCATATGTAAAATGAGCGGAGTGGACTACATCACTGGATCCCTTAGGCACATACTGACAGCAAGGGGATCCCTTAGGATCTTGTTACAAGTAGAATCCCAAACCTCATTCCTTGGAGATTCTGATTTAGTTGGTTCAGGAATCTGTGTTTTTCACAAGTCTCCCTCATGATTTTTAAAGGTTTCCAAGTAATTTCCAAGTTAAATCAGAGAATTTCCAAAGCCTCTTTATGTCTAGGATTCTAGCGATGATTCTCCTTCCCTTGCAGCCCCCCGATCAGCACAATACAAGGCACAGGTAGCTTGTGGTGGGGTTTGAGACCCCCCACAGTGCCTGTACCAAGTGGAATCATCGTCCCCAGGCCGCTTTCTGGGAAGTCACGGTCTAGAGCAAGAGAATATGAATTAGCCATTTCCAGACTTCAGCAAAGATCAGAACCGCCTGAGGAGCTAGCTGGTAGGAAGTACAGATTCCTGGGCTCCCGCCAGGTGGGTCCAGTTCAATAGGTTCAGAATAGGGCTTGGGAAATCTGTCTTCTTCACAAGCATCTCCCCTCCCAGTGTGCTCTGATGCAGGTGAGGGGGGTCGGGGAGGAGCCTTAACACATGGCAAAGGCCAAGAAGCCAAGTTTCTGGAGCACTCAGCCCCTGGCTGCCCGCCAGCTTCTCTAGGAGTCAGAGTGCAGAGGTCATTCCCCAGTGGTGCTAAAACAGGGAGAGGAGCCAATGGTAGATGGCCTCTCCCGTGCTTACCTGTCTCCCATGTAGGGGTGAGGGCAGTTACAGGAGGCTCCTTCGGGGGAGGATATGCAAGTTCCACCTTCCAGGCAGGGCGTCGAAGTGCAGTTCTCCTTTCTCTGTTCGCAGTGCCTCCCAGAGAACTGTGGGGGACACGTGCAGACAGAGCCTAGGGGGAAGGGAAGGGAGGTGAGGGAGCCGCTGGTTTAGCAGTGCAGCCGCAGGCGGACAGGTCCTCCAGGATGCAGGGGCAACCGCGGCATCTTTGCTGATTCCAGTGTGCACATTTAGCTATCGGGTGCCTCCCTTTGCCACAGGCACCGTGTTGGGCACTGGTGTCCCGCTGCACAAGAAGAGTTGTCCCTGCCCTCCACCAGCTTACAGTGTACAGAGAGCGGGCATCTAAAGAATAATCACGGGTGTCCTCATCGTCATCCTAGACGACACTATTTAGTGTTGTCATTGTTCTAAGAATCTTCAGGTATTAGCTCATTTGATCCTCCTGACAGCTCTGAGATTGGTTACTGCTATTGTCCTCATCAGGCCCAGGTACGAGTTGATGGCAGGTCAGGAAATGAGGCCCAAGGGAATGTCTGACATTTGCTCAAGGTCACACAGCAAGCAAACGGCAAACTTGGGATTCAAACTCAGACAGTTATAAATAATATCAGTATATTAGTAATTATCATAAAAATTTGTTTTATTGATGGGAAATGTTGAGGGAGGGGACTAGACCAGGCACGCAGAGGGTTTCTTGGAGGAGGTGATATTTTAGTTGAGACCTGAAGGATGAGTAAAAATTAGCCAGGCAAAAAGATAGAGGGGCAAAGAGGAAGGCATTTCAGGCAGAGGAGAACGTGCACAAAGGCTGGGAGGAGAGAGTGTGGCATGTCACCAGGGTGGGCGAGCCTAAGGACCAAAGTGGCGAGTGGGAGCTGCAGGGCCGGGAGGTGGGAGGGGCCAAAGCATATGAGCCATATGCAGAAATTAGGAACTGGGGCTCCCTCTTAATAGCCAGGGGAAGCCACCTCGAGGTTCTAAGCAGGGAAGTGACCTGCTCAGATCTGCATTGTATACAGAAGGCTCTGATGCCCTGCCGGAAGATGCTGGCGGAGGGAGAGAAGCAGGAGAGCAGGGAAGTGCCTGGTGTAGAAGAAAAGATGAGAGGTGACGGGGGCTGGGGGCAGACAGATGGCAATGGGGATGCAGAAGCAATGGACTCCTTGGATATCTTGCAGGTAGAAATGACAGTATTATTAGTCAGGCAAAAATTAGAAAATGAGATAATGCCAAGTGTGGACACTCATGCACTTGGACGGTGGAAGGACAGACTGCTGCAGCCAGGTTGGAAAGCAGTTTCACTCTCTTTAGTCAGAATAACTGTTAGTATACCCTAGGTAGGTGAATTCCATCTGTGTGTGGTGGTGGTGGTGTGTACACGTGTGTGTGTGTGTGTGTGTGAAAGAAGTTCGCATATAGGTTCATGAGGTGACATGTGAGGATGTTCAGTGCAGCATTGTTGACGAGGGGGAAGGTCCATTTCTGGGAGAGCAGAGAGGGGGGAAAGGTCAGTACACTCACACCTTGGAGACCTGAGCTGCAGTGAAAAGCAGTGAGTAAGAATTACTTGTGGCAGCGTGGATGGAAAAGTATAAAATGTGATATACCACTCATGTAAGTCAGAAACTCAAGCATGTGGAAAATAGTAATATCATTTTGAAAGAACTCATGGAAAAAACTTTTGCTGATGGGTTTGGGGAAGGGAGAAGGATTAAAGGGGAATAAGAAAGAGAAAGTAGCATGGACCAGTGATGACACTAAGATGGGTGATGAACTCAGCCTTCAACATCAGAGGTCCCCACGTGTACCCTACCCTCATCCAAAAAAGTGGAATCAAAGGTAGTTCTTGCTGAGGGAGAAAGAAGACTCCTGGCCTCCCCTAGTGTAAACCTAGCAGATCCAACCTGTTACTCACAAGACAGTGAAGGAAAGAGGGACGTTTGGAATCGGGAGGCAGAAGTGCTCCACTGAGATCTGCACCCCAAGCATGCCTCTCACCTAACTGCTTTGTGACCTTGAGTGAGTTTCTTTACCACTCTGGGTATCCCTTACATAGCTCAGTGGTTTCCAGCAGCAAAATGGAGCTTTAATGGCTCTCTTCCCAACCCCCACTCTCCCTTGTGGGGCTGTGGTGGAGGACTGTGCTTTGTAAACTCTACAGTGAAATACGATTGCTAGTTCAACACGCGGAGCCCTGTGAAGAGCCTCCTGGGATAAGCCTTGGGGTGAGCCCCAGCCTCACCTGCCCCACGGCTCTGTGAGCACTTTCCACCATTGAGACATGGGTTCGGGCTGCACTCATCACTGTGGAAGCAGCACTGGCTGAGGGCCCACCTCTCCAGCAAGCCTGCCGCCTTCTTGCCGTGGGCCAGCAGCTCCAGCACCTCTCCGTTGATCACCACAGCATCCAGACAGCCTTCGAAGCCCTGGGAGACATTTGGGGAAGAATTCAAGAGGACAAGGCCGCCCAGAAAGAGGTCTCTTTCAGGCCTCAGACCCTGGCAGTTCTCTGGGAGCACAAGAGAGGCGTTGCCTGTGCGGTCAACCAACAGGCGAATGGAAGCGTCCATCTCCTCCACCAGAACGGAGTGCCACTCTTGGTCATTCACGTGAAACTGGGAGGAAAGTTTTCCATAGAAGCCACCTGGGCATCGGTATTCCAGCTGGAGCACTCCGTTGACCAGCTGCAAAGAAAACCCAGATGGCCGTCAGCGAAGCCAAGAAGTGCTTATAAAAAGCCCTGCTCAGAAGCTGCCAGTGCAAAGAATGTTAGTTGTATTTTCACAGGCTGGAGGAGTAGTCTTTGTTGATTCTCGAGGCTCTTTTAGACATTGTATTTGTAGAGCATAAAAACCCTCGAAGTGCTCTCCTGTCTATGGTCTCATGTGGCCCTCATGGCTCTCCATGGGAAGGTCTGAACAGGGATGACATCTCCATCTTGCAGATGAGGAAACAGACCCGGCGATGCCTTGTTGATCAAGACCCTGTCGTTTGGATTCTTCTTCACAGGCCTCTCCAGGGTTCTACACTCCTGAGCCTTCAGAGACACCAAAAACCTCTCTCTCACCCCTCACCCACCACGACACTGAAACTGCTGGTGTCAGGGTATTCGGTGCCCTCTGTGTTGCCAAATCCCATGATTGATATCACTTCCCGTCTTACTTGACCTCAGCGGCATATTATGCAGCAGATCACTCACTCCTTCCTTCCTGATACACGTCCTTCACCTGGCTTCCCAGATAAAATCCTCTCTTGATTTTCCTCCAACATCACTGGTTGCTCCTTTTCTTTCTCCTTTATTGGATCCTCCTTGTCCCCCAACCTCTCAGTGTTAGAGTATCGCAGGGATAAACCCTTGGTCTACTCTCTTTGCAGTCTACATTCACTCCTTGGTGATCTCCCCCAGGCTCATGGCTTTCAATACCAGATGTGTATGGAAGCATCCCAGATCTTAATCTCCAGTCCAGACCTTTCTCACTAACTGTTTATCCATTTCCACTTGGAGGTCTAATAAGCATCTCAAGCTCACATGTCCCAAACTGAACTCCCCCAGACCTGCTCTATCCAGATCCTTG
Organism: Camelus ferus; assembly: GCF_009834535.1. Classification (NCBI taxonomy): domain Eukaryota; kingdom Metazoa; phylum Chordata; class Mammalia; order Artiodactyla; family Camelidae; genus Camelus; species Camelus ferus. The sequence continues at coordinate 106,838,338 of NC_045698.1, forward strand.
CCCAGGTCTGTTGGCAGCTACTCCTTTCCTTCTGGTTGCTCAGATAAGAATTTTACTGCTTGCTTTCTTTCCCAGACCTCATTCAGTTCATCAGAAAGTCCTGTTGGCCTTATGTTCAAAATCTATCCAGAATCTGAATTCTACTTCCCAGGTCTACTGTCATTACCCTGATCTAACCTGCCATCATCTCTCACTCAAATGACTGTCTTTTGGCTGAGTCGCTCCACTTCTATCTTTGTTCCTCTAAAGTCTATTCTCAATACAATAGCCATGAGGACCCTTTTGACACCGTATTAATTCTCTGCTCAAATCCTTTCAATGCCCCTCACTTTGCTCAGAATAAAAGCCAAAGTCCTTAAACGGTCTATGAGACCTTTATGGTTATGTCCACGTCCTATTAAACCTCTGCCTCAACTCCTGCTAATACTGCCCCCTTGCTCACGTCACTTAAGCTGTATAGACGTCTGAGCTGTTCCTTAAACATGCCAAGCAATGTCCTGCCAATCACTATTCCCTCTACCTAGAATTCTGTTCCATCAGAGGCCTACATAGCTGACTCCCTCGCCCGCTTCAATTATTGTTCAGTTATCACCTCAGTGAAGCCCTCCCTGACCACCTTATTTAAAATTCCAACTCCCCACACTCCTGATCCCTCTTAACCTTTTTTTTTTTTAACCCAAAGCACTTCTCACATTTGGACAAACTATAATTTTCTGATTTATTATGTTTATGTTTATTGTCAGTCTCCCCCTGTAGGATGAAACCTCTAAGAGGGGTTTTTGTCTATTCACTGATGAGACCCAAGCACCTGGAACAGTGCCTGTTGCACAGTAGATGCTTGATAAATACTTATTGAATGCATTAAATTCTAACTAGCCACCAAAGTTTGCTTTCTCTGTGTCACAATGGCAGATGGCATGTGTGATAGAGATGTTAAAACCAGGCAGGCACTCTAAGACTTTCTGCAAGACATAACCAGAAGGACCGAAAGACCCTTAGAATGGAAATTCACATTTCCTCCATGTGCTTCCATGTAACTGAATGCTGGGTTTGTCATCTTGAGCACCCTCAGAGGTAGCTAGCCTTCCACCCATCTTGGGAAACACTGGTCCATTACTCAGCAAAAGTGATAAAAGCATCGGCCAGGTCTAGGTGGCCTCACTCATCTATCTTCTTTCTCTCATCCCACAGAGCAGCCTGACCTCTGTTGTTGTACTTGGACATGTATCTTCAGTTGGGGTGGCCTTAGCCATCATGGCTGGGAAGTCTCTTGTTCTGACCTAATAGTCATACCCAGCATCCCTGAAATCCATGCAGGGATTTCTTTGCAGAAGTTAGCCTTCTTGGCCATGCCCATGCTGCCCCACCTCCCCTGCATGAAATGCCCACATGAAATCTCTCAGGCTGGCAGTGCCTTACCTTCAGGGAGATACCCACTGTCCTATTGCTGAACAGGAGAATGGCCTGTGGCTGGAGTGTTTTCAGGCGGAAACGCAGGTGCCAGTTCTGAGCCTCTGGGAGACTGTACCGTCCAAAGCTCTGACCGCTGAACCTTGCGGCAGTACCTGTGAAAGCCACAGAGGTGTCGCTGCCACACGAAGTGGTCCCCACGGAGCCCTCGAACTGACTTTGTTTCATTCAACCCTTGGGAGGCGAGCAAGGCCATTGCTCACTTTTTATAGATGAAGGAATGAGGCTGCAGGGTTACTTATCCAGGGTCACACAGCTAGACAGAAGCCATCACCCTGCACACCATCCTTTGGTCTCAGGGACCTTTGTCCTGGGTCGCAACTTGGGTCAGAAACTATGAGCTCAAACCATTAAGAAAACAGGAATCAAGCTAGAAATATCATTAATCAAATACGTGGAAATCAAAATTTCTATACTCCATAGTTTCCCAGTTGTTTCTGACATCACTTGGGGAAGAAGGAGGTCAAAGAGGATTTTATATATATGTGTGATTTCAGAACCACCGTAGGATTTTTTTGCCTCAAGAAAGCTCCTTCATCATTAGGAGTATAATCATTTGGGTAATACTTCCCAAATGAAATGCTGCTAAAAGTCGAGAGACTTCTGTGATAAAGGAAAAGGGTAGTGGTAGATTATGTGGCCAAAACTTGTCAGGTCCTGTGTGCTCCATTCCCCGTGGCAATTGCTAATGCACAGTTGCATGGTGAGGAGTCTGAGACTTCACCCCAACCTGAGTTTTTCAAGCTTATTTGACTATGGGATCCTCTAATGTGGACCACCTACTCTTAGCCCCTAGAAATAGCATTCTGTGGAAACCCCTTTGGGAAATGCTGTGTTTTATTAATTAATGCCTTCTCCATATTAAAAAAAAAAATCCACTCTTCCCGGAAGTGAGTTCAGCTATTAAATCCCTAAAACCACAGTGTGAATAAACTTATCAGTGGTCACGGGAAGGGGACCAGCCCGAGATTCCTAGGGAAGAGGAATTGTTGAAGAGAGAGAACACAGGCCAAAAGGAGGAGAAAGACGAACCACAAAGTGAGGCTCAGGGAATTACAAGGTCCTCAGATGCTGTCACACCGTACAGCTAAAACACTCTGATGCTGGCAATTCCATCCCGGCCAGTAGTTATTGGGTAGAACATTGAAGATGATCTAGATTAAGAATTCTCTAACCAGGCTGAATATCCTATCACCAAAGAGTCTTTTAAAATACAGAGTGCTACCCTCAGAGAGTAAGATTCTATAGTTCTGGTGGCACATTCACCAGAATCTGTATTTTAAAAATCTCCCCATGATGGGTGTAGTGACTGGAAGAGAGCCCAAGGTAGGTTTCTAAGATGCTGATCATGTTCTGATCCTTGATCTAGGTGATTACCTTGAGCTAGGCTGGTTACACAAGTGCATTTGGTTTGTGAAAACTTGTTGAGCTGTACACTTAGGATACATGGATCTTTCTGTATGTCATATTTCACGAAAATGTTCAAACAGATAGACAAAAACCAAACTTCTTTCCAAGTGATTCTGGTGATAGGTAAGCCAGCTTATCTAGTATTTCTCAAAGTGCAGCCCCTGGCCCACCTGCTTCAGAATTGCCTGAGGTTCCGGCTAAAAAATGCCAATTCCAGACCTGACCCAAAACCTTCTAAATGAAAAACTCTGGAGGTGTTTCACCCAGGAGCAGGTCACTTTACAAACACACACTCCCTAGGTGCTTTTGCACAGTCTTGACTCTTAGGACCTTTGCAGTCCAAGGCCAGGGGGTCAAGAGAGAACCTTCAGCCATCACAGCTTTTCCTGTGGCCGACTCCAGGGTATGAGACACAAGAAGAAAAGCCCCTCGCCGCCTGCCACACTCCCAGAGTGGCTCACCCCGCCTAAATCCAGCAGGCCCTGGAGAAAGCTTACAAATCTTCCTAGAAAGAATTTCCCTACTGCAAACTGAGCGGACCCATAGGCCAGGCCAGGCAGGGGGCGATGGTGAGCTGCAGGTGATGTCATTCTCCTTTTGCAAATGAACCTGAGCCGGTCCCATGCATTGGTCCTAATGCCAGGGGCGCCGGGGTGAGTCCTATCAGAACACTGAGTTCCTGAAGAGTTTGGGGAAGAACTCAGGCTTTAGAGTGGGACACACAGGTATCTGGTATCTGAACAGCCAGCCTTTCATTGGAGGCCGTACAGTTTCAGGCAATCAATACAATCCCCATATCACAGTTTCCACTGTAGATGGAGCCAGTGACCCTGCTTCCTAAGGTTGTGATGACAACGAGCTTAGATAACATACACACAGAGCCTGGCACATAGCAGAGTCCTTATAACAGCAATGCTACTGTATGAATGACAGCCACCGTTGATGGAGTGCTTAGTACGAGACGGGTTAAAATGCTTCATATCCATTAAGTAATTTACTCCCCAAACCAACTCAAGGAGGCAGATGATATTATCTTCATTATTTCAAGGATGAGAAACTAAAGCTCAGAGGTTTTAGTAATCCACCCAGCGTTGCACAGCTAGTAAATGACAGAGCTGGAATTTAAACCTGAGCTGTCTAATCTAAACACTGAGGTTAAAACCATCAGGCTATAGCATTAGTAGCAGCGTAACTTAGGTTAACTGACCGCCTTCTCTATGTCAGGCACTTTTCTAAGGGAGCACTTGATACTTAATACTCCTTCAATCCATAAGACAGTGCAAAGGTGCAGAGAGGTTAAATAATTTTCTCAGCTCGCATGGCTAGCAAGTGGCAGAGCTGTGATTTGAACTCAGCACCCCAATGCCAGAATCTGTGCTTTCATGCATGATGCTGAACTGCCTCTTATGTCCTTACCATTATTTTCAGAATTACAAAAAGTGACAAGTACTAGGGTCCATGACTATGTGACCACGACTAGGGTCCAAAAGGGTCTATTCCATGACTAGATATTGTGAGTCCACGTCTGTCTCACAGTGGTTTGTGGCCTTTAGCCCTGTTAAAACTACCCCACAGAGCACTCCTTCCCCCCTCCCCGGGATCTCCATCCCTAGAGTCCGGCTGGCTGGCCCAGCAGCGCGGGGTGCCCTGGGGGAGGCCCATTCCTCACCATTACAGGAGCAGTTCCTCTCCAGGCGGTGCCGCGGGGTCAGGATGCTAAGCCTGGCTGTGCTGTATGTGGGCCCAACCCTGGGCTCCAGGTGCGCTGTCTCTTGGCAGATTTGCCCCTGGCAGCTTGGCCCCTGGCAGAGCATCACGGGCATGGCTGACCTCATCTGAATTCCCACTGAGTGCTCCATCTCCTTGGCTGAGCGAGTGATGATGGATGCCAGCTCCTGGAGCTTGTAGAAGGTTCCGGAATGCCCCTCAAAGACCAGAAGCATGTCCACCCCGGCTGTGGCCTCTGCGGGCTGCAGGCTGGCCAGGTGGATGTTGGCTCGTTTGATGTCCAGCTGGTTGCTGAGGAACCTCTGCAGGTTCCTCCAGTGGTCACTCACCAGCTCCTCTGGGGTTAGCTGGTGGAAGCCCAGCCACATGGTCTGTTGCAGAGCCTCCTGCCCCACATGCCAGACATGGACGTGGACCCCGGCAGTGGTGGAGAATGTCCCGTCACTGACTGTGACGTTGAACGCGTAGCGACCACGAGGCAGCCCCTGGGTGGCGATGATCTTGCCATCGGACGCGCCCACTGAGAAGCGCCTGCCCAGTCTCTCCTCTCCTGCCAGGCTGTAGGTCAGTGTGTCCTGTGGGTCTCGATCTGTGGCATGGATTTTGCCCACCATGCCGCCCTGGAACTCCTCCTCCCCGATGGTGATGAAAATCTCCAGTGGGAGGGCGGAGGGTGGGTAGTGGCTCTGCTCCCTGACGTGGACCCTGACCAACGTCGAAGATGAGAGGGGAGGGGTGCCGCTGTCTGACACCTGTGGGCAAAGCAGGCATCGCGTTACCACAGGACTGCAGCTGTCTGGGGCTCCTCAGGGAGCCGTGTCCCTCTGCTAGGGAGCAGGCTCAGCGTGCTGTCACATTTGAAAAGGAAAATGAACTCCGGAAGCACTGAGGCCTTTGTGGAGGGAGTTACATCCCATACCACATGGTGAAACTTAACTCCATCTTCCCTTCTGACACCTCTCTGAGCCCCTCCTGAACCTCTCCAGCCACAAGTGGCCTCCTTCCTCTTGAAATGCTCTCATTCTGTCTTTGTCCTTAGAAGAGTCATCAAATGTCTCCTAGCAATACCAGGATGTATCCTTCATGGCCCCTGTCAGCCTAAGGAGGTTCTCTTACTCCCCTTTACCTCTGTGACTGGGGTCGGGGTCAGGGTGGGCATGTCTTCTTCAGCTCAGCCAACAAATATTTATTGAGTGCCTTGTATGGGCCAGGCCCTCTACTACGATCAGAAAAAAAGAGACAGTGAGTAAGTTGTCAAATAAACAAGAGATCAGACTCAGATAAATGGAGCGTGTGACTGAGATCTGAATGGGGAGAGACCTGGCTTCCATCAGATGGGAAGGAAGGTGTCTCTGAGAAGTTGACACTTGAGCTGAGTCCTGAGGGAGGAGAAGAAGTGACAGAAAGGGAATTTCGAGTGTCATGTCAGGCTCTCGGTTGGGCAAGCCTTCACTAAGCAGGGTCATTTTACCACTTGTATGTCCTCCAAGCAGCACTGTAGCCTAAACAATAAGATGTTTGCCTGAGTTGTTTCTCAGGACTTGGAGTCAGCTGTGTCTAGTTAGATCTGAGCTGGTTAAGACTGGGTCAGACCACGACCCTTTAACTGGGCATGCTCAAGTGTCTGCTTGGTGACCTTGACGTCAGAGGGCGGAAAACTCCACCCTCAGGTAGTGCTAAGTGCCTCCGTTTCTGAACGTGCAGAGGCCTGCAGCCTAGTTACACCTGCGCAGAGCGATGGTTACCGCACCTTTTTCCAGTCCCCGCTCCCTGTGGTCCCCACGCTTCAGACCCCCTGCTTCTTTCTTCTTTGTCCCATAAATACCCTGGGCCCGTCACCCTTGGGGAGGTGGATCTGAGACTTGTTCTTCTATCTCCTGGCTTGGCTGCCTTGCTAGTAAACCCTCTCTTGCTGCAAACTTTGGTCGGTTTGCTGTGCAGTTGGACAAAGTGAACCCACTTTGATAACAACACCGATTCTCAGAGGCAGGCCTTTGACTAGACCTGAGATTCAGAGAGCTGTTCTGGCCAAACACCAGGAGTTAGAGGCCAGGGTGAGGGGATTCCCTTCTATCTGGGAGCAGGGCAGGAATTAAGAGCTTGGGCTCCGGAGTCAGAGAGCTTGGGTTTGAAGCAACCCAGCTCTACCAGTTAGTAGTAGTAATATTTTACTCCAGTCACTTAACCTCTGTGTGCCTCAATGACCACATCTGGAAACTGGGGGTAATGACCATACCCACCCTAAAGCATGTTGTGGGTATTTAGCGCAGAGATGCACGTGAGGCACTCAGCTCAGCGCCTGGCACATAGTAAGAACTCTGTACATTGTTTTTTCTAATATGAAAAGCACTGATAGTGCTTTTGTCTGTCCCCATAGTCACCACCAGTGACCCAACACTGCTCTCACCTCGATCTGAAGCTGATACCATTCCTGGACTCTCTTGCTGAGGCCCCTTGTGGTCACCAGCCATCCATCTGGGGTCACTCGGAAGGCAGAGCCATGGTTTCCCTTGGTGATTCGAAATGAGTAGGGGGGGCCATTCTCTGGGGAGTCCGGGTCACTCAGGATCAGCTGCAGGACTTTGCTGCCAATGGGGGAGTTTTCCTGAGATCAAGAGTGACAGGAAATCAAAGAGCAAAGTGAGTCCTAGTCCTTCCATATCTTTCTGCATCCCCTTCTCTGGGATGAGTCCTGGCACCCTGACTGCTCCCAGGCCACGCCTGCACCGGGAGCTCTCATTCATTCATTCTCCCTGTCTATGAATTGGTTGTTGACTTACTTTGGCCCAGAGCTTCCTGAGGGCAGTGCCGGGTTTTAGAAGAAAGCCCATTGGGGCTGGAAGGGTCTTTAGAGTCCCTTTATCCTACAGAGAGGTGACTTGCCCAAGTCACATAGCTGATGACTCATATTGATAAATTGGTGCCTGGGATCCATAGGAATTTTGTGATTCACAGGGCCAGTTGAACACCTATAAATGGTTTCCTGCTTAGAGGACCAGTGGAACCCACATAGACTGAGAAAATTCAAAGATGGTTAGAAATTCAACTGAGATCCCCTGGGTGTCATTCCAGTCTTTGTTCTATAAAACAAGAATTCAGTGTGCTATAACACGATGGTTGTTTACTGTCTTTTTAGCATCAAAACCTACAAACAGAAACAAAATGAGCCAGAAACTGGTAGTTGTCTATCCAATAGACATTTTTCCCTTCCCTTTTTACAAAACCCTACTTCTGTTCAGATGTGGGGTGGCAACATCCTCAGAAAAGATATGCCCCTCCTAAGAGGAGATGGACTATGAGTGGTTTAAGTCAGTTATAATATTCTGATCCCCTGTGCCAGTTTTTAAATTTAAGGGTGATCATGTAATCCATTTCTGACCATCAGAGGAGTCTACCAGGTGGGAGTTCTGAAAAGTCTTCTTCTCTGATAAAAACAGATTCTGCAAAAGAAGTCCCCTTCTGTTTGCCTTTGAAGATGGTTAGGCAAGGATGTGATGCGAGAGCTGCAGCAGCCATTATGGAACCTTGAGGGAGAAGGTGAGGGAATTTCGAAGAAGGTAACCCAAAGTTGTGATATTATTTTCCTGCTGAAATAACTAATTCTGGAATACAATGTCACACTATCAGATCTTTTGTTATGTGAAATAATAAGTCCTTATGATTTAGTAAACTTTTAGTCAGGTGATCCTTTATTTGCAGCCAAAGCATCCTAATTCATGATATATAAAACAGGTAAAGTGGGATGACCCTGGCTGATGCATCATGGGACCCAGAACTCTGTCCTCCTACCCACTGCCTCTCACCCCTTAGGGTCATAATTCCCCATAGAATCCCAAAGTCTCTGAATCCCATTTGCAAACCATTAGTATGGTGGAAATTACTTGGAATCTGGAAAATCTTCTGGGTTCAAGTTCCATGTGGCTGTGTGAGTCCTGAGATAATGGATGTGTAATTGCCTAGCACAGTGCCTGATAATTCTTAATTGTGTAATTCATAATCCCCTTCAGGAGGCTATGTTGCCATTAGGGTTATCAATGCAAGGTCACAGTCCTTGGGTGGATTTGAGTGGACTGGTACCAGTGGTAAGCACCGTTTACTAGGAAAAATGAAAGGAAGATAGGTTCAGGATGCCTTTGGAAGCTTGCGTGTACCTGGACAGAGGTGCTGTAGTTGAGCTGGAAGAATCTTGGTGGGTTGTCATTGACATCAACCACTTGGATAGCGACGTCTGTGTCCTCGTGCAATGGGGGCCGCCCGCTGTCTGTGGCTCGGAGCCTCAGGGAATAGCTAGATGTCTACAGCAAGATGCCCGGTGGAGAGTTAGCAACAAGACCCCTCAGTTCTGCCCCTTGATTCATGACTAATATTTTCAGAGAAATAAGATGGAGACACTCCCCTATGCCCGTCCCCATTGCCCTCCCATAGCATCTTAGGGCCCAGGTTCCAAGTCAGACAGAAATAGATTTGATGTCCAGTTTAACCATTTACAAGCTGTGAGACCTTGGGAAAAATGACTAAACTTTTGTGAGGTTGATAGCAGGCCCATCTCCTAGGATTATTTTAACGAGCAAATGGCATAATGTATGTAAAGCACATAAGCAAAGTTCCTGGCACATAATGATAACTTGTTATAATCATGTAATGATGCCTGGTTAATAGTGAGAAGCTGGCCTGAGCTCTTCCAGGGAAGGTTAAAGGTCACTCAGTCCCTCTCCTGACTCTGGCCTCACAGGCCACAGAGGTCCCCCAGAGAAAGGAAGTGGGAGACACTGAAGGCAGGTATGAAAAAGTGTTAGGATGGGGTGTTGACCACAGTTCATCTTCTGAACCTGCTGCGGGGCTGTATTCTGCTCTGATGAGCTAGGAATGAGCCCGTCCCACATGACTCACCTGTTCCCAATCCAGGGCCTTGGCCACTTGTAGCTCCCCTTTCTTGGGGTGGATAGCGAAGTGCCCGAGCTGGTTCCCTCCTACCAGGCTGTAGGTGATGGCGCTGTTTAGGGGACCATCTTCATCAGTCGCTGACACCTGCAGTGGAGAGGGGGGATGGCTGTAAATGGAGGGGCAAAAGGGACCAGAAAGGAATCTTGGCCCCTAGGAGGCACAGATATGTCCCTGCCCCCTAGACTGCCCTTGGGCTGGCAGTCCCTGGACCACAGTCATCCTTGCCAAAGGAATCTCTTCCTTTACATCCTAGTGTGGATGTCAGCAGGTTGTGGTTTATTGATTGATCCATTCATTCACTCATAACTTACAGGGTGCTAGGGTCCTGTGCTATAAGTTGAGGAATGTACCAAAATGGATATGCCCTCAGGGAGCTTAATGTCTTATTTTATGGGCAAACCTAATCTGGGGTGAAGTATGATCAGTTTCATGGTGATAGATTTCACTCGGGGAGATTAGAAAAGGAGTCATGAAACCTTGAAGGATAAGGAGCTTCTGGGAGCAGAGTCAGCATTCCAGGCAGAAGTACGAGAGTGCAGAGGATGGGGAAAGGCACATCTTGCTGTGTGTTTGGAGCATGGGGTGCATGTCAGAGAGTGGAAGGAGATGAGAACCTTGAATATGGGCATGCAGAGTTTGTTTCACTCCATGAAGTGTGGAGCAATTACAAGTTTAAATGCAAAGAGGTGTTATTTGGTGTCCCCTTCCTCCCTTCCCTCCACACTGACACTCTGTGTCCCTCTGGCAGTCCTCTGGGGCTTCTCTCATGCCCCATTCTGATCTAGATCTTATAAAACATGGCCCTGAGACCTTTTGTCATGAGAGAGTTTTGTTGAGTGACTACATGTCAGAGTCAAGTCTGTGGTGTATTAACTGATAAAATAATCCAATAATCCATGCTTGTAGATGACTGGGGGAAGGGAGATAAGAACCCACAGAGTCCATGCCCCCTAGAGTGCAAAACTGCAGATCCTTACCGTGAGCACTACATCACCCACGATGGCATTCTCCAAGACCCTCGTGCTGTACAGATCCTGGGGGAATCTGGGCCGGTGTTCGTTGATGTCAGTGATGTTGACCACGATTGTGGTCATGTCGCTGAGGGAGGAAGAGCCCTTCCGGCTGCACTCAATGGACAGGAAGTACTTGGGGCTTGTCTCGAAGTCCAGGCTCCTGTTGACGTAGAGTATTCCTGAAGAAACAAGAGGTGATGGGAGCACTGAGGCAGTTGAGACCACAGAGGCAGATTGCTGAGGGGTCTTGAGCCAAACCCCAGGAGAAGCAGCTCATCCAGCTTGGGAGAGACAGATTTCCTCCATCACCTCCTCCATCATCTCCCTCTCTATTTTCCTTTCCCCATCACGTCCCCCTTCCCCTCCATCTCCTCTCATTTTCCCTATTACCATTCTCAACAGCAGTGTTTCCCTCATTTATTTCTGTACTATTTCATTGAAATCTCATTTAAACTTACAATATTAACTCTTATCTCAGGTAGATCTGTAATAACCCTGTAGAGCAGGAGCAAGTGTGATTTCCATTTTCTAGGTGAGTCAACTGATGCTCCCAACAGATGAGTTCAAGCTCACTCAGCTAGTGAATGACAGAACTTAGATGACAGAGTTTTATAGTACCCAAAGTTGGTCAACAGATTGTTAGGGCAGAGATTTATTGTTCTGAAAACTGGAACATAAAAGAATTCCTCCCGATGTTCCTGGATAACTGAATAGTTAATAGCAGAAAATTCTTTATAAAATAACTCATTAATAAACGAGTGAGGAAGGATAGGGTTAGAAAATCACCATTTTGTAGCCCCCCATGAAATAATATATCTAGGAAATAATCATCAAAGGCTGTTAAAACCATCAGAAGAAGAGCTGATGGAGAATTCTATAGTGAATGGATCAGACTGACAACCTCCAAGCCCACTGTCAGTCTTAACCTCAGAATAAAGAACTCGTAAACCATTATATGCCTCCCGACCTGGTGCAAAGGAGAGCCCAGCATCATGTATGAAGCACTGTTGGCAAAAAATTGAGTTTGAACCTAATCAAGGCCTTTGATCCAAATGTCATTTATAAGAAATCTAGGGGCTAGAGGGATATGTTATGTGACATCATAAAGATACAACTAGCCAATCCAAAATATTCAAAAATCCTGCCACACACATCTCCCAAATTTTTCATTAAATAAATGGCAGAAGGAAATAAAGAGGGAGAGGAAAATGCTAGAGCTTGAAAGAGACTTAAATTACTGCCCATCAACCAAATGTAATATGTGGACATTTGGGGGATGTTGACAAGCAAACTAACTTTAAAAAGACATTTATGAGATAATCTGAAAAATTGTTTGGCTGGGTATTGGACTATATTAAGGAATTATTATTACCTTTTAGGTGTGATAATGGTATTATGGTTGTATTTATAGAAGGAGTCCTTATCATTTAGAGATGCACACCAAAGTATTTACCAACCAAATGATATCATCTTTGAGATTTGCTTTAAAGTAATGCAGCAAATGGTGGATGGAGGGGCAGGGGGTTAAAGATGAAACCAGAGTAGATGAATGTTGATAATTATTGAAGCTGGGTGATGAGAACATGGGGTCCATTATACTGTTCCCTCTATTTTTTACATGTTTAAAGTCTCCATAATAAAAATTAAAAACTACTGCTCAACAGTAAAGCGGCTGCTTTAGGAAGTAGAGAGGTGCTGTGGGGAGGGAACGCATGGGGTTTGGTAGGCTGGGCAGCCTCTGAAGCCCTTCCATGGGATTCTGTGGGTCTGACTTAGATTCTTCTGCAGTTCTCTCTTCATGAGAATAAGGAAAAATTCAGGGGTGCCAGGATGTTTGGGGGAAGCAGACAGCCTTGCCCTGAACTGCTTACACCCCAGATTCCAACAAGTGCTTTGTGTCTTGGCTGCCAGTGATGGATGGTGGCCTCAGCTTCCTGGCGCTGGGTCTGAGCCTGGACCATGAAACTGAAAACTGGGAGAGAGAATCCTCAACGCAGAGTCCTGTGTGGGGATGTAGTGAAATAAGTGATGTTCCCATATAAGCCGGCCCCAGGGGGCAAGAAGGGACTTGGTACCTGGAGAGATGCAGAGTGAAGAAAGGGCCAAAAGATGCCAAGGAGGGGCTGTGGTATGCGAAAAATCCATCGTCGTTCCTCAAGACTGTGTGTGTGTGTGTGTGTGTGTGTGTGTGTGTGTGTGTGTGTGTGTGTGTGTGTAGGGTTGGGGCTGCCTCGGTGCTGTCTCACCTGTGTGGGCATCCAGGTGGAACTTCCCCTGCTCATTCCCGCTGACCATGCGGTAGCCGGTCTTCTCAGCACCTGGGCGAATGAGGGTGGCCAGCCGCAGCACCTCTGTGCCACGCGGGGCATCCTCAGGTACCTGCACACTGTGCTCAGTGCTCAGAAACACGGGCAGGTAGTCATCCAGGCCCACCACGGAGATGGTGACGGTGCCCAGCGTGGACAGTGGTATCGGGGTGCCTAGGTCAGAGGCACGGACGGTGAGCTCCAGGGCCGCCTGTGGCCTGACCTGCAATGGCTTCTCCAGCCGGATCACGCCTGTGGTGGCCTCGATGGAAAAGTGGCCTTCGGCAGAGTCCGTGAGAGAGTAGACCACCTGGGCGTTGGCGCCTGTGGGGGAGATGGAGAGCATGATTCATACAGAAAGACCCTCCTCTGGCCCTGCCTGCAGCAAAGTTTCAGCTACAGGAGGGCTTGGCCCGGGCGGCATTCCCATAAAGGCTCACATGTTCAGGCTGGAAGGAGTGAGAACCTCTCGTGTGGGGGAATCTGGACTGGGGTGGAGTTCAAGGCCTCATTGAAAGGATTCTGTGAAGGGGAGGGTTGTTCTGCAGACCCTTAGCAATATCTGAAGCTCCTTCTGTGGACATTAGGGTCCAATGTCAGCTTCTAAAGTGAAAGTTGTGCAAGATCAAAACCATCCATAGCAAGTTCTTTGGTTGTGATAGAACAGTATCTTGATTGTAGTGGTGGTTACATGAGTCTGTACATGGAATGATATTGAATCGAAGTGCACATGCACACACATTCAAAGGAATGCATATTGAACTGTGAAATCTGAATAAGACTGGAGTCCTGTTACCAGTCATGTCCTGGAACCAGTTTCCTAGCCTTGATATTGTACTACAGATGCCGCCATTGGGGGAAGCTGGGTGAACGGTGCATGGGCCTCTCAGTACTAGTTTTGCAACTTAACTACGAGTTTATAATTATGTCAAAATAAAAGGTAAAAAAAAAAAAAACACAAAAACACGCACGTATCCATGGAAAGTTCTTAGTAAATCAAAGCACTGTGTTTTTCCAGCTTTGTTTCAGATGCTATTATGTCCTTTGGTTGTGGACCAGTTGAAGCAGTTGGCTCGTGTAGGGACCATCATGTCTAAAGAACACCAACATTTAATGCTCAGCTGTGAAATCCTCACCCAGTGGGAGGAGCACAGGCCCTGAGCCCGTGGGCCTCAAGTCTCACACACACGTGGGGACATACCCCCCACATTTGTTGAATTTACATGAATTAAATGTGCATACCATGCAGTTCTCCCATATAGGCATTTTTCTGAAAAGACCATAGTTTTTCTGAAGAGAGAAAACTGCGAGTGAGGCCACATTTGAAATATTGAGGTGGAATATTTGATTTAGAATAATAATAACAGTTTTGAAGGTTTACTGGTTCATTGGTGCAAGGCCAAAGGATGTGTCCTACAAGGAGGTGGGATTGGAAACACAAGATTGAAGAAACTATGGCTCCTTCACCCAGAAAGGGAACCTTGAGGCAGGAGTAGGTAGTCACTCTCTCCCAGGCTTGGAAGGGCTGTCATGGGCAAGGGTCTGGGGGATTTGTGTGGCTACAGAGGGCAGCACCGGGACTGACAGGTGTCAGCTCCAAAAGATGGGACTTGATAATTATCTGGTTCCATAGAAGGAAGGGGCTGCCTGGGAAGGAGGGAGCTTCCTGTCCCTGGAGGTGTGTAAGCACCGGCCAATGGAGCATTTGCAAGGCCTTTAGCCATTAGATGCCTTTTTGCACTATTTGCCCTCCCTGGAACCCCTGCATCCCCCCAAAATCTTTTACCTCCATCAATGCCAAACTAAAACTCACTTCCTCCAGGAAGTCTTAAATTTACTCTGTTGGTGTGGAACAAAGCAGGGTGTTTTGACCCTACTTTTTATCATCATCGTCATCATCATCATCATCTCCTGTGTTCATCTGGTTATTTTGACCCTGAGGGCATTTTTTACCCCACTTAAATTATATAATTTGATTCAAGAAAATTGGATATGTGTATATTTACATATTTATGTGTCTATGTAAAAATACATATCTCCACAATGAAGCACTTCATGATGGCAGAAGCTATAAATGTTATAATGTGGAATGAATACAAGGCAAATCCAGTTTTCTTTGTAAATATTAAACAGAAAAGAGTTAATCCTAATGAAAATAATGTCATTAAAATTAACATATAAAATATTTAAACCTAAAAATAAAATCTAAAATATTCCACTTCATTTTATAGAAAATTGATCCAAGAATTTAATAGACCTAGTGGAGTTTGTGCCTTAAGGTTCTTTCTTGTGGCCAGGTTAATCAGAGTTGAATAATTCTGATTGGTGTATTTCAAATTAAATGTTTGTATTCAAAATGTTCCTGAGGTTAAACAGTGGAACTGGAAGGGCTCTAGGTCTAAGTGGCAGTGAGAAACAATGAGGCTGAAATACCCCATACGGGCCTTGAAACATTACCAAACTCTTCATCACTTAGCACTTAGATATGCAGTTTATGGATATTTTCTACTTATAAGTGTCTGTAGACTCAGGAGGGAGGTACAGTCCCTTGCCAGTCCCAGAGCAACACAGAGAGAGCCAAACCCTCGCCCAGGGTGACCCCATAAGCAAATGGCCTCCAGTCCTTCTCTTTCTCACCTTGGTCAGGATCCCTGGCCAGTACCACCGCCACAGGGGTGTTCACCGTGGTGTTGTCGAAGACCGCCACAGTACAGTGGCTGGGGAAGAACCAGGGGGCGTTGTCATTCACATCCTCCACGTGAAGGGTCACATCCGCCTGGCAGGATTGGCCGCCTCCATCTGTCGCCTTGGCAACAAGGCTGTATACATCCTTCCTCTCTCGGTCTAGTGCTGTGAGTGTGATCAGCTCCCCTGGCCGGAGAAAGGACAGCAAGTGAGCTTTCTCTTGGGGCCGTGACCCTGGCGTGTGCCTTCCAGATGTCTGTGTGATAAAATCTCAGCCACACAGAGTGCTGTCACAGAGAAAAGGGTCAGGCCTGTGTACTCATGAAAGACGCTCATCCTGTGTCTCCCCACACCTGCTTGCCTCCCTGGTCACACTCCTCTAGCACGTCCCCAGTTTAGGGTCCACACCAATGAGCTACCAAAAGGCACGACACTTTTAAAGGCCAGTTAGGCAGTTTATAACAGCACATGAAATGTGTTTAACCTTCAGCCCATAGTTTCACTTCTAGGAATGTATTCTACAGAATCATCAAGCCAAGGATAAAAATATACATAGAGATGGTCTCTGCAGCATTCTTCATAAATAACAACATACTGATGACATCTTGTGTGTCTTTCAAAAAGATACTGGTTAAATATATTATCATTTAGTCATGCAACAAGATACTGTGCAACCAAAAAGGAATTATGATAAAGCTCTATGTGGTGCCTTGTTAATATCTCCAAGATATCGCTACGAGAAAAAAAGCAAGTCACAAAATAGAATGCTATATAGAGACTTGGGGGAATGCACAGAAAACCAGTCTGAAAGAATATATACCAAGAGTGCTTATCTTTGCAGGAAGAGACTGGTTCTTATGAAGACTTTCCAATGTCCTCATAATAACACGCCTATGTGGTTTGAATTTTTGTACAATGAACGTGTATTATTTCCATACTCCAAAAAAAAAACAGCTGAGTTGTTTTTTTTTTTAAGACCCTACTGATCATCCTGCAGCTGAACAAACAGCAGCAGAAAGAGATTAGGTCACCTACTTAGGGTGACTCAGCATGCCTATGCTGGGATCGGGACGGGCACTGCTGACTCCCATCTACCAGACAGCTTCCTGGGATACTGACTCTCACCTGCCACCTCCCTGCACAGGAATTTCCAAGGCATCCTTTGAGCTACTGGTTCAAAGCCAAGTGTGAGCAGCTGGCCCTCTGTGACCTGGGCCTTCTGTGCTGCCCGTCGCCACACCCTCCCCTACAGCAGCAGGACAGGGACCCCACCTTTTCCAAAGAAGCAGCTTCCACCCTGTCTTCTCCACCAGTTTCTCATAGCCCAGCCTCTCCCAAGTGTTCCTGGTCTGCCTGCTGGGTTCTCTGCTTCCCTCTCTCTGCTTTGTCCCCTAACTAATGATAATGACAGTGGAAACCATATTCTACTGAACTTTTACTATGTGCCAGACCTGGGCTAGATTTCTATATACTTTATTTATTGGGATCCTGGCAACAGTGCTATGAGGTTTTATCTCCAGTCTGCAGCATACAACCTTGAGATCATGTCTTTGACCATGACTCACCTGCCTGCATCCTTCAGTGGTTCTCAGTGGGGGACATGGCACCGCCTGCCCTGAGGGCCTTATCCTTTGCCCTCTTTCCCCACCTTGTGTGCACCAGTTTCTGGCTCTCTATCAGGTCCTCCGATGTGCGCACTCTTTCCCAAAACAAGGTCCTTGTATAAACTCTCCGTCTGCCTTGAATGTCCATCCCTACCACTCCCTTACCCAATGACTAACTTTTAATGTGCTCAAGTCTCACATTAAAATGACATTTCTTCAGAGAGATTTTACTTAACCCTGCTCCCAAGCTTAAGTCTGGTTTTCCTGTCAAACCTCCCCTAGCATCCTGGGTTTTTTAATTCTGTGCATTTCAAACCACTGATTTAATGACTGGCTTTCCCACTAAATTGTAAAGACACAGATCTTGTCTTATCAGTGTGTTGATTATGTCTTTAGCATCCAGTGAATGCTCAGCACTTAGGGCCAATATACATTTTGCTGAGTGAACGGTTGGATGGATAATGGAATTCCTGTTTCTCATCCATGGAGCCGGGGTACTGGGCACTCGTTTTTCAGTAAATCAGTTCTTGGCTTGATCTGCAGTTCAGGAAACCTACCTGTATGAGGATCCAGCTTAAATTCATCCGCCCCAGGACCGTGCAGAGAGTATGTGATCTGTGCATTGGTGTCGGAGTCCAAGTCTGTTGCAGAAACTTTCAGAATGAAATGTCCTGGAGATACATCTTCACTGACTTTGCCAGTATAGAGAAGCTAAAGATGGAAGACAAAGCAGAGGGAGACATGCTGAGATCCAGAGAGAGGCAGAGAGAAGCAGAGTGAGAGATATGAGGACAGAGATGAAGGGGCAGATGGGGGGAGAAGCAGAGAGAGGAGGGGAGGAGAACAGAGGGTTGGAGAATGAGAGGGAAAATGCAAGGAAAATAGAGATTAAAAACAAGGAGAAAGATGACAAGAGACGTAGTCAGAAAAGCTGAGAATGAGAGAGAAGTTCTACCACCTGAAAGCTCACACTCAGGCCTAGAAGGACCTGCTGCAATGCAAGGGGTGTGGCACAGAGGAGAGGCTGGAGCTCCCAGGGTTCCTACAGCTGCTGGCTCTGGACATAGCTTCCAGGCACACTGGTCCCCCCACTGCAGGGTGTGGGTGAGCATGGACCTCTGTATGTGCTCTGGGTGGAGGTTTTGTGCCTGGAGGGGCTGTGTGGAGACAGCCCCCCAGGTCTCTTTCCCCTGGCTCTGGTGATGTGGTTGACCACCTCTGAGAAGGCCAGGTTTAGCATGGTCCCAGCCTCTCCCAGCACGGGGAGCATGCGGGCTGGTTGGAAGGATGCTGAGGGGAAAGAGGAGGAACCTGTGGCCACTCTTAACACCCAGAGGCTGCCCTTTTGACACAGGTGGTCATATTGGATCCTTCAAAGACATTTTCCATGCACCCCCCTTGATAACCCAAGTTATCTTTTTCTCTCATGCTTCTATGAGGTTGGAATATAGAAGACAGAGGAGGGAAAATGATAAGATATATGATTTGTGTGCGTTCCAAGGTATGTGTCCATATGTACGTATGTGTGTGCAAATAAAGTATGAAGAACTGAGGTATCCATATATGCAAATGCGTTTGTAAGTATGTTCTTGTGAGTTATATATGTACATGGGATGGATGAATGTTGTGGGTTTGTAGGTGTATGCTTCTGGGTATCTGTGTGTTTTATGTATAGGTACTTGCATATTTAGAGAGAGTTGCAGGTGACCCTTTGACTATGTGTATGTGTGTGAGTACATAGGTATAAGTTTGCATTAGTAAATGGTTGGATTTTATATAAATTTGAAGTATGTTAATTTGAGATGTTATAAAATTTAAATGTTAATAGTTTAACTTTATCTAGCAACTTTGAAGTAATGCAAATCCCCCAAAGTTAAAAAATTATTTACTATGTTTAAAAAAAAAGTTTAAAAGCAAAGCTGTATGACAGTGATTGTTGTTTTATGCCCTTTAAGAGTAGTTCCCCTCCACGTACACACACACACACACACACAAACATACACACACCACTCAACATTTTCCATGGAAAATTTAGTGTTGAATTATATGAGGTCCGTAGGAAAGCCTCCTTTGTCAAAAATGTAACTCCCCTGCCTGCCTGCTTGTGTGTACGTATAACCAGAAGGAGGGTATCTGTTGGTCTGTATAATGCATGCAGATGTGAGGATATGCACATATAAGCATGGTGAGTGGTGCTGGGCATCTCTGGGGGTGGGTCTCTTTGAATGTATTGGACAATAATGAGCCATGCTAACAAGCTGAGCCGTGGAAGGGCCTCCCCACTGGGCATAGCAGACTGTGTTTGGAGAATGAAGTTACTTTACTTCTAGATATGTCTTGCAGAATAAAGGACCTTTATAGGAAGTGTAGGGGGTGTGGTATGGACAATGGGTTCTAAAGAGTTTGGTGACATCCCTTCTAGGGGAGGGGAGGCAATTACCTAGAATGGTGCCTGCCTAGGGCACTAGTCTGAGGCCAGCTGGGGTGAAGCAAGCGCAGGTATCAATGATGGCCAGCCCCAGAGGTGGTACCCCGAGTCCTTCTCCTTCCTCTTGCCCTTCACTCCAGCTTCCTTGCCTCCACTCGCACTACACCCTCACCAGGCTCTCACCTGTGAGCACTGTGGGCTGTTATCATTGATGTCCAGGACGAAGACCTCCACGAGGACCGAAGCCTGGAACTTGCCATCGGAAGCTGTGATTTGGAGCAAGTATTTGGCCGTCTGCTCACGGTCCAGGGTCTTCCTTGAGAAAATTCTCCACTCATCTCCAGCTTGGCTGATAGCAAACTGGCCCAGGGGATCTCCCTCTAAAAAGATGAGACAGAGCTTCCAGAAGTCAAGCAACAGGAACAAACCAGACTTTGTGCCGTAGGTGGCTTGCCCACCTGACAGTTTTTAGGATTGCTGGGGAAGGCAAAAGTTTCCTCCCTTAACTAGGGACCACAGTTATGCAATGAGTCAGTTTCTTGGTGTTGTGAAGCCTCTTCCAACTCCAAATGCCTCCTGTTAAACGGAATTATCACTGCAAGAAACCCTGCTCCAAAAGATGTGGCTGAGGGGCAGGTTTCTTACTGGTGTGCTTTGGAAGACTTTGAGAAAAGTTAAAAGGAAGTAAATTTCCATTCTATACAAGAACCTTCTAGTATCTAGTATCTGTTTGACAGTGGAGGGACAGGTGATTAACAACACTAAACTCTCTGAGGCTTTATTTGCAGCTGAGGAAATTGGCTAAGTGGAAGTTTAGGTGGATCATGAGGTTTGCTTCTGAGTCATCTTTCCTTGACACAATCACTCACCAATAGGGGAGATGGATTTTTGAGATTCTAAGATACCAGAGTTCCAAGATTCAGCTATTCCAAGAGTTGATGATATACTGACATTTTTAACTCTATTATTCAGAGATTTTAAGACTTTCGTGTTTTAAGAGTCTTGTATTATAAGATGATTAAAATTCTGTTTCACTAAGACTCCATAATTCAAATAGCTCTGATCCAGGATCTGTCTCCAGGATTCTGTGCTTCTTGATTGGAACTTCAGGCTCATCAACTCTCCACCAGACAGCTATGATAACAGAAGAAACCATGACTCTGGAAATGGAATGACATAGCACCTGGGAGACGGGGAAAGGGGCACTGAGAAGTAAAGAAACTCTTTTGACCACTGGTTGCCTGGTTCAGCCACTGGACAGAGATTGGGTAATTTAGATTTGCAACAGATACCCATCAAGGAAAGCAGTTTATAGGGTGTGGTTTTAACCCTAGCCCTGATGCAAGCTTGGAGTGTAACCTTGGTTGCATTTCTCCATCTCGGCTTTGGTTCTCCTATGTGTGAAATGAGGAGATTGGGCTGGAATTATATCTAAGGAAGTGTTTTACCTCCAACAATTGGGTCCTGTGATTGACTAGGAAGCGTTTTCTACTCTCCACAACTTGCATGAGGCAGAATACTACTCTACAAGGACGGTCACCTCATAGAGTTTTCATGGACCACACAACTTTGATTCCCTCTCCACCTCCCAGAAGCTGAAAACAGTTACAATATCTCTTTTCTGTTCTATCTACTCCACCTAAGGTAATAAGAAATCCTCTTTACAAGGCACTTTCCAATTTATAGGGGGCTCTCAAAACTGTTTCAAGTTAGACCTTACCAACATCTCTGTAAGTTGAATGAGAACATGCATATCAAGTCTATAATTGGAGCAACTAAGGTCCTGGGAGGTTAAGTGTAAATTTACCCAAGGTCACTGCTAATTAGTGGCAGAGCCAGGACTTAAACCCATAGCTTAGGGAACCTTTTACTGGACTTTTTTCAACACACCCCAGTGTCTCCATTCCAAGATAGGTATCCTTACCTGTGATATAGCAGGTGACCTGTCTGTTCTGCTCAGAGATATCAGCATCCAAGGTTTTAAGAGTGGCCACAGGTTCACCAGGTTCACTGTTCTCAACCACGGATCCTCTGTAGTCTTCAGAAGCAAACTGAGGGGCGTTGTCATTCTCATCTGTAATGGAGACTTCAACCAGGACCTGAGAAGATAGCTGGATGGTCCGGCCATGGTCATAGGCCACCACATAAAAGCGGTAGATCTGGCTGGCCTCACAGTCAAGCTCCTGGAGTGTGGTGATCCAGCCAGTCTCACTGTCAATGGTGAAGAGCTCATGGATATTGCTACCAGGGTCCACTGGCAGCCTGTAGCTCACCTGGCCATCAATCCCAGTGTCCTGGTCATTGGCAGTCACTTGAATGACTGAGGTCCCCACTGGCATATTCTCAGTGAGAACAGCCTTATATGGATCAGCCTCAAATACAGGCCTGTTGTCATTGACATCCTTCACTTGGATGTTGACAGAGACCAAGGAACCCAAGTAAGTGTCATTATGGGGGCAATGTGCCATCAAATCAATCTGGTACCATTTGGTGGACTCATAATCCATGGCCTTCCTCACCTTTAGAACCCCTGTGTTTTGGTCCAAGGAGAAGATGCCATCCTTGTTGCTCTCTGGTGTGGTGCCCTGCACTAGACTATAGATGACTGGATCCTGAGCTGCCACTGCTTTAACATAACCAATTTCAGACCCCTCTGGAAGGTCTTCTGATGCAGAAAAAGTATACAGAGGCTCAGAAAATTTGGGCAAGGATACTTCATTAGGAACCACCTGAAGTCGTAGCAGCATGAGAGAGTTCCAGTGAGGAGGGCCCCCATCTTGGGCTTTGATTTTTAAGTCAAAGGCCCGATTTTCCAATCCCACCAGGCTCTCTTTTACCTTGACAACACCAGTAGTTGGGTTAACTTCAATGACCTCTTCTTCCAAGTCCTCCATTGAATCCACTGAGTAAGTGACATCTGCATTCTGACCTTCATCTGCATCATAGGCCAGCACCTGGATGACTGGGGAGTCTTTACTGATGTTGGATTGAATGGATACAGTGTACTCAGATGCTTTGAACTGTGGGGGGTTGTCATTTTCGTCTGTAAGGATGATCTTCACAGTACAGAAGGCCACTCGTCCTCCTCCATCCTGAGCCATGACCTTAATAGCAATGACTCTTTCTGTGGAATTTTCCCGATCCAGTTTCTGCAGAGTGGTGATCTGGCCACTGGGGTTTATGGAGAACTTCTCACCTGCCAGTTTATTGATGATGGTGTAATCTACAGTGCCATAGGGACCACTGTCTTTGTCTATGGCTAGCAACTCAATCACCTTGGTTCCCACCTTTGCATTCTCAGCTAATTCTGCCTCATAAACATGCTGCTGGAACTCTGGGCTGTACTTGTTGGCATTTGTAGTGTTAATATATACAGGCACAGTGGCTCGGAAGACCCCATCAGAAGCACCTACCCTCAAATTGTAAGAAGAGTCCAGGTGCTTTTTGCAAAGGTTAAACATAGAAATTATCCCTGATGAGCTGTTAATGGAGAAGTGCCTGTCCTGATTGCCAGAAAGAATCAGGTACTCCAGGCGAGAGGTGTCCTTGCTGTCAGGGTCAAGAGCTTGGACTTTGAGGACCAGGTGTCCACAGGTTGCTAGCTCACTGACATTGGCTTCATACTGAGGTTGCCTGAACTCTGGGGGATTGTCATTGATGTCAGACACATTGACAACCACAAGGGTTTCACCAGTGAGCGGGGGGTCTCCTCTATCCATGGCCCTGACCTTCACATGAAAGTGTTGTTGGGCTTCATAATCCAGCTCTTGAACTGTGGACATCTGCCCTGTGCTACCATTGATCTGGAAGAATTTGGAAACATCTGAGCCATCCTCTACGATCTGGTAAGAGACATCACGATTCTGCCCTGAATCCTCGTCAGAAGCCAACAGTTGGATCACAGGGGTCTGAGCAGGCAAGCCTTCTGAGACTGAAGTGGTATATACCAACTGAGAGAAAGTGGGAGGATTATCATTGACGTCCTCCACCAGGACTTCCACTGTGGCCTCAGAAAACGACCCCAGAGCTGTGTCTGTGGCTCTGACTGTAAATACATGTTTGGTCTTAGACTCATAGTCCAAAGGGCCTGTCACTGTTAGGACACCAGTCTTAAAGTCAGTGGTGAACAGCATCAAGGGCTCTTCCTCCACAATGTTGTAGATGAGCCGGAGTCCCTCTGGACTCCGAGCCTGGGTGTGGAGAATTGGGGTATAGAGTGTGATATTTTCAGGCACTCTGACTTTATAGTAAGGACTCTGAAATAGTGGGTTGGACTTATTTCTCACAATGACAAGTACCTCTTCCTCAGTATGGAGGGATGGGGTGCCTCTATCCCGAGCAATGACTTTGAGGTGATACTTATTTAAAGCTTGATAATCAAAGGGTTTCTTCAATGATATATCCCCAAGATAGGGGTCAATTCGAAAATATGTGTACTCTTCAGCAAATGCATATGTGACAGCACCATTCACCCCCAAGTCCTGGTCAGTGGCGGATACCTGAAAGAGGACATCCCCTGGCTCTGTGCCATCTTGGATGATTGTGTGGTAGGGCAGATGTTTAAATTCAGGGCAATTGTCATTGACATCCTCAATAGAGACTCGGACCAGAGCCTGAGCCACCCGCTGAGGTGTCCGATTGTCCCTCAATTCCACTGCCACCTCGTGCGTATCCTGTTGTTCTCTGTCAAAAGCCACACCTCTTGTCTGCAACACGCCTGCTGAATTGACCATGTGAAACATATCTGTGCCGTTCAAGAGGAAGTAGGATAGGGTGTCATTCAAATGATTGCCCTGGGCACCGAGAATCACCAGTGCCTTTATGTCCAGCAAATTCTCCTTCACTGTTGCCCTGTAGACATCCCGATCAAACTGCAAGCTTGTGTTAAGGGCTTGTGCCAAAGAAATTTTTACCAGTGCAGTATCTTGATAAAGGCCGTCAGAAGCCCTGATGATGAGCTCCCGAGAGAGTCCCAGGAAAGCAGGCTTCAACACAGATATGCAGCCAGTAACGGGATGGATGGCAACAGCTTCATCAGCATTGCCAGTTTTGATGCTGTAATGGATTTCTGAGTCATCATCACTGGCCCGCACCGTGAGGAGCTCCATACCCCGGTGGATGGGCTTCAGTACTGCTACTTCATATATCTGGTCTGAGAACCTGGGAGGACAGTCATTTACATTTCTCACATTGATTATGACCTGGGCAGCCCCGGGTGCAAATAAGATGGGACTTCCTTGGTCATGGACATAGATGCTGAATCGGAAAGAGGGCATGCTCTCGTAATCCATTTCGAATATGGTGGTTAGGGTTCCCATGCTGGGATCAATTTTTAAATACTTCAGAGCCTCTGGCTCCAAAATTTTATAGACCAACAAGGAATTAGCTTCTTTGTCACTGTCAGAGGCACGAATTACAAGGGGATTGTTGTTTTCATCCATGATCATGCTGTTCAGTGGAGCTGCTTCACTGATTTGGCCCACAAAAGTCGACTTGGAGAACATGGGAGCGTTGTCATTTTCATCAATGATGTAGACAAGAACCACGACATCAGTAAACACACCCGCCATGTTGCTGCCTCGGATTTTCAGCTGGTAAGATGAAATTTTCTCATGGTCCAAGTTCTTCTGGGTGGAGATGAGGCCAGAGTATGAGTTCATGGAGAATACGCCATCCTTGTTCCCCTCTCTTAACTCATAGGTGACTTCTGAGGAGCTTGTAGCTGAGATAAGGAGAATTGGGGAACCAATGGGGATTGATTCAGGGATCTCTACAAAGAACTCGGTGTTTGAAAAGATGGGGGCACTGCTCTCCGAGGGGTAGATGTGAATGATCACCGTAGCCAGGTCATGCCGCTGTGGGGAGCCTTGATCTTCCGCCTTCACTGTCAGAGTATACCGGGCATGATTTGCCTGATCCAGTTTCCGTGCTAGAGTGATGATGCCTAGTAGGGGATTGATGTTGAAGAAACCCTCACTGTTCCCTGAAACAAACACAAGAAGTTGACCACATTTTCAGGAGATACCAACTAGGCTTTCTAGATCAGTAAAAGGCTATCACACAAAAGTTGGACAGGGCAAAAGCTACATCCTGTGCCACCCTGGATTGAGATATAATGTGTAGGGCTGGTACATATTGTATGAAATTCCTTATAGTAGGTGCTCCGTTAATGGCAGCTTCAATAATCACTGAGTCTTTGGGTCACAACTTATGCTACCAACCAAAGCCATAGTAGGTTTTTGAAGCAAAGAAAGGAGACTTCCACTTTGTAGGAAAACACACTCCTCTGTGTATGTCAGTGGTGACTTTTATAGGAAAAGCTTCAGTTTCATTATACAGAATTTTAAACCATTCCTTACATAACTTTTAATAGCTTTGGTCATGATAGTCCCAGGGAATGCTCTAGAATGATAACTTGCCAAAGCTTAGCAAGCTTGGCACTTGAATAACTCGCAAATCCATGCCTCTGATGCTATACCTCATTGCCAAAGCCCCTTCCCTCACATTCTGGACCCAGGGCCAGGCCCCTCACCTTTGAGGAGGGAGTAGTGGACCTCAGCATTGGCTCCCCGATCACCGTCCATGGCTCGGACCTGGAGCAGTTCTGTGCCGGGGGCTGTGGTGTCAGAAACACTTGCCTCATAGTGGAGCTGGGTGAAGCGGGGTGGGTGGAGGTTTCCATCCTCCACGTGAATGGACACCCACACAAAGTTCCTCTTTATGGGCATCTCCTGGTCACGAACCTGTGGGCCCAAGGGGGTAATGGGATGAGCAGCAGATGTATGGGAGGGGGCAAGGTTAGATTAAGGTCAATGAAATAGAATGCCTGGGGAAAATATACCTGATTGTAACTCTCTGTATTCTTTTAAGTTTTGCTCTCATGTATGCTCTTTTTTATTTTTAAGTAAGTTTGTCACTTCATGATTATTAGGCTTAGCTATTTTCATGGATAACTGCACTTGAGGAGAAAGGCAGAAATAAGTGGAGAAGCAGTATTTTCCAGTTTAATTCTCAGAGAATATTTGTTCTCCAAGGTGTTAACATGTTATTCAGGGGAAAAAAAGTTCTATGGTCAGATAAATTTAAAGAGCACTGAATTAAATGAAGTTGAAGTTTTCTTAGCTGCCGGACTTCTCAGAGCCTTTAGTATGTATTTAAATGCCCAGAGGATGATAAACTAACACATAAGAACCTTGAACCTTGAGTCAGGAAGGCTGGACTCTGATTCTGGTTCTGCCATCAAGAACTGGATGATGGTGAGCAAGTCTCTCTTCCTCTACAGGTCTCAGGTGTAAGATAAGAGAAATGGGTGGGACCAGGGCTGGGACTAGAGTGATGCAAAGGAGGCATGTAGGGCATCAACTTAAGGAGGCTCTCATTCTCGGGGTCATAAAAGTGCAGGCATATGACCCAGAGAGTTAAGTCCTCCTTAATTTGTACCCTCCAAACCTCGCTCACCTCATCCTAGTGCTTGCTCTGGGTGGGATGTTCTCTGGGTCCCTCCCAGCTCTGAGGGGATGTAAATTCACATCGTTGTTATCATACAGTCATACAGCAGACTTGTTGGGAGGGATTTGAGTGAGCCCAGACAAAGCCAAGGTTGCAGGAGCTTCTTTGGCAGCTGTCCCATCTCTTTCCCAACTCCCGGGCATCCATTATGGAAGGTGCCTCTGGCAGACTGTGAGATGTCACAACTCATCTCATGGATTATCATCATGAGCATCAGTACACCTGGCTCACCAGGGGAAGGGGAACCTTCAGTATGCCTCCAAGCGTGTCCACCCCCGCACGTCCACATGCAAGCGCATTTTTACCCAGTTTTTCAGTTAACTCACCATAACTGTCAGTGTGTGCTGGGATGGCCCCGAGCTCAGGTCCAATTTCCCCACAGTTACCAGGACACCACTACTTGGGTCCAGCTGAAAGAGGCTGGCACTTCCCGGGTCTTGGCTGCCATGTATAGTGTAGATGAGGCCTTTGCCCTTGTCTTGATCAGTGGCCTGGACTCGGAGGAGCTCAACCCCAGGCAGTGTGTCCTGGGGAACTCTGACCTCATAATGAGCCTCCAAAAACTGGGGCCGATGGTGGTTAACATTGGCAATCATGAAGATGTAGACCTAGGGAGGAGAGTGAGAGAAGACACACTGTAAACTCCAGGGGGACAGGGACCTCGTCTGTCTAGTTCTCCACCGTTACAATGGTGCCTGGCACACAGCAGTCACTTGATAAATATTTGTTGAATCAATGACAGGATTTCAAAATCACAAGGCTTTCAAATAGTATGCATTCTAGTGGTTTTCAAAAACAAAATTCTTGTTAAATGGTCTTTTCTTCAAATGAAAATCTTTTGGTGAAATTCCAAATATGACACAAATAAAACTGGCTGAAACCAGAGTATAAACCCAGAGCCCCACTTCCTTCATTCCTTATATCCATGGTTGCCCTGTGACACTCTATCTTTAATTGAAAACCGCTTATTTTTTAAAAAAGAAAAAGAAAACCACTCATTTAGACAAAGCCCCTCATTATACAGAGATCCACAGTAGAAACAGGAATTCTCCCAAGACCACAGATTTAGAGGGTATATCAGATAAGACTGGAATGCAGAACCTTGATGCCAAATTCAGTGTTCTTTGAGGTATACCACATCCACAGAGAGTCTTCTGCATCCTCATCCCAACTGAGGAGGCCCCTGTGTGCTTGGTGGTACAATGGTGAGCAGAGCTGCTTTCCCACCAAGGAGGCCTCCCATCTCCTCTCCACCAGGGTTCCCCATGAGGCCTCTCACCTGGGTGGCAATGGTGTGGGACCCATCGGTCACCTCCACAGTCAAGTTATAGCTTGACCCTCTCCTTGTATCTAGGGGCCTGGCAATGACGATGCTGCCCGTGGTCTTCTCAATGTCAAAGTCCATGTCTTTGTCCCCACCTGGAGGGGAAGTAGGAGGAAAGCACACACGACCTCAGTGATGTGGGTAGATGCACACCTGCTATGGGATTTGGCTTGCAGATGTAGAGGAGGTGGTAGCAGCTCCGGTCAAGTTATTATCAAATTATTAAGATCCTAATGATGATACAGGAAAAGGTACACTTACAAGGACTTAAGAGTCCCAGAGGACCAAAATATACCATAGAATGTATGCTGCTACTAGGATTGAAACATGCAGGAGTAATGGACTCTACCTTGTGGCTTACAGATAATTTGCATGGTCTAAAGGAGGCTAGATGCAGGGAAAAATGGAACTAACTCTTTTCAACCAGAGGGAATTGATTTAATAAATGATGAGACTCCAAAGTACAGAATTAGCATGTAGCTATTTAAATATCTACTAGTAGAAATCTGTTTAGTGATGTGGAAATATGTTCATGATATGTTTTAAAAGGTTGTAAGACAGTATTTAAATATAACCCTACGCATGTGTGTGTGTAAAGGAAAATGACTAGAAGGAAACATCAAAATTATAACAGTGGATTATCTTCCGATTGGTGGGAGTTTAGGTGATTTTTATTTTCTTCTCTGTACTCATTGTTTTCTAAATGTTTTATAGAGTACATGTATTAACTTTGTGCAGCAACAACAACAAAAAAACCCCCAAACACTTAAAACAAGCAGTGAATCGGTACTGGAAGTGAATCCAAGAGGTCAGAAAGCTTGAGACAGGTTGGTACCCAATCTCTGAAGCAGCCTGGGAATCTCTGTAATTGGACTTCATGGTCCAGGTGGTACTGAAACTCTTAGATTAGAGATTCTTAACCTGGAATCCCTGGCTGGGTTTCAGAGAATCTATAAACCCCCTAAATTTGTATGCAGATGTGCGTGTGTGTGTGTGTGTGTGTGTGTGTCTGGACCACCATCTTAGGGCTCTCAGGAACTCGGGGTAGCTGAGGCCCTGTCTGGCTCTTGGCTGGGGTTACCAGTGAGACCATGGAGGTTCCACCTGAGGTCACAGCTGGTGTGGAAGGAAAGCTTGGCAGAAGTGGTACCCTGACTACCCCTTGCCGCAGAGAACCAGGGAAGAGGCAGTCACCATTCATGGCCAAAACAGTGGCTGCTGGAAAGTGTGACCTTGACAGGGCTCAAAAGGACTGTGCCATGAGGACTAGAGTGGTCTGTAAGGATAGGAGGGGCTGGCCCTCCTTGGGCCCTCACCTGAGATGCTGAACCAGAAGAGACCAGGTCGGCCCTCAACACTGATGACCCCCACCATGTGGTTCACGGGGTCTGTCTCCATCACTGTGAAGCTGTAGTGGGATTCGTCAAAGGCCAGTGGGATGGAAGAGGGCCGGGGCTGGGGGATCCACTCGATGTGTAGCCGGACACTGGCCGAAAGTGGTGGCTGCCCACCGTCTGTTGCCTTGATCTGAAAAGATTCCAAAACTGAAATTGAAGCTTTATCTGTAGGGCTGGGGCCAAGAAACAAAAGATCCAGGCGGCCAGGCCAAGAGACAGAGCACCCTGTGACTGACTGAACTGGCCTCTCATTCATTAATTTATCCATTCAACACAGCTGAGGGCTTTCTGGAAACAAGGACCATGCCAGTTGTCGGGGGCACAGTGGTGAACAGAACGTAGAACTGTGCTCAGAAACTCATGGTTCTGAAACTATGAGTCAAACTTTCATAGTTAGTGAAACCTTGTGAAAAGTTTCACATGAAACTTGAATCAAATGATGAAAAAAATGAATCAAAGCTACTATTAACTGAAGGCCTTCTGTTTACTGGTTCCTAAACTGAATTTAACATGCATGGACCCTTTACCCTTCCCCAAACCATAAAAGACTATAATTTATTGAGCTCTCACTGTGATCAGGCCCTGCGCTAAGAACGATATGTGCAATATCTTATTTAATCCTCATGACAGCCCTCAGAGAGGTACCTTTACCACCTCCCTTTTGCAGGAGGAAACTGAGGCTCAGCCCAGTTCAACTGCTGAGGCTTGTCTACCTGGCCAGCGGTGAGGCTGGGATTGGATTCAGGCTACTGAGATGACAGCCCCAAGCCCTAGTCACTTGCTTTATGGGCTTCCTACAATGAGTGTGTTCTTATCCCCATTTTACAGATGATAAAACCAAGGCTCACAGGGTTAAATGACTTGTCCAAGTCCACACAAGCAGTTCTATGGTTGGAACCCAGGCTTATCTTGATTCCAAAGCCTCTGCTACCCTCATCAAAATTCTTATCTCTAAGGATAGAGTGGATTTTCCAGGCAAG
The DNA here is from genome assembly GCF_009834535.1 of Camelus ferus. NCBI lineage: Eukaryota > Metazoa > Chordata > Mammalia > Artiodactyla > Camelidae > Camelus > Camelus ferus. Next base: position 106,869,136 of record NC_045698.1, read on the forward strand.
GACCTTATTGCCCTCAAAGAGAAAGGCCCAGAATTCTGAGCTTTTGGCTAAAGTCGAGTTTCCGTTTCTCTGGGAGAAAGCCACGGAGGGAAGTACCACCTCCATCATGCCTCATGGCTGTCTTCCTCCTCCTGTATCCTCAAAGAACATCCTTAGCCAGTTATGCCACACCCCCTCCACAGCCTGCATCCACCCCTCACCGTGAGGATGTTGTACTCTCCAGCTGTGAAGGTACTGCTGGATGACACCACACCTGTGACCGGGTCAATACTGAAGCCCCCCTCATCATTCTCCTCGATACTGTAGATGACCCTGCCATTAAGACCCGCATCTGGGTCTGAAGCCACCAGCCTGTACACAGGCCCAGGGGTCACCGGGTTCAGCCTCTCTGGAAGGCGGACATTGAAGAGCTTGTGGGAGAAGACAGGGGGGTTGTCATTGACGTCCAAGATGCGCACCACCACCCTAGAGGTGGACTTCAGGGAGGGCTCCCCATTATCCAGCACAGTCACCTGGGGACAGAATCCAGCATGAATTGACAGATACAAAGCAATGAAGATGTATCGCCACCCACTACAACCCTGCCACTACCCCTGCCTTTGAAAGCCTGGACCTATCAGTCAGTCTGTTCTGTGGTATGTGCTTGTGGTTTTTATTATTATAAGCTCACGTACTTGGAAGCCAGCTCTCTGGTAACCTCACCCACAGGAAACAAGAACAGAGAAAGAAACCAGAAAGGACTGGAAGAAGACAGAGTTGCAGAGGCTCTAGACAAAAGCTGAAGCTCTTTACTTGGGAGGCCCATGGGCCATTTCTCGCAGAGACCATTTACTTTTTATTTGCTCGTAATTCTCAGAGAATTCTCAGAGAAGCTTTGTTCTCTGCTTTCCTTAAGCTACTGGAGGTTAGAATAAAACAAAGGAGAAGCTGTTTATGGAGGCATAGGTGGTACTTTTGGAGTCAGACCTGTGGCCTGATGCCTGAAATGAAATCCAGAGACAGCACAGGCACTAAAACAAATTCAGAATCAGGCGCCGTTTCATCTAGGGGCAAATCATCCTCCACATCAGTATGAGGTAGGACACTCTAAATGATTCCAAATTTTGTAAATATTTTGATGTTTCAAGACAAATCCCTCTACTGAACTGTGGAAAACGCTTCAGTCCCTAGAAGGCCATTTAAGGGGGAGGGTGTAGCTCAGTGGTAGAGCGTGTGCTTAGCATGCCCAAGGTCCTGGGTTCAACCCCCAGTACCTCCATTAAAATAAATAAATAAATACAAGAATGAATAAACTTAATTACCTCCCCCACCCAAATAGCTTATCTTAGAAGTCCGCTTAGCTGCTGCTTACTCTTACTAGTAATGCCTGTTTCATACAGAGGGAAGGTGTAGAGACTCGGAGCACAGAAGGCAAATTTAGCAGTGCTGCTGAGGAATATGCGTGCCTCCCACCTGGTGTCTTTAAGACTAGAAGAGATACCTTCTCATCAGTTATGGACAGCACAGGAGGGGCGTAACCAGACCCCTTCTGATTTAATCCCCTCTAGGTCGAGACCAACACCTCTTATTGGAATGGTCACCAGAAATGCGTATGTGATTTTAGAGATATCCTAGAAAGAGCATATCTAGAAGACAGAGATCTGTGTTTTCATCCTTGCTCTGCTACTGACCCAGTGTTTGACTTTGAGTGACTCTCTCTGGACCGTGGAGGTGGGCTGGAAACTGGACTGGACAAGCACGTAGTGCGGGTGTACTCCCTCTTCCTGCATTCACTGTAGACGTTGCTAATCAGTCAGTGTTTCCTGTCCCTCCCAGACATGGTTTCAGATTCCTTCCCTTCACGGTGCCAGCAAAGACCCGGAGAGTCTTCACCGCCAATCACAGCAAGATTCAGCTTAAGTAGGAACTCCTCCCTGAGTCAGCACCCTGCTCAGCTACAGTCTGGAGACGTGCATGTGGCCCCAAGGCTGGGCTTGGCTCCAGCCTGGCCTCCTTCAGGAGGTTTTTCAGTCCAGCGAAGGGGTTCAGTAGCACTGCTCACCTCCAGGATGTGTTCGTCCTTGGTCTCTCGGTCCAGCTGCCGGGCCGTGGACAGGAGACCTGGGGGAGAGATGGTAGGAGGGAGGTCGGAGCACAGAACTCCAGGGCCATTTTACTGGGCTAAGTTCAGGGGTTCCATTCAAAGCCTAGGTCGGAATCTTTTTGGTCTTTGGAGAGCAAGAACATGAAGGGGAAATGGAACCCTGGAGACAGAGGTGGGAAAGTGAGGAAGGGGAGAGGATGACAGAAGTGTTGGTATCAGCAGTGGTTCCCGCCTGCGTCCTACTTTCACCATTAGGAGGGTGCTGAGCACAATATATTGTTGAGTAAAACAGGCAGCTTCTCAGGATTTACCACAGGCATCACGGTCATTGCCTTCTGTTCACGAGAAATTACAAAGGGGTGGCCCTTTACTCCTTTGTTGTTACTCTGTTATTCACCTGGGGCCTAGGACCGGCTCTTCCCATGCCTGCTGGCACAGATGAGCCGGAGAAGGGCTCCTCTGGACTCCTCCCAGCTCCTCTGTGAATTAAGGAAGGTGGACTTAGTGAGCTGGAACTCTGGTTGTAATTTTCTAGGCACTATGTCTGTAAGTTGAGGCCACAAAGGAGCGAAGGTGCCAGTTCTCTACAAGCATCAATGATGTCAAGACTGAGGTGGTCAGGGCCCCAGAGGGGCATCCAACCAAGCCCACAGACTGAGAGGTCGTAGCCCTGTGGGGAGGTCTCTTTTAAGTGAAAGGAGAGCTATTAGCAGGAGTCAGTGGGTTGTCTAAAAACTTTCAGAATGTTTCTTGATCTTGTTTAGGCAATTAAATGATGGAGTAAGGGAATGAAGTGTGGGGATGGGGGCTCTGTGAGGGGAAGGGGGGTCTGGGGTTGGGGCGGGGCCTCCGGTGCTGGAAATGGGAGTGTGGTGTGAGGAGTGACCTCCGTCAGGGGCATGTTCTTGCCTTTGTGCTATGGAGTCAAGTCATCCCGGATTTTTCTTCCCTCACTGAAGGCAGGTGTGGGAGGGATTGGACGAAAGTTCCTGGAAAGCCCCACAGCCAGAGGCCCTTCCAGTAGGAGAGGAAGGCACGCTCCTCTCGGATAGAATGAATATTGTTTCAGGTCGCCCACCCAGCCTGTCCGCCAGCTGAGAGGCCTGATGGGAAAGGGCCGGCATCCGGTGCCCCCAGGACTCGCAGGGATGAGAGGGCCTTGTCAGGAAGCCTTCCTTCTGGCGCAGTCCTGCTCTCTGCCCCCTCCTGCTCTCTCTTCATCCCCCTTCTTCTCTCCTCTTTCCCTGTTTATCCCTCATCTTCTCTTCTCTCTGCCTTCCCATGTCTTCCTCTCTCCCTCTCCATCTCTGCTTCTCAGGATCTCAGTCACTCTTCCTCCATCTCTTGTTTTTCTTTCCTCTCTCTCCTTTCTCTCACCACTGCCTCCCCCGACCTTTTCAGGGGCCCCCACCTTCTCCAGGCATTGCCCCTGTTCTTAGCCTCATCCCCAACTCTGAAGTCGACATCAGGTCTCCCAGGGAGTGCCCCTGTAGGATGAGGACATGGCAGAACCATCCCAGGGGGCCGGTGAGGGTCCACCGAGGACCCTCCTGGCACAAGGTGGGCACAGCCATTCCACTCTTAATCATTCCTGCCCTCCAAACCAGTGTCCCCTGTCACCCCATCTCAGGCCCTCCTCAGCCTCTCCCTCTCCTCTCTTTCCTCATCCAGTGGTTTTCCAACTACTGTTGATTTCACTCTAATGGGTTCCAGATCCTTCTACTCTTCTCATCGTGCCCCACTGCCATCCGGGTCTTACCCCGCCAACCTTCCCAGCTTCCTGTCCCTCCTCTGCCTTCCCTCAGAATGAGCAGAGCCACCACTCACTGAGCTCTTCCACAGCCAGACTTCTTCAAAGCTCCTTATATATCTCTATTAACCCGTTTAATCATCTCAACCACCCAGGTGGTAGCTGTAATTGTCCCCCTTTTACTGGTAAGAAAACTCAGTCATAGAGCAGTTAAGCAACTTTCCCAAGATCTTACAGTTAATAAGTGGTGGGAATGGATATGCCTCCAGAAAATGGACCTACTTGCTCTGTCTTCAGCAAGACCTGGGTCTTCTTCCCTCCTGGCTATTGCTCCTGCCACTGTCCTTGCCCAGGTGCCCTCCCAGACTGCTGCTGCCTGTCACAGTTCTCCCCACCCTTCAGCCGAGCATAACCATTCCTGTTCCGTGAACCTTTGCTGATCCACTACACTGAGCAGCCTTCTCTCCTCTGAACAGTCACAGCATCATACCTACACATGTTTTATGATGCTGTACTGTTTTTACACTGGTTCTTATAGTTTTTTCTCTATCCAGATCTTCATGCTCCTGATAGATCGAATTCCTGAAGGCCTGAAATTGTTTTATTTATTCTCCCATCTCTCCATAGCACACAGTTTAAATGCCCTATAAGGGCAGACACCTTTAAATGTTTGCTGAATAAATGAATCTTGGCCTTAACCAAAGATTGTGGGTGCTGTCAGAGATTTATTTGCTCATTTCCCAATTATTTATTGAGGTCATGCTATATGCCAGGCACCAGAAATATTCTAGTGGGCACAAATCAGTCAAGGTTCCTTTTCTGGAATGCCTTTGAAGTCCAGTGAAGGACGTAGATAATTAATGAAATAAACACACAAATGAATGCAATGTTCTGTGTGATAAGTGTTTTTTAAAAAGTAGATGCTGCTGGGAGGTGTAGCATAGTGTCAGGAAAAACTTCTCTAAGGAAGGGATAGTTGGGCCAAGATCTGAAATAAGAGTGGGAGTTAGCCTGAAAAAGGAGAGGAGAAGAGACTCCTGGCAGAAGGAACAGCATGTGCAAAGGCCCTGTGCCAGGAGAGAGCATGAACTGAAGCAGGGCATGTGGCTGCAACTAGGGAGTGATAGAGTGAGAGAGGCAAGATGAAGCCAGAAAGGTCAGCAGGGGCCAGGTCAGGCACAAGTCTGTGGGACACAGCAGGGTCTGGCTTTACCTTAGGGGCATTGGGAAACCATCCAAGATACTCAGTAACGAAAGTAGGATAAGAAAGGTGGGCTAGGGGCAGGGAGCCATTGTTAATTTATTATTTTAATTTTCAAATATTCATGCTGATAAAAATTTCTTCTCCTCAACTACAGGAAGACTAAGAACATCTCTGTCCTCTGGGGCATTTGCCAGACCTGGTGTCAGGGAACTGTTAACAGTAAACAGAGCAGGGATTTGGAAGAAGGAGAGAAGCTGTTGCCTTAGGTGAGAGATCTCTTCCCTCTCCCAAACAGGGAGGGACAGAGTGGGCCCAGGCAGAGAGCCAGCTTAGGCCTGTTTTTCAAGGGAAAATCATCCTCCTTCCAAGAGGACTAATCCACTCTCTGAGGTCAAAGGGTAACAGGACAGGTTCCAAACAGATGTCGCAGCAGAGGCCCTCGTCTCCCCCACCAGCAGTCTGCCTCAGCACCCCCGATGGCCCATCACTCCTCCTGACTCCCTTTGTCTTCAGGATCTGCTGCTACCATCTGCCTTTCCCTTTCCCCCTTTTGCCAGAGTCTGTCCTTCCAGGACAAGAGTAAGTTGTTGGAGCTGAAGGATGGGAGGTTGTGTTCGAAGGAGAGAGTGTCAGCCTTCTCTGCAGTAGGGCTGTTACTGATCATCATCAAGAGGAATATGTGGCCTTGGAGAAGTACCTGCAGCAGTGGGAACTGGCTCTCAAGTTCTGCTGGGAGCCAGGCAGGTAGCATAAATGCGGGAAGCAGGCTAGGAGACATACAATAGGGAGAGAGGGGACCATTGGGGCAGAGGACACGCCTGGTCTGTATAGGGAGCTGCTGTTGGCTCCAGACTATTGTAGCCCTGCAGGATGTGGGGTCAGTGTGGCCAGATCTTCTAGCTTTTTTAAAGAACAACCAGAAATCTGGAATGTTGTGTAAAATGTCCTAATTTTTAAATGTTGGCAACAACTGGAAAAATCACTGTTTAAAGCTTGTGTGGGCCAAACAGGAACACCTTTGTGGGCCACCTCTGGTTAAGGACTGTAAGCTGGTAACCTTTGGATTATCCCTGTAAACTGTCCAAGATGGCCCTAGGCTAAGGATAGATCTTTGTGAGGTGGTTGACTCCACTGAAGTGGATCTCTGTCACCACCGCTACAGGGGCAGGCTTGAGATCAGTTTGGAGCTAGAGTTAAGAGATTCAACCTGTGGCTTGTGACTCCAGGGAGGGGATCAGTTGGGAGCATTTGGAGGCCAGAAACAGTTCCAGCTTGACCACCAGATAATCTGCTTAGCTTCCCTAAGCCCCAGGGAAAGAAAGCTGACGTACTCTTGTTTTCCCATAGAGACAGACTTTGTAAAGCAGTGGTTCTCAAACTTAGCACACATTAAAGTTCTCTGGATATCTTAATAAAATACAGATTTCTGGGCCCCACCTTGAGTTCTGATTCAGCAGGACTAAGGTGGGGACTGAGAACTTGAATTCCTAACAAGTTCGTAGGTGACATTCATGATGTCGGTCTGGGACCACACTTTGAGAAGCACTGTTGTAGAGAATCCTATTCATCCAGCATTCTGAGGTCCTTACCCGTGAGAGGATGAATAATAAAGAATCCCATATGGTTGCCACTGGTGATGTTGAAGGTCAGCTTCCCTTTGGAGCTGGAGTCTGGGTCCCAGGCATTCAGCTGGAGCACAGAGGTGTGCAAGGGTGCGTCCTCCCGGACAGAAGGGTAGAACACAGGTCTGGACATCTGGGGTGGATTGTCATTGACATCCAGAACCTCAATGTAGACTTCAGTGACAGAAGACAGGGGCACAGAACCCCTATCCACTGCCAGTACCGTCAGCCAGTAGCAGGATGTGAATTCTCGGTCCAGGGGTGCCAGGGTCTGAATCATTCCTAGGGACAGGAGATCATCAAACCCAAAATGTTTTAGAGCTTAAAGTAGCTTTAGAAATCACTTTGCCTAACAGTCCCCAAACTGTACTGTGGAAAGGATATTAGTAAGTATTCTCTGAGAAAAGGGAACTTTGCCAACATGGAGCGGGAGCTGCTGAGTTAAACATGGGGGAATTCATATCCTTATTGTAGAATCTCTCAGAGCCTTTCTCTACTGAAATAGGCCCATGACTGTGGTCTACGGGCTTTTGCAGGGTTTCCAGAAGATTGTGATAGTTGACCTGCTTTCTCCTGACCACTTCAACCCAAATCCAGTTTATTTAGTTCTCATTCTCTAAGTGGGATTTCCTTACAGTTGTCCTTAGACTGGTTCCTTTAAGCTTCAAGTCCTTACAGATATCAATTCAAGGGTTAGGGATTTGATGAATAAGTTGTTGTTCCCCTCTCCATCTTCTTCATGATTTTAGAGACTTAGTTTTATTCATTGGTTTGCTCACTCCACAAATTGCTTATTGTGGGCCAGTTTTAGAAATTGAGGATCCAAGAGTGAGCAGAAGAGGCTTGCACCCTGAGTTCTCATGGGTCACACTCAGCTGGAAGGCCCCAGGTGGAGAGGGCGAGGCCTTTGCTCCTAGCCCTAGCATCTTAGAGGTGATGGAACCTTACTTCTTTGACAAAAGGGGAGACTGAGGCCCAAAAGAAGAGCATGACTTGACCAAGATCATGTAGCAAGTAATCGCAAGAGCTGGGTCTAGAATTGACTCTCAGAATAATCTAATCTTTCTGCCACAACACCTTGCCCTTAACCCTGGAGATAAATCATCCATCAGAGTGTAAACTCCTCAAGGAGAATGACCTATGTTTATTCACTGGGATCTCCCCTCCCCCAAGGTGTCTGTCTCATGACCTCACAAGTAGAGGGTGCTCAGTAAGTATTTGCTGAATTACACATATTTTCTATGGAGCTTAAAGGAACTAAGGTGCCACCTTTTAGGGGGACAATTTGGAAATATCTATTAACCCTGAAAATATGCATTATCCTTTGACCTAAGAACTGCATTTTTAAGAGTTTTTCCTATAGCGACTTATGCATATGAGTAAAAGTATATGAATAAATGCAACCATTAGAAAAGAATGAAATAAATATATGTGTCTTGACACATAAGATATCCTGGTGTCACATTATGTGACAAGAGTAAATTTCAGAATTAGTGCCGATTGTATTATGTTTTCATAATAATAAAATGAAAAGTGACAATATATCAGATATAAAGAGGAAAAACTTAGAAGATTATGGACCATATTATTAATAGAAATTATATCTGGGGAGAAGTGACACAAAGAAACATTCATTTTTAAATTATATATTAAAATTTTATAACCACAATGCGTTACTTTTATAAGCATATATATGTAGTATATGTTTATGTGTATGTGTGTGTGTATATACATGTGTGTGAGATGGTTGATTCAACTTAAATGGATATACATACACACATATGCACATATATATGTGTGTGTGTATATATATATGTGTGTATATATATATAAAATGATAAATATAAACTAAAATGAAAGGGACAGGAAGGAGTATCCCTATTTATTGCTCTTCTTTTTAGCCTATAGCCTGACTTCTTTCAGGACCCCTGATTTCCCTTATGCCCATCCCCTCTTAGCACCTGGTACTCCCAGTCCTATCCCAATACCAGTACCTGTGTCTTGGTTGATGCTAAAGGCTGCAAAGCTGGTGCCAGCCCGCAAGAAGTACTGGAGCTCCCCGTCCAAGCCACTGTCATCATCGTGAGCAGCCACTACCATCACAGGGGTTCCGGAGGGGCTGTTCTCCTGCACTTGGCCCTGTTGCACAAAGGAGGTGAAGCGGGGAGGGTGGAGATTCTCATTCACATCTAGGACAATCACCTCCACGTGACACAGGGTCCTGCGGGCCAGGGGCCTCCCACTGTCACTGGCCCACAAACTCAGATTATAACCAGCCCTCCTCTCAAAGTCCAGCTCTTTCTCCAGACTGAGTGCCCCAGTCATCAGGTTCACATGGAAGGTCCCACGGGCATCATCCAACAGGACATATCGTACTTCTCCCGCAGCACCCAGGTCAGGATCAGAGGCATCCAGAAATGTTAAGATAGTCCCTGGGGGCAGATCCTCTGGGACCTTCAGCCTGCGGAGTTCTGTAATGCACTGGGGAGAGTTGTCATTGGCATCTTCCAATGTGACTATCAGGTCAGTGACAGAGAAGAGCTGGTGCCCCTTCCTAGGCTGATCCCTGGCCTCTACTTTGAGTATATAGTGAGGTTCTGATTCCCGGTCCAGATGACCTGTGACAACCAGTTCCCCAGTGAGGGGATGGAGGGAGAACTTCTCCGTGGGGCTTAGCAGGGTGTAGCGAACCCTCCCATTGTCCTCTGAGTCAGCATCTTTTGCTTTCAGCTCTGCAATTGTGGTTCCAACTTCTGTGTCCTCCGAGATGGTTACCTGGTACCCACCAGGAGGAAATCTGGGTGCATTGTCATTCCAGTCTTTCACATTCACTGTCAGTAGCTTCCAGGAGGACTTCTGGGGAGTGCCCAGGTCATACACAGTTACATTGAGGATGTAGAAACTGGTGGCTTCATAATCCAAGGGGGCAGCTATCGTGAGCAATCCTGTCTCCAGCTCAATGTCGAAGCAGCCCTCTTCATTTCCCTCTGCAATCACATAGACCAGTTTGCCATTAAAGCCAGTGTCAGGATCAGTGGCTGCGAGGCGGGCCAGGAGAGTGTTGAGAGGAACACTTTCAAGGATGTCAATGGACTGTGGGAAGTGGTCCTCAAACTGTGGGGTATTATGATTGATCTGATATGCACTTAAGGAAGTGAAATCCTCATCATTGTACTCCTGGTTCTGAAGCCCAACAGAGTGCAGAATGGTCTTTGTGAAATGTGTCAATACCTCTGTTTTATCACACGTTACAGGGACCTCAAAACGAGGGTCCTTCACTACAGTAACATTCAAAGTTGTGGGTGAGGCATAGTTCTTCCCATCTGAGGCTGTAATTTTCAGGGAAAAATTGATGGGTTGATCAGTAGTACGGTTCCTAAAAGAGCGTTTAAGGGATATCACTCCGGAGAAGTGATTTAAATCAAAATACTCTAGTTCATTGCCTGACACAAACTCGTATTTTAGGTTCTGAAGCTCATCCACATCTATAGCTGATACAGTCATTACTGATCTTCCTACTGGCCAGTTTTCGTGGATAGACCCAGTGCAATTGACTTCCTCAAACATAGGCTTATTGTCATTCAGGTTCTTGAGTCTAAGAGAAACAGACACTTCTTTTTCCTGGCGAAATGGGGATCCCCAATCTGATGCACGTACCCGGAAGGTGTAAATTCTATTCATGAGCTCATAGTCCATGGGTTTGGAGGTGGCGATGATCCCCAGGTAAGGGTCGATAGAAAAGGGCACAGTGTTTGGGCGACTGATGGAGTAAGTGACATATCCATTCTCTCCATGATCCTTGTCTGTGGCAGTAACAGTCAAAACACTGGTGCCTGGAGGGATATTCTCATCAAAAGTGCCGTCATAGGAAGACTTGTTGAACATGGGGGCATGGTTGTTACAGTCCATGACGTCAATGACCACAGTGGTGGAGGCCAGGCCAGGTGAGGTTCTGATGTGTAGCTGGTAGTGGGATCGGTCATGGAAATCCATGAACTTTGTGGTGGTGATCAGCCCTGTGCGGGCATTCAGTTTAAACCCTGCAGTCTCTGAGGATGGCTTTAGAACATACTTCAGGTTGGGGAAGGCTTGGGTTACTTTCACCATCACCACCCGGCTGCCGGGAGGGGAAAACTCACTGAGCTGCACTTTATAAATGGCCTTCTCAAATTTGAGAGAAGCCAGTTTGGAAGGGGGTAGATGAAAGCCCCTGATCTGGGAATAAAAAGAAGGTGTGTTCCTACTCCTGGCCTGCAGGCTGAGGTTGAACCCATGAGGGTGTTCCATCCAGTTGATGGCTTTGACAGAAACCAAACTGAACTCGCTGCTCCGGGCATAAGACTTGATGGCTTTGAAGTTCTTTGCAGGGTCACCACCGACAATTTCCAGTGAGTCCATGTCAACACCTGAGCTCTTTGCATCTACCACTACAGTGGCATAGGTGGTATCCTCACTGCTCCCTGGTGTAGCTAAGACCACTGAGGTGATGGCTGGAGGCTTCCTGAGGGCAGGCTCCACATGGATGACAAGTGCAGCCAAGTTGCCAAACCCATTGCCCTCTGAGATCTTCCTCATGCGGTCCACAGCCAGTACCTGGAGCTCATACTTCCCTCGCCAGGTGACGTTGAGCTTCCCAGCCAAGGTGACCACGCCACTGGTGGGATGGATGGCAAACATCTCCGACCTTGTGTTAAAAGTGTAATAGAACTCGGCGTTCTGGCCCAGGTCAGCATCCGTGGCTCTGACCTTACAGATGGGACTCTTGAGGGGCATGTCCTCAGAGATGGTGACTCGGTATGAAGGTGGGGAGAAGAGGGGCTTCAGGTCATTCTGGTCCAGGATGTGGACCACCACACGGGTCAAAGCCTCTAATTCCAAGGTCTTTTCTATGGCTTGGACGATGAGGGTGTAGCTGTCTCGCACCTCCCTGTTCAGAAGGGCCGTGTTGCTGCTCTTTGTCCTTATTCTCAGAAAGCAGAAGTTGCCCACCACATACTCCTCTGTTTTAAACACGTTGGCTACATCTCCAGAGATGATCCGGTACCTCACTGCCCACTGGGGGTCTGCGAGGTAGATGCCCATTTTCTCAGAGCTCTCCACATAGGTCTTGGGAGCTGAGTTTTCATAGATGGTCGCATTATAAAGGGAGTGTGTGAAGCGCCAGGCTGAGGAGGAGATGAGTCCTTCTAGAGGTTTCTCACAACTTGTACAATGGAGCAAGAAAATGGCAAAACCCAGCAAGGCAATAATCATGATGGAAAAACTCCCGAAGCCCTGGGCGAAGAAGAGAAGAGGGGAGATTAGGAAAGAAATGGGTCCTACTGCTGTGGTTCTAAGCAGGGGTGGTTTTGCCCCTCAGATGGCATTTGGCAATATCTGAAGATATTTTTGGGTACCCCAGCTTATGCAGGAGATGCTACTGGCATTTAACGGATAGAAGCCAGGGCTGCTGTTAAACATCCTACAGTGCACAGGACAGCCCCCCGCAGCAAAGAATGATTCGGCCCCAAATGTCAATGGTGCCGAGGTTGAGAAACCCTGTGTTTAAAGAATAACAGACTAAACTTAAGTGCTTTCTCCAGGGCATCTGGCAGATACAACACAGTCCTGACCACTTTACTCTGTTTCCCAGAACCTTCAAGTGGCTCCACAGGGATGGTGAAATCAGTCCAACCAGGTACCCAGTCTGGCTCTAGGTACTTCCTATGAGACCCCTCCACCAGTGCTGAGCTCCAGTCAAGCTGAGCTGCATCTGCACAAGCAAAAGCTGCAGAAAAGCAAAGGGACCAAAATCACAGGCCTGGCATCAGGATGCCCGGCCATCAGCCCTGGATCCATCACTTACTAGCTAGGTTACTTTCTGGGCAGATTATTTCACCTCTGTGAGCCTCAATTTCCTCTTCTGTAGAACAGGGATAAGGATATTATCTACCTCATTGGATTGTTGTGAAAAATAAGTGAAATAACAAAGGTAAATGACCTAGCAGAGTGCCTGGCACATAGTAAATCTTAACATAATATGAGCTATTATTACTAGGAATCTAAGTTTCATAAGGGGAAGGGACCTGCCCAGAGCCTTACAGCTAGATAGAAAGAAAGCAAGAATTAGACCTGGAGCGCCTTACATCACAGGCTGAGGCTGCTTCCCCAATCCCAGGCTTACTATGCATGTCCCACCACAAGTACCTTTGGATGGGGCCTGATTCTGATACATCTGGTAGCCCTGAACACGGAAAACCACTCTATTCCTGGAATGTCAGAGCTGAAATGGACCTGAGAGATGATGGAGCTCAAACTTGGCTCCTCATGGAAAGATTGGGAAATAGAGCCCCAGGCGAGGGAAGGGTCTTGCCCCAAGTCACGTGGTGGGTGGCCAGGTAAGAACCAGCCCCTGGCAATTGCTGAGCTAACTGTGAGTGAATGCTCCACCCCTCTAAGACTTGCGGTGGTCTCCATTCTTTCCCTTGATGTTCCTGCATGTTCCGTCCCCAAACTGCAGCCTAGGTCAAAATGTGAAACTCCTAAGGGCCAAGGATGGGGATGGGGAGGGTGGGCAGAGTTTGGATGCCAGACCGGGTCTTCCAGAAGCCAAGTGTGAGGTTGGGCACATCACGCTGGTGCCCGGCCTGCCCGTGGGAGTCTTGACTCTATGGAGTTCATGGCTGTCAGCCAGATGTGCGGAGCATTCCTGGGGGAAACAGGCAAGACTTGTTTTTCCAGTTGTCTTGCTCTTCAAAGGCAAAGAAGAGTTAAACTTTCAGGGCAAGGGGGAAAGGAAGAGGCTTAGATCCTTGTCTTTCCAGAGTCCTGAGAGAACCAAATTCAGGTTCTTTAAGACATTGCCAGTTGCATCCTAACATGTCGAGGAGGATGGAGGCAGATGGCCAAGTCACCCTAACTTGGGATCTGAGAGCCTGTGACAGAGAAGAATTTGAACATGCTCCAGCCTTTCAGCCTTTCTGCCACCGTCTCTCATTTGAGATCCTGTTGGTGACACGCCATGCCCAGCACCTCAAAAGAGAGGGGGCAGGATGGAGGCAGATTCTACACTTAGGGTCCTAAAACCAGCGACAGAAACAGATGTTGCCTATTCCCTACCTTCCTGTCTCCTCATTCTCATCCTTTGCTTACCACTGCAGCCCACAAGGGACGTGGCCACAGGCAAAAGCCTTGCTCACCCCACCCCTGAAAGTCCTCCACAAGCAGGAGACAGTTGAACCCCATTCCTGCCCCCAGGATGGCATTGCTTTTGAAGCTGAAGCCCGAGGGGGAACATGAGTGCTTACCCCGGTCCCAGGTCCACTCACTCTGTGGCCCAGCGAGCCCAGGGTGCATGCAGCCTCCCAGCTCTGCCTGCCCTGCTCTGTGGAAGGCTTCCTGTTCACCAGGTCAGCACTGGTGGAGGGCAGGTTCCAACAAGACACTCCGCTCAGCAGCTACAGGGGCGCTTTTCAGAGCCCGAGTGTTAAGATGAGCGGCAGGGAATGGGAGTAGGGGTGAGGTCTCTCTAGAGGGGGATAAAATGCAGAGAGACTGCACACTTGCGTGAGGGGTTGGTGCCCATGGCTGTGTTCAAGCTGTGGGACTCACAGACCTGGCGAGTGGTTTACTGGGGGAAGGGCCTGTTTCTGAGGTTGTTTCTGGCACCACGCCCAGGCCAGTGAACAGGCTTGCAGGGTGTAGGGGCACATTGGGCTCCCCGGGCTATGCTCCCAGCCCACAGCACCTCGAACCACTATTTTGAAACACCTGTGAAAATATAAATCAGTTCTTATCACTTCCTTGCTTAAAATTTTCAAGTGGTTTCCCATAGCATTTAGATGAAAATCTAAACTCCTTACCATGGAGTAAGATAAGCCACACCATCTGGGCCCTGCCTGCTTCTCCAGTGATACCTCCCAGCACTCTCGCCATTGTCCACCAAGCTGCAGCCACACGGGCCTTCTTTCTCCTCTGTTAAACATACCAGCTGGGATCTGCCTCAGGGCCTTTGCACTTGCTGTTTCCTTCCACTTAAGATTCTCCCACCTCTGGCTCCATCTTGTTATCCAGTTCTCAGCTCATATGTCACCTCTTAACCCCTAGTTTGATGTCGCCTCCTTCCTAACACACTTCTTTTTCACTGCACCTCGTTTTCTCCAAGGTGCGTGTCACCTCTCAATATATTCTTGTTTATTTGTTTATTGTTTCCTGCACTAGATGCTGGGCTCCATGAAGACAGGAGCTTTGTGTATCTTATTCATGCATGAATTCCCAGTGCCTGCATCAGTGTCTGGCACATATCCAAGCTCAAAAAATACTAGTTGAAAGATGGAAGGATCTGGACTTAGGAAAATCAATGACTGGGTAGAAACTAAGAGAACCTTTAGTGATCATTCCTTCCTTCTTGAAGCTGGAAAATAAAGTCCCTACGAAAGAAAAGGACTTGCCCAAAGTCACAGGGTGGGAACCAGAGCCAAGCATGCTGCCAGGAAGAGAAACTGGGCTCACTTGTAAATCCAACTGTTTGGGTTCAACCGCAACTCCACCACTTGCTAACGGCACAACCTTGGGGAAGTTAACCTCTCTTAACCTCAGTTTCTTCATCTGTAAGATAGGGCTATTAAGAGTACTGCTTTCCTGGGGTTTTATGAAGATGAAATAAGATCATGTACATTAATATGCTTAGCACAGTGCCCGGCACATAGAAAAACACTCAATAAATACTGTTCATTGTTCATTGCAAAGCCAAGGCAGAATCAAAGCCTGAGGTTGGGGGTGAGGGTGGGGTCCACTGCACCCTCTGGAGAAGACCTAGCCTGAACTCCGGTGGAGCAGGAAGCTGCCAGTCTCTGGTCGAGTCTCAGCTTGCTGGCCCAGCCATGGGATCTGCTGGGAAGCCGCGAGCAGGCACTTGCCTGGGGTGGGGCCTCACGCTCTTTGCTCCCCTGACGCAGAGGGAAATCTGCATGTGGGTGAATGTGCACATTTGCAAGAGTGCACATACACACACACTTAAGAGGCAACTTTGAATAACTGTGTGGGTACACTAAATGTGTGCGCCTGCTGGACAGGATGAATATGAGTAAATAAGTTGGTGGCAGTGGGGCTCGTGTGCACAGGTGAGAGCAAGTGCAGGTGTGGGGTCCCTGGTTGCGCCCTTTTAGGATCTACGTGTGACTCAAACTCTGTCCCTTTATAACTCCCAACCCCATCTCACGGATGGAGAAGGTAGCAGAAGGCGGTTCACAGCACACAGCTTCTGACTGTGTGACTTTGGGCAAGTGGCTTACCTTCTCTGATTCTCAGTTTCCTGCCATCATAATACTATCTTGAGAATGAAATTAATTAAGTACATAAATGCAGAATATGGTATGTGACCCAATGTTCAAAAAATAATGCTAAGCACTCTTACTTTGAGCAGCCAGGTCTGCTATTGACTACTGAGTTTGTGGGTAATGAGAACTCTCAGATGTATTGTCATTCCCAATCTGTTCTTGTGCCAGCCGATCTTCTGCAACTAAATGATGTAGGACTTGGATGAGACCATGATTCATTTCACCCATGTTTCTCAGAATCTTAATTCTAACATTCAGAAACTTGGTGATTGTAACATCCATGACTTTATCCAAGTCATTGAAAAATATCTGTGAGCATGACTGAGAGGAGCAGTGCTCCCAGATTTGAAAAACGGAACTAGCTGACCTGATTGAAGCCCTCCAGGTCTAACAAGCAGGGCCTCTGCTAGCCCAACGTTCTGTGTCCTGCCTGCACGTTCTAAGACGTGTGGTTGCATGTGCTGTGATTCTCATGCTCTGTGACCCGCATCCGTAATGGTCCGTGTGCAGTGACTCAGGCACTTTAGTTCTAGGAGTCTGTGACTCTGAGTAATTCTGTCCCTTCCTCAGGGAAGCAGATGTACTTGGAGGACTTCAAAGCCAAATCAAACTTACACTAAAGAAGCTCCTACCAGATTTGTTCCAAATGCGAGGCTTTATTTCTGACGATGAAATTCCTCGCCATCACCCAGGCACAGATCAGCAATGACTTTCTCCCTCCTGGCCTTTTCTTATGCATGTCACAGACATTAACTACACAGAATACTTAAGAAACACATCTGCCCCTTGACTCCCATTTCTAGGGTAAGGCAAACCCAAGGCCACCCAGGAGGGGAACGTCTGAACTGATAGCAGAGAGCTGGATTTCCCGAAGCTGGGTGCTCTGGGTTTCCTAGGCTTTGGGGAGAAACAATGAGAGAAGATATTTTTTAAAGTTTGGAGAGCTTTTCATGAAAGAAAGAGTCACTGGATTCATTCCTCTGAGTTGGAAAACATTCACCCTCCTCCTAAAAAATCTGAACATGAAGTTACATGGATTTGGGTGCTGTCAGCATTTATTCGTTGACCTCCCACCCCATTCCCTGCCTTTGCCTCAGGCGTCCAGTGTTAGGGCTGGCTCCTGTGGCTCTCAAGAAAAAATCCTTAATATGTTCTGCTTATGCTAAAAGCCGGGAGGAGGGGAAGGATGAAGGCAGGGAGGGGAAATTAGGAGGGATTGTGCCTTTGAGCCAGATTAAAACCATAAGTGAAAGAATGTTGACATTCCAGGTACCTGCTCATCAGGAAGTCCTTAGCTACTGAAATATTTTTTCCGCTTAGTCGTAGGGAGCCACTGAACGTTTTGGAGAAGAGATAGGACCAGAACAGAACTACACATTGGGAGGAGTAATCTAACATCAGATCAAAAGAGGGCTCTTCCTACTTAAGACTCCCACTCCAGTGTGGACTGGGCTTGAACGCCCGCTCTGTTGGTTTAAGTCAACTGGAATTCAGGAATTGGGAGGGAGGCTTGATGTGCTTCAAGAATCTTGGATGAACACTTGAGTCATGTGCTAGTCTGTAGGTGGGCACTGCTGGGTTCTCGTGAACAAAAACAAGTCAAAGAACTGGATACGAGCAGGAAAAGGATCAGTAGCTTGAATGCTAGATGAGTTGTGTGACCTTGGGAAGGCCATAGAACTTCTTCTGAGCCTCAATTTACCTGTCTGTAAAATGGAGATAATAATAGCTACTCCTACCTACTTCTCAGGGCTGGAGGAAAGGCAGGTAATATGAAGGGTGAAAGCACAGGGAGGAACACCTTATTAGGACCAATAATGGCTTGGTGAATGGCAGCCGGAATGGAGAGGCTGTCCGGGAGAGCTGTCGGTAAAAGCCAGGCCTGCCCAAGCCGGGAATTAGGGGGAAGAGAAATGACTGAAAAGGAATTCCTTGCCTACTGCATGGGTGAAAGGGAGCTGGGACTTGGGGTTTCCTTCTTTATCAGTATTCTGATGATGATGATGATGATGATGATGATGATGATGATGATGATGATGAATGACAAAAATTATACTGCCTTATAATCTATATGGTAATCTACAAGTTTTTCAAAACATATCTGCCTGCATTTTCCCACTTGGTCTTTGGGGAGGTGGTACAGTTTTGGGTAGAATTAATAGTAAGAAAGTGGTCTCTGGAGTCAGATAGACCTGCTTTCAAATTTCAAGCTCTACTGCTCACCAGCTGTGTGAACTTGGGCAGTTATTTAACCTCTCTGTTCCCAGAAAAAGGGAAACGAGAGTAGCACCTGTTTCACAGAGCTGTTGAGAAGGCTGCATGAGTCAATGCATGGCAAATACCCAGCACAGCTTACACTCAGTAAGTAGTTGTTCTGTCAATCCCCTCCTTACTGTGACACTTACCATCATCACTTTCATTTTGTAAATGAGAAACTGAGACTCAGATAATTGGACAGTTCTGCCCCAGTTCACGCATCTGGTAGGTGGTAGTTCAGAACAGGAATTGGTATTCCAAGAAGAGAGACTCAGAGAGGGCTGGAGTGGCTGGAGCCAGTTCCTTGGGGCAGCACTCTCCAACAGAACTTCCTACATCAGTGGGAATGTTCTATGACTGAGCTGTCCAGTGTTGGAGCCACTAGCCAATATATTCATCTTTATACCAATGTTGTCATTAAATATAATTTCTAATATATTTTTTCATGGAGGAAGGGGCTCACAAAAACTAAAGTGACTAGGGCCTTTGAAAGTCATAATGTGACTGTGGGGAGATAGATAGTTGAAGGAAACAAAGGGCTTCTGGGCACTTGGGCTTTAAGGAAGAAAAGGGATGGAGTGGGGGATGATGAGAAGGTGTTTTGTTATTGGCCCTCCTCTGCCAAAGTCGTTCATTCATTCATTTATTCATTCATTCAATACTTATTGATTGAGGGCCTACCCTGTGAGGGCATTCTAGAACTGAGAACAAGACAGATGAGGTCCCTGCTCTTGCAGGGATTAGATTCTAGTGGCAGAGAGAGAGATATTAAATTTAAAAATGCATACTATTATCAGGTGATGAAAAGTGATATGAAGGAGTATCATGCCAGGCAAGGCTAGAGAGTGATGGAGGGGGTGCTGTTTTTGACAGGACCATCAGGGAAATCCTACATGACAAGGTGACATTTGAGCAAAGAGAGGGCCACAAAGCCATCTTTGACAAAGTGTTCCAGGCAGAAGAAACAGGCAGCGCAAAGGCCCTGGGGCAGGAGCAAAGAGGTCATGCAGATAGGCTAGCAAGGAGAGAGAGGTTCCAGCAAGGTCAGGGAGGTGGCCCAGGGCAATTCAGGCCAAAGAAAAGCCTTGTAGTGAGGTGAAACATATCATAGGATTTACTTGATGGTTCTTATAGAAGAGTAGAAGGAGAGAGGGACCTGCTGTTGGACATAAAATCTTAGAACCCTTTATGACCATCCCATGTGGCCAACTGGTAGTTTATAGGCTGTCCAGCTGCCTTTAGTTTTGTGGGCCCATAATGCATTGTTTTGTTGCTTGATGGTTTTCAACTTAATTAATTATTAACATATAAACATTGGGGAGCTTCACCCCAAAATCTAAATTCCAGCTTCTCTTTTAAAAAGTGGAGGGCACTGTCTGTGTTCTCCCATAGCACTGTGGGCTGGAGCCGAGTGGTGGGTGTCCCCTTAGACAGGGCCTGAGCACCCCAGTCCCCCCTCCCAAGCTCTACCAGACACTAAGGCTCTTCCTGCTTGTTTATCTCCAAGGTAGTTTCATAGTAGAAGAGACGCACATTTTGTACCCACGTTTCTTCCCAAACTGTGAAGAAAATACACTCCAGGATGTCCTCCTGTCCACACATTAGGTTTGCTTCACTCCTGAGCCACCCACTCTGTCCCCCACCCCCGGCTGTAGGCATTTGAGTTTGGAGACCCTGACACTCACTGAGCTCCAGAGAGAGCAAGAGATCTCTTCCTCTTGGAGTTGCCTATCTAGGTCCATGATTGGGTTGCATTTGGGGCTGAAAATTCCCTAAACCAGAGGGCGCCCCAGGATCAGAGGGCTTAGAGGGAGGGCCGATCCTGCCCTACTTATTCCAGGGCTCCCTGGTCAGAAGGGTTTGTAAGATAAAAACCAGCTCCAGCTCAGCAGGGCATTGAACCTATTTATCAATTGGAAGCTCCGGAGACAAAGCAGGAGGAAAAGAGCACTTCCTCTGAGTTCTGTGTTTTTGCCCCGGGACCCATCAGGAAGGCCAGTGGGAACCCTGGATTCTTTCCTCCTGGTAGTGGCAGCCTCTGGCCAGGCAGGGACCAGGAAGCCCCCTGTATAGGAGAGGGCTATCCTGCAGGCCTGGATTTGGGGTATCTCTCTGGGAGGCTGGAGGTTGTATCCTGAAGTCAGGAGTTAGACTCCCCCGGAGGACTGGGAAGCTTCTTTCAGTGGATAGAACAGATTGCAGAGGCCAGAATGTCCCTGCTGCAAGGGCCTCGTCTGGTGGGGTCCTTCCTCTTCTGTGTTCCTTGCAACTCTTTGATCCAGTGAAATCCTTTGCCTTTCCAGGAGCTATGGAGGAGTGTCCAGACATACAAATATCAAGTTCTAACAGGGGTGACCTTGGATAACTAACTGAACCTCTAAGCCTTTGTTTTCCCTCATCTTTGAAAGAGAAATACTAACTGAACCCACCTCAGATAGCTGTTCTGAAGTTTCGACTAGACGGTTCGTATTAAACAGCTAACACAGTGCATGGCACCAGCAACCACTAAATTAGTGCCAGCTGTCCTTATTTTAAAACTATCATTATGGGAGGATGGTGGGTATTGCTCAGTGGTAGAGTGCATGCTTAGCATGGACGAGGGCCTGGGTTCAATTCCTAGTACTCCCATTAAAAAAAAAAAATGTAAAAACTATCGTTACCATTATGTAGAACAGATTGAAACACAGCTGCTGCCCTGGGCCCCGTCCCCATTCGTTGCTGCCTTCACCTTCTGAGGCATCTCTGTGAAATTCCCAGGCCTCCCTAAGGCACAGTTTGAAAACTGCTAGGAGTTTAATCTCCATTTTGTAAAGATGGGAAAACTGTGTACCAGAAGAGAAGTCACATAGTGCTATGTACTAAGTCACCTTGCATGTTGGTGGCACACCTGGAACCAGAACCCGGGCCCCTTGTCCTAAGCAGTTTGCACTAGCCAAGTTGCTCCCCTCCACCCAGCCCCTCTCCCAGCCTGGGGCCCCTCAGGACCCCACAGAGCCAAGGTCCTTCTACTCAGGGCAGTGCCACAGAAGCAGCCAGGCTTTGGGGTCAGTCTTGCCCCCAATCTTGCCTCTGCTTTCACCTGGGGACCCTTTTCCTTTATCAGAGCCTCTGTTTCCCCATTTGTGAAATGGGGCTGGCAACGGTAACCTCATTGGATGATTTAATGAGCTCATGCATGCAGAGCATTTAGCATAGAGAAAGTAGCCAATGTTCTTACTGTTACTGTTACTCATATTACTATCACTGCTGTAATAATGATAGTAATGTTATTACTTTTACAGTAGGTGTTCAGAAATACATGTGGAATCTAGGAACTAGTCTCTGTGTGTGTATGGATCCCCACCCACACCCCGGGAGCCCCTTACAGAGGCACCATTACACACACATACACACCCTGTGGGCCTCCGTGACATTCCCTCTCCCCTTGCAAAGATTTGCAGCAAAACTCACACAACAGCCTAAGCAGCATTCAAAGAATAAGAATCATTTCTGTTCCTGTCCCCCTTTTCCCCACAGTGGATGCAGAGAGGTCATATGTGTGATCTCATTCAGAGTTGGAGGGGCCAGAGGGTTGGATGTGAGGTGGATGGAAGAGGGTGGCTGAGGATGTCACGGACATCCCACCACCACCTGCTCAGGCTCTGGAGTAAGGCGGCCTGCGGGCAAGTCCTGCCCGGCCCGCTGCTGGCTGTCTGGCCTCCAGCCAGTCACTGAACCTGACCGCCCCTTAGTCCCTTCATATATAAACTGGGGAAAGTAATCTTCAAGTTGCAGTGAGGGTCATTTAAGATGAAGGGCCTCAAATGAGGGTCGCAGTACCTCACAGGTGAGCCCTCACGCACTAGCGGCTGTGATGAAGTGATTCAGGGACCGGAGCCCCCACGCCTTTGGTACCAAGGGGCCTCAGTGATAGACAGCCCAGGAAGGGACCAAGGCAGGGACCCTGAGAAAACCCCCTCATTTCACGGGGCCTCCACTTGCCCATCTGGGAATTGGGACTAGTCCCTGCTCTCCTGCCTTCCTGAGGAACCCTCCACTGAGCACTTGTCAAATGATGCTATGAAGAAGGCGAGGTTTGGAGAATACAGAACGTTTACAGAGACAGGCACTGTCACAGCTGACGTTCACGGAACGTTTGCTGTGTGCCGGGCCTGTCATGAGCACTTGGCATGCATTATCACTTTTAAGCTGGCTTACAGCAACCCTGTAATTATCCTCAATTGCACATGGGATAAATGAGACTCAGAGAGGTTACCTCAGCTTCAAGTTCACACAGCTAGTTTGCAGCCAAGGCAGGATTAAAACTCAGATCACTTATGTGTCTAACAGTTCCCTGGCCTGCCTCTCCATGCCAGCTGGGTGGGGAAGGGAGGGGGCGGTGCCTGGAGAGAGCACTTGGAATGGGGAGGGTTTATGGTCCCTCCCCAACACCAGGGATCATATAACCATGGGTCAACTCACACCAGCAAACACAGATTCTCAGCAAAGGCTTCATCTCCAGTTCAATCACATTCCCTCTAGCCGAGCCCAGCCCAGCAGCACAGCTCTGTCTGTCCTTCCAAGTCCAATCCCCTCTGAGCAGAACAGCTTAGGACAAAGCCGGCAGGTGGGCAGGCCTCGGCAGGTGAGGAGCTGCCTCCTAGCAGCGGGGCAAGACAGGCAGCTCTGCTGTCTGCGGCACCCAGTCCTGCAGTTGAGCTGGCTGAACCTGACTGCAGGGCCAGAGGCAAGAGAGGGGTTAGGGATGAATTGGGAGCATCAGGGTGCATACTAATGAGATGCAAAGGGGCCTCTGCCCTGGACTCCAACTTAAGCCCTGGAGTTCCACATTCAAGCCCCCTGGGCTCTGTCCACACCGATTCCTTTTACCCATGATGACTCTGCTCCACCCAACCACTGAGGCACCCAGAGCGCAACAGAGCTGCTGGGCCTGCTGTGTTCTCACCGGAGAGGGCTGGCCATGGACTTGAACCAGGGGTTCCCATCATTGGGAATTCCCTAAGGGAGTAGAAGTGGAGGTTAAAAATACATATTCCAAGCCCCACCCCAGATCTACTGAATCAAAATCCTTAGGGGTGAGGTTCAAGAATAGATGTGTAACAAGTTCCCAGGGTGATTTGCATGTGACTGGTATTTGGGATCGCTGAACATGGTACTTTTCTTTAGAATCCTGTGTCCTGCCATGCCTGTTTCAAAGTTGATATCCCATATGTGACTTTCTCCAAGCCCCAGTGGAGAGGGGGCAGGGGAAGTTAGGGAAAGACTGAAATCTTCATGACTTTTTTAAGCTAGATGAATGCTTCTCAAATATCAGTGTGTTAAAAATCACAGTGTCATTCTTAAGGTTTCCTGAGGCTGTGGTGGAACTTGGAGGGCATGTTTTACCCTGCAGATGGGGAACACTGGCGCCCAGTCACAGCAGACACGAGGTTATCTCTAAAATCAAATAGAGGAGCAGACAGGAGGGGGAAGCAACAAATCTGATTCCTGTGCCTAACTTTCACCTGGAAGTCTCTTACTCTGCAAATCTGTCTGCTTATCAGCATCTCAGACCCTGGAGACAACTGTGTGTCTTCTTGTGGTCACATCTGTCTATCTCCCAGATAGAGACTCAGCCCCGTGAATCATGTTCTTGCACTGAATAGACCTGAACTGAAAATCAAAGGGTTCTAGCCACATTCGCATACCTCATGGCCCAGCATTTTTACTCTCAGCATGTACACTACAGAAGTGTGTATATATGTTCACTGAGAGTTACACGAGAATGTTCAGAGCAGCACTATTTATAATAGCCCTACATTGGAAACAGCCTTAATGTCCATCAAGATCAGATGGAGAAGTAAATTGTGGTTTGGTCATACAGTGGAATGCTATACAGCCCAGAAAATGAAAGTATTGCTCTAGGCGACAATACAGATGAATTCCACTTACATAATATGGGGTGAAAACAGTCATGTGCCAAAGAGTATACACTGTGCTCTTCCAACTATATAAAGCTTTAAAGCAGGCAAAACTCATCTATGGATTTGATTAGGATAAAGGTACCCTTGTGCAGGGGAAGAGGGGTGGTTAGTGACTGGAAGGTGTACAAAGAGGGTTTCTGGAATGGTGATAATGTTCTGTTTCTTCATCTGGGACCTGGTCAGTTTCTGAAAAGTTCCTTGAGCTGTACACTTAGCATTTGTGCATTTTTCTGTATGCATATTATACTTCAAAAGTTCTCTAAAAATGCTAGTAAGGACTTTTAAGAAGACTTTTAATACAAGGAAAAACACTTAAATTAATAAAAGGGGACTCCAGGTGACTTCTGACTACAGCAAATTATGCAGGATTTCATAGCCATGGAATCGTGGACTCTTCCTATCCCAGGAACCAGGAAGGAGATAGTTCTCAGAAACCAAGAGCTTGGGCACCGTGCCAGGGCATACCAGGGCTGTGGAAAACCGATGCCTCAGCAGTTCCCTTTCCCCACCCCAACCCAGCCTGCCTTTCACAGAATCATAAGGACAATGGCAACCCGCTTTCCACTGGCTTCCAGGTTCAGCTGAGTTCCAATTCATTGGGTCTTGCTTCATGCAGCGTTTTGCTATCCTCAGAGCAGTTTTCTGGTCCATTTTCTTGTTTGATTCCCTCAAAGACCCTATGAATAGAGCCGAGTATTTCCATTTTATCGATAGGGAAGTTGAGGCTCTGAGCCGGCGAGGGGTGGGGGGAATTGGTCAAAAGACTTGCCCAAGGCTAGCAAGAGCTAGCAAGTGGCCCAGCCAAGACTCAAACACAAGGCTTCGGATGCCAAATCCAACACTTCCTTGGCTACACCGCAGATGGGCTCTTCCCAGTCGTAGGGGTGCTGATTACAGCACCTGTCAGTTAGCCAGCACTTTCCCAGGGGAAGGCTCAGAGTCCTTCAACAGCTCAAACAGGTAGGTACTATCATTTCATCCCCATTTTCCACATGGAAAAACTGAAAGGTCAGGTAGTCCAAGTGCCTTGTCCAAGGTCAATGGCCAGTAAGTATGGAGCATGGATTGGAAGAAGTGGTCTATCTGAGTTGAAACCAAGCTCTGAACCACTAGTCCAGTGGTTCCCAAACCCAGTTGGACCTCACCTGGAGTTCCCTTGGAGCTTGTAAAAATCCAGATTCCCTGGCCCTACCCCCTGACCGCACATTCCAATGATATACATAGACTTAGGATGGGGCTGAGAAAGCTGTATTTTTAAAAACAGCCCTAGGCATTTGGGATGCTCAGCTATAAACCAGGCTGCCACTGAAATATGACAGTAAAAACAAAACAATTTAAAGGTGAAGCCTAGTTTAGCAACTTCTAAATTAACTCACTGAACCTCTCTAATAATTAGAGTTCTCCTAACAGTGGTACACAATGCCTCAAGGAGATATTTGAGAACAGCCAGATGGGCTGGACAATAGCTATGCTTGGGGTAGAAGGCAGTGACTGACAAGGGGCATCAGGAAGGCCCTTGGGAGGCTGGTGATGTCTGCTTTTTGCTCTGGTTGCTGGTTAGCCACCGTTTGCATTCACCTTGTAAAAATTCATCAAGCAATAACTTAACAATTGTTACACCATCATTTTGAATGTTTACAAAAAGAAGGGGGAAAATCAGGCTGACTGTCAGAGACACTGTAGAGTTCTCCAAGAGATCCTTCACACAGTGTTTTCGGAGAGATCCAATAGGGTTCTTCTAATTACACACTTTCAGATTCTAGAATTAGAGTTTTCCAAGATGCTGTGATTCTCTGACTTAACTCCCAAGATTTCAGGAGCCCCAACATCTGTAATAGTAGCTAACGTTTGTGAGCTCCTAGTATGTGCTAACTACTATGCTGAGAGCTTTACATGGATCAACTCACAGCAGCTCTGTGAAGTAGGCAGCGTTATCCACCCCACAGCCTTCAAGGTGGCTGTTCAAGGTTACAGAGATAGAAAGTGGCAAAGCCAGGACCGGAACTGGAGGGCCCTGGCTGCAGAGCAGGTGTGCCCAGCCATGGCACCATACTGGTATCAAGCTCCATTGATTCCCCAAGCAATGCATCTAAGAGTCTCAGTGATGCATTTTGTGCCATCTAGCCCTGCATTTGCTGGGAGAACCCAGAGGGAAGGGGATGCTGCAGGGACAGATGGCAGCTCTGACCTGGGACACGTGAGCACACTCGGGCCAACGCGCACGCACGTGCTGACATTACCCCACAGCTGGCAGGTACAGTCCTGCTCAGCTGGCACTGAGGCCAACTGCTGTGGGCGCTGTGGCTGAATGGGAACTGGGAACTGATGAGTTCTCTGTTGTGGGCTCTCTGTCCCCAGCCAGGGGATGGACTGCTGCTGTTTACCTGCCACTCAAGGCCTCATCGCAGGGGCTCTCCTGGTCTCAGCAATAGAGAAGGACTCAGGAAGGGGATAGGGGAGGCATTTCTTTCTTCTGCAGGCTCCACACTGGAAAATGCTTAAGGCATCACCTCTTTCAGGAGGCGATGGGCTTTAGGAGGTAATTTGTCAATCCAAGGGTGATGGTGGACTATCAGGCACTGTGACTAGCCAAAGGGGAGACAAGATAATTTCACCTTCTGCTCTGACCCTCTCCTTAAATTCCTGCTCCTCCCCACAGCCACACGCCCAGCCAAGGCTCTCGTTAACTTTAACCTCTTCAACATGGTCTGCCAGTATTAACAAGATAAAAATCATGCTCCTGTGGATTTCCTGAAGCCCTTACGTTTTAAAGATATACATGGAAATATTTTCAGATGCAATTATGTATCTGGGATTTATTGCAGAATAACCTGGTGAGGGAGGAGTTGGTGGAGTATGGAGGAAACATAATTATTAAAGCTGGGTGATGGTTTTTAAAATACTATTCTGCTTACTTTGGGGCATTTCTATAATTTCCCATTAATAAAAATTATATATAAATTATATATGTGAGTGTATATATATTTAAAAAGCCATGCTCCGTGGCCTGGCACACATAGTCTTCAGTGACCTGGCCCCATCCTGCCTTTTAGAGCACGTCTCCCACTGGTCCCCACCCAGCTGATAATTTCCAGCGCACACATGCCGTTTTCTTTTAACCCTGTGCTTTTGCGTACACTGCTTTCTCGTTCTGAATTGCCTTTCCCATTCTTCTTTCTTTATTTAAGCCTTATTCAGTCTTCAAAACTGATGTTCAGTCCCAGCTCCTCCGAGCAGCCTTCCTTCTCTGACTCCATAACTGGGCTAACTCTGGCCCCCCTCGGCCCCCTGCCAGCCCGAGTTTGCCTCTATTTTACCACCTTCCTCAAGGTATTAAGCCATCCAGCTATGGTCTGCCTGCACCAACTGGGAGTCTTTGGGGGGTGACACATTGCAGGCGCTAAGTATCTATTGAACTAAGGATCTGTTGAGAAAACAGAAGCTGTGTGACTGAAAGGAAGTGGCTTAGCTTTTCTGAGTCTCTATTCATCTCCACACTGAAAACAACAGTAGCAACACAAAAGGAAGCCATACAGGATGATGATTGCTGACCTGCAGGGCAGTTGTGCAGAGGAGAAGAGAAGGTTTATGTGAGATGGTCTAACCCACTGACAGGCACATCGAGGGGCTCAGGAAGTCAGAGTGCCCCTTTCAACGTTTAAATCTCAATACTCAGTGCTGCGTATCCGCATCGACCCAGGACACCATCACACTCTGGCTACTGACTTTAGGCACATCTGTAAAATGGAACCAATAATTCTTGAAGGGAAACTTTGGGAAACTCCTGAGGACCTTCCAGTTGTACAGTTACAGATATCTGCTGACTTGTCGGTGATAGTGCTGGAATGGTGTGTGTGTGAGTGTCTTTGGGTTCTGGGGGAGGGGTCTGATTGATGAGGTATATGTCCCTTGTCCCCTGAAAGGCATCTTACAGGTTGATCCCAAATTGTCTCCAAGGGACGTAGGGACAACTGATTCACTGGCCTCCAAGGCTGACCACCCACATAGGAAACAGAACTCTCTCCTGAGCTGGGCAAGGCAGAGAGAGGGAGAGGAAAGTGAAAAGATCTGGGTCGTGGCCATGCCTTCCCCACTTACTTGCTGTGTGACCTCAGCCAAGTTGTCAGCCTCCTCTGGTGAGGCCTCAGTATCTCCACTTGTCTAATTCAATGATCTCCAGCGACCCTTCCACTCTGATCTGTGATGGGGTTGGGCTAATGCTTAGTCCCTCTGAGTGACTGTTCTCATTTCTGAATAAGAAGTGAAGATTTATTCATTCTCTCATCAGATATGCGATGAGATTCTTTTATGATCCAGGAGCTATGCTAGACATGGGTGCCAGAGCAGTGAGCAACGCTTTGTAGGAGAGACCATGTCAAACGAAATATACACAAGGAATTCATCATTATGACTGTGGCACATCTTAGGAAGGAACACTTAGAGGTGCATCTCCACTCCAGGGAAGCAGAGAGGAGCCAATTAATTGATGACTGTGAGCATCATAAACAAGGCCCTGGGCACTACATGCATTGTCTCGTTTAATTTTCACCTCAATCTCTGAGAAAAGGAATATTAATAGCCCCACTTCTTCAAACTGAGGTTTAATGAGGTTGAAGCTCAGGTCATACAACTAATAATATCCAGGATTTAGACCCACACTCTTCTTTGTAAACCTGTCTGGAAACCCCTATTATGAATGTAGGCGTTAGTACCATTAGTAATAGAAACAGTAGAACTGAGTTTCTGAGTTAGCTCAGCTTGTGCTGAGACCTAGGAAGCACGGGAAGCTTCCAGAAGCTCTGCCCACTCGTTCTGCCCACTGGTTCCAGAAGGAACCCAAAAGTCAGGGCCCATCCAGCAGGCACAGGTACAGGAAGGTCCCCTGTACCAACCCCATCCTGCCCCCAGCGCACACTGGTTTTCTCTGAGGCTTAGCACCTGCCCTGCATGCTCTCCTACCTGGTCCCACCTGGCCGGCAGCAGCGCCGGCACCATGGCCTGCCCTGGGGAAGGAGAAATGCCAGGTCAAGGTGAGATCAGTGGCACCAGGGAGGAGTGTAGTGGCCCAGCTCACAGAGGACTGGTGCAGAGAAGGCCTGGCAACCCCTCCCTGGAGAGCACAGGCACAGCTGACACGTAGGTGCTGGAGAATGTCAGTGTCTTGCTGGGTCTGGTTCCCTGAGTCCTTAAGGAGACCACAGAGAGTGGTGGAAACAGAGGAGAGGTCTAGGGAGATCTTGACTGTCTCCAGTTCCTCCCCCATTTTACAGATGAGGAAACTGAGGCCCTGGGAGCTTGTGGCAGAGGGGGCCTCACTGTTTCACTCCACCAGGCTGGCCAACTCCTGTACTCGGCCCCTTCCTGCCCAAAGTGTAATCTGTGCTCCATGGAGAGCCTTGGGGGAACCCGAGCTTCCTTCCTTCTGCGCCGAGGGATGTCAAGTCCCAAAGCTTCCTCACCCGCAAAACGCAGTCATTCCTGCTTTGCCTACCAGCAGGCTTTTTGGGGTGAACCGATTAAGAACAGATCTTAAAAATCCAACCACCTTTATTTTAAAAGTAGGGAGATAGGCCCAGAGCAGTAGGGCACTGTTTCAGGCCACATCGCCTGTGAATTACAAGGATGTGAATAATGAAATTCTCTTTTCGCCCTGCTGGCTTTGAAACCTCAACATTTTCAAATGACCACACAGACTCACCCCAGTCCCCACATGCAGGAAGCATCCAGTTGAGTATCAGCTGTGATATAACTGTTAGGGGTTTCTGTGTGGAGGGCACTGTTCACCTGGCCAGGTAAAAGGAGAGGAAGGATTGGAAATGCTGAGTCTTGCACCTGCTTTTCTACCTCCCTGCTCTCTCCTGAGCCCAGGTCGTGCTCCTGAGTGCTGTGTGGCTGGGGACGGAGGCAGCCTTTCGGAGCCCTCAGCAAACCTCAGCACGGCTTTCTGCTTCCATACTGGAGCAAATAGCACCCCCAACCCCCGCTTGAGTCCCCCGCTCTAGTGGAGGGCTGAACTCTGGCCTGGTGGCTCTGTTCAGTGTTCCACTCCAGTTCTCTGGCCTCCAAAGATATGCATCAGATTCCTGCTTCCCCCAAGACCTGCTCCCACTCCCCCCGACCCCTGGTGCTGCCCCTGGTGCCTCTCAGACTCGCCATCTTTCACAGCCTTTGGAGACAGTGAGCACCCCCATCTGACAGTCAGGAGAGCTGAGGTTCTAATCTGGGTGCCTCTAAAGAGTCGCACAAGGGCTGGCTAGGTTATCTGACTCTCCCTTCTGCCCTCCCCTTCTCCGCCTCCCCAGGTGGCTTTGTCTGTAACAGGGACCCTGTGCCCCCATGGACACACACAAGAAGCCAGCCCCTCTTGGTCTCCTGGCCCCAGCACTTCCCCCTAAAACCACAGAGGAAATTGTCTCCACATCCCCTTGAAGGTTCATCCCCAAACAGCCCCAGCAGGGAATTTCATTCTTCTAAGAAAAGGAGTCCAACTTTCCACACATGCAAATATGACCTTGCTCCTCCAGGAGATCAAAGTTCTAGCCTTAGCCATTCCTGGGCCACCAGCCCCAGCCCCCAGGCTCAGGCTGGCTCCATCTCTGGCTGCATTCCGTGTACCTAGGTGATCCAAGGCCCAGGTGTCCTGCCCTCCCCCTGCCGCGCCTGCCCCGGCCATCTCCTGGTTTTGTCCCCACCTTCCAAGAGCCTTTGCTCAGGGACCAGAATGGATTAGCTTTGCACCCCTCCTCCCCCTAACCTCCCATCCTCCAGCAGCTCTTACCTGTGCCCCTCACGTCGGGGAGGGTGCCCCGGGGTGGGCTGCTGGGATGGAGCCCCTTTCACAAGCACCAGGCTGACAGGCTCAGGAAGGAGGGAGGTGCAGAGACGCGGAGCAGGAAGGCGCGCGCTCAGAAGAGGCTGCTGAGAAAGTTGGAGTAGGTGTGTCCCAGCCCAGGAGAAGGAGGAGGGAAAAGGAGGTGGGAGAATTGAGGCGGATCATCCCCTCTTGCCAGCTCTCTGTCTCAGGGAGAGGGAGGAAAGGAGCCAACTGGTTTGTGGCCCAGAACTCACGGTGGGGAATCAAGTCATGGAAAATGACGGCTGGAGAGTTGCTGAGAAACCGAGCCCATCTCCACCTCTCTTCTCAGTTTCACAGAGGGATAAACCGAGGCCCTAGACAGGTAGTACTCACCTGAGGACACACAGAGACCACGGGGGGAAGGGGAAGGACCCAGGGCTCTCAGCTCTCTGGCCAGTGTCCTCTCCCCCCTCCTCCCACATGCTGCAAACCTGAGATCAACAACCACAACTCCTCGCCAAAGTCTGGTTCAGGGCCCTGGTACTGCCATCTACTAGCTCAGTAACCTTGGATGAGTTACTGGTCTGAGCCTCAGTTTCCTTTTGGATGGAGATAATAATAACTCCTACCTCATGAGGTTGTTATGAGGATTAAATGAGATAAAGGTTGCAGGAAGGCGCATAGTAGAGAATGTATCCCATAGAAGGTAACTCTTCTTATTGTTATGAGCTGTGACTTCCTCCATAAGTGACTTAACCTCTCTGAGCTCTGGTTTCCCCAGCTGTGAAATGGGGGTAGCAGGAATTCCTGCTTCATAAGGTTACGCAGCATCATGAGACAGACAATGTGTGTAAAGTGCAAAGCATCGCTTTTCCAGGCACTATACCTGGTCCTGGGGACATAGAGGTAAATGGAATTGTTCCTGTCCCACAGAGCTGATAATGGTTCATGACGATCCTATTCAACCCCCACCCTTCCTCCCAGGATTCACTGCCACTCTGTAGTGTCCCTGGCAAATAAGTCAATCTTTGCTTGCATACCTCTTGTTACAGGGATCTCATTACCTCTCCTAGCAGTCAGTTCTGACTCTAAGCAATTCTATCTGATGTTCAGCTGAGCAGAAGCCCTTGAACCTGGTTAAGAAACAAGAATTCTGCTTATCTTTATTATTGCTATTATTATAATTATGTGACCCAAGGCAAATGATGTCATTTTGCTAAGTCTCTGTTTCCTCATTTGTTAAATGGGCTCACACCTGCTGAGGCCACTCATCTCCTTCCTCTGCCATGTGATGAAAGCTAAAGCCTGGTGCCATGGCTAGGACTTGGTTTTGGAAGTTCAGGCTGGACCCTTTGGATAAATGGAACCATTAGGGTTCTGGTCTTGTTGCTTATGAAGGAATAATGAGGCTCTTGGCTATTTCCTAGTTTTCAGGCAATACCTATTCATGGAATGTTTACAGTCACTATGGGCCGTGCCTTCAGGGATCTGTCACCGCACTGGGGATGACCACAGGTGTCAAGCAAGCTGCTGCCACATGTTGCCTAAGATGTCCAGAGGGGCCCCATACCAGGGAAATTTTCTCAGGCATCCCTCCTATAAACTGCACGAGATGCCTCAGGGTTTACAGCATGAGGGGACTCCTGTGATCAACTCCAGTGAGAAGGCTAACCTGGGCAATTATCCACTTGGCTGATTGCCTCCCAGGTCTCCGAGACCCGGCTGATTAGGCATTAACCTGAGGAGGGTGGCGAGGCGGCCGCACGAGCCCTTTGGCTAGTCATGTGTGACTGTCTGCCTTTGGGCTCCCCATCCTGGCCAAGGCTGGCCTCCAGCCGGTCCAGCACAGGGACTGTCTGCAGCCTGGGGCTAAGGAGGGGATGAGGATTGGGATGGATGCAGAACCCCAGAATGCTACCGGCATTCGCCTTCCACTCTCCAGTTCCCCTGCCACTCCTGACCCAGGCCCTGATCCTCCTCCCTACTGGCCCCAGGACCTAACTGGGGAATCTTCTGGGCTCTAGGGAAATTACACTCCTCAGTGTCCCTCCTGTTCACAGCATCCTGGACATCGAAAATTGTACCTATCCATCTTGCCCACATGCCAGCTCCTCTCTTTGAGCTCCCCCAGACCATGGCCCTGACCTGAGTCAGAAATAATGATAATAATAATAATAATAATAATAGCTAATCTTTATGTCAGGCACTCAACTCAGCACTCTGCGGGGATTATCTCGTTTCTCTGAACACTACCACAATGGATTAAGTGCTGTTATCATTCTCTATTTTTCAGATGAAGAAACTGAAGCTCAGAAAAGCTTTAATTACTTGCCCAGGGTCACTGGTCTAGACTAAGCAAAGTTGCAAGCCCCACTCTGTCTGGACCCCTTAACCACTGGACTGCACTCCCCTTCCTCCCCACAGCCCTCTTGCTGGACCTCCTGTGTGACCCTCTGCTTTGTTCTACTTCTATGTGTGCCTCTCTTAACGTCACCTCCTGCCCCACTCTGATGTCTGGACCTCTGTCTAAACCAGTGGTTCTCAACTGAGGTTGCGCATTGGCATCCCCAGGAGAATTTTCACGAACTCTGATGCCCGGACCTCATCCCAGACCAATTACATCCAACTCCCTGGAGGTGGGCCCTGGGCATCAGTGTTTCTGAGCAGTGTTAGCCACATCACAGGCATTAAAAAGAATGACATCTGATTCTGAATCCCCTGCCTGGACCTCAGTTTCCCTATCTCATTGAAGCAGGTGTTGAACTCTGATCTTTAACATCTAGCCTGATATTCTAAAGCTCTAATATTCTTGACATAGGATGTTGTAGGCTTCTAAAGAAAGACCTAGCAAATTGTCACTGTCCACCCTCCTACTTGCCTGAGGAAAGCTGTCCTCTCCCCTGTGGATCGGGTGAGCGCTTCCTCCCTCCCTCCTAGGTTTTCCTTTCTAGGGCAATCTGTCCACATTCACCATGGGGTGGAGACTATAAATGAGGGGCTTGAGCAGTGGTGAAAATTCTAACCAGATGGTAAATTTCAGGGTGTCCATGGAGTCTGTAAACACAGATAGTATTATTTGCATTTTTAACAGACTGAAGCCCTCTGTTCCTTCTGGTGCCAGCTAAAGGCTCAGGTTAATTCAGTGAAAATCATAGGCACGAATCAGGAGAGGCAGTGCATCACAGATGCGTGTGTGGGGTTCACTGACAAACATCCTGGTTGGGGTGGGACTCGGGGGCTTCTGGGGATGCAGGACTTTCAGTGCTGTAAGCAGGACAGTTTCGGGGCAATGGGGACAGTGCCTCACCCTAATGGAGGAACAGCTGCATTACTGCCCCACAGGAGTTGCCCACCCAGAGTAGGTGCCGAGTAAGGGCGGTTCACCTGGAAAGTCTGAAGAGGAGATTCAGCTCATGGGGACAGTTGGCTGATGGACTGGTTACATTGAGACAACGTGTTCAATGAACATGAAACGCAAACTGTCATTTCCAAGGCTTCATCCCTTCTGTTGTACTGCGTTCTCCCTGGGGAGGGTCACTTAGAGCAAGATGGGAGTAGGGACAGAGACCCTGGAGGCTGGTCTGCAGGACTGTGGACAGGAAAGGCCTCCAGAGGCCTGGCTGTCAAAGGGACATCATGCCTTTAAGGGGGATGAAGTCATTGGGAGATGAGGCCACCTGGCTCCATGAGGGCTGCAGCCTGCAGCCAAGAGGAAGAAGCAGAAGGTGGAAGGCAGGTGGGCCGTGGGGGCCGAGTCTGGGGTGTCAGCTCTGTGGCTGACAGACGGGACCCAGCAGGAGTTGGAACCGCCAGCCCTGGCGTTGCCTGGGGTGCCTGGGAATGTAATCAAACACTCAGCAGACCTGCTGGCCATGGGCATCTGGGCACCACCAGGCCCTCCAGCTCATCCTGACCCCCAGCTGGCAATTCTGACAGGCTCCTGCCAGGAGAAGTGTCCGGCCTTGTTGGTCAGGCTGGTGAGAATGAGCTCACCTGCCCAATCCATCCCGCAGTCGGCCCGGCCCAGGCTGGTGCTGGGGGATGGGGCTGGTGCTGAGAGCTCCTGGAGCCCGGCTGGCTGGGTCAGTGCCTTCTGTTAGATCACCCCAACAGGAATCCTGGGAGATGGGGAGCCACCCTGAGGATGGGAAGCGAAACCTCTGATGTAATCTCCACCCTTACGTGCCCCTAGACTCTGATGTGGCCCTGGCCCCGAGAACCAGTATCCCCACCACGTCCCCTTCTCCACCACCACAAACCACATTTCCGGCATCATCTCCCATTTCTCCCTGTTGTATAGTAATAACAACAATAACAACCGTGGTGAATATATCAATAACTGATATTTGTTCTCATTTATTAAGTACAAGCCTAAGCATCATCTCATTTGATCCTCAAATAGATCCTTCCAATAAGTTACTGCTATTACCGTTCTCACTTTACAGAGGAAGAAACTGAGACTTAAAGTGACTTGTCCAAGGTTGTCATGCCCTTAAATGGCAGAGCCAGGATTTGAGCTAAGTTTATCTAGATCTAAAACCTGTGCTCTTAAACTCCACCCTACATTATGCTCCAGTCCAATCAGAGGGTTTGGATCCATGGGCATGCCACCTGCATCCAGAAAGGCCCTGCTCTTGCTCCAATGCCCTGCTGTCTCTGTTGCAAACCTCAATAACTTTTGAATAAGGTTTCCCCGTTATCATTTTGCACTTGGCCTTGCAGGTGAGGTAGCAGGTCTGCAGATCAGCCCCTCACCCTCCACTGGTTCTTGCTGTGTCTGTACCCAGATTGCCATCACAACTGCATCTACCAGGCCCATTGCAAGGTTGCCAGGAGCATCTCTTGGCCTCCCCATGAACCGCTAGGGATTCCGCACCCTTGCGGAGTACAGACTGCTTGGCTCTGGTCTCACAGTGAGATCAGGGCAGGATACCGCTGTGGTCCTTCTCCCCTTCGCTATACTTGTCAGGGGAGTAGGGGGAGGTTTGGACTTGAGGGAAGACAGTTGGACTCAAACCCAGCTCTGCTATCTTGCAACTGTGTGGCCTTGGACAAATTATTAACCTCTTTGGGAAGTAGTTTCCTCATCTGAAATGGAAGTGGCAGTGGAGGTGACCAAGTGGCGTTCTTACCTTGCAGGGCTTGTCAAGATTAAAGTGATGAATCTGTCAAACTCTAAGCAGTATGCCTGAGGCAAAAAAATGGTGGTTTTCTGGATCAGTTTGGTGTCTAATTCATCTATGAATTTCCAGTAGCTCTCCAGATAGTGGTCATGGGATGTGATAGGTACAGAGGACAGGTAGATGTGAAATGGCTTTGCGAGTGCCAAAAGGCCACACGTGTAGAAAATAGGACATGATTCTGGATGAAGAGACTGAGGCCCAGAGAGATTCCCCACCACCCTCCCTTCTTCATTTGCTTGGGTGCTTGGGTCCTGCCCGGTCACCTCGAGGCCAGCAGGACAGAGGCCCTCCGGGGCTGGAGTCTGCTCCCTGCCGCCTGAATTCCAAAGGCAGCTCTGGCAGCCTGACCAGCCCTGTCTCTCTCTCTCAGCAGCCACATTCCAGACATTCTGCCCAGGCGAGGAAGAGGCCAGCCCTGAGGGAGGAAATCCGGAACCAGGGGGCTGCAAGGAGAGAGGTCTCCTGGGGGCAGGATTGCCGGGTGCTCTGACCCTACAGGCCAGACCTCAGGCCGCCCGAGGCCCAAGGCTCAGGGAGGGTTGCTCAGGGGGAAAAGACTGGTAGTGCAGTGGTTTTCTAATGTAAGCCTTTCTATGAATCATAGAGGGAAAGACAAATGAGGTTGTGAAAAAATGCATGTTCCAGCCCACCTTCCCCCTCACTGCCTTTACAGAGGGGCCCAGCATTCGGCAGCATTTTTAAATGAGCCTCCAAGAGGGTGCAAAGCTAGGTTTGGGAGCCTCTGATTCAGTCCACTGTGGAGGTGACAGATGAAGAACCTGCAGTCAAGAGAGGGAAGAGAATTGCCCAAGGTTGCCCTGTCTGAACAGGGGCCACTGCCCCTGCTGGAAACAGGAGGGCGTCAGCGGCAGGCTGCACAAGGGCAGGGAAACCCAGAAAGGGAGAGGGGCTGAGAACACAGTGGCTCAAAGAAAAGTTAGAAAGATGGGCAATATTTCCTCCTCTCGCCCCACCACCATCCCGGTACCCCCTCCCTTAAAGAGGCTGCTCACTGGCCCAGCTCAGTGGTACACGGAGCCCCCACCACTCACATTCAGCCTCTGGACGTCCATGGGCCCCTCCACCTCCACTCTCCTAGTTGATTTCCTTCTCACGTCACCATGTACAGGAGAGCACCATGGAGTTAATCATCCTGGGTTCAAGGCCCAACTTAGTCACTACCATGCTGTGTGGTCTTGGGCAAATTCCTGACCCTCTCTGACTCTCATCTTATTCATCTGTACAATGATGGGATTAGGTCAGCTTTTCTCAAAGTGCAGTTCGTGGATCAGCTCCATAGAAGCACAGAAACTTTGCTAAAATGCATTCTCAGACTTTCAACCAGAGAAAATGGGTGAAAAAAAAATTGGAGAAATCTTTAAGTATAGCATGTATACAAATAATACATGGTATATTTTCCTTCTGAAATAATAAAACATTACATTAAAGGCTGAAGCCCTCTTTCCAGCACCACCAATACCTTCTCCAAAAACAAACAATATAACCATTCAAGTGTGTACTCTTTCTAGATACTTACATTCACATATAAATGTACCAGTAGGAAATATATAGCATTTGGGGTTTTTGTTTGTTTCAAAGAGGATGGGGATGGGGCTTAAAACAATAAGTTGTGAGTCATTCTGTAGCTTTTTCACTCAACATGTCTTGGGGGCTTTTCATGGAGTACAATACACATCACTCCATCCCATGCTCGGAGCTCATTCTGGGGCTCACTCAAGTTTGAGAACCTCTGAACTCTTACATAAACTCTGACATCACATCTTATGAGTGATTTTAACATAGGTAAGCATGGGAAGAACAGGATATTCCAGGAAAGTCCAGCCTAATGAGAGTGTCCTTGGCACTTGGAGCTGGACTCCATTGCCCAGATATCCTGTATCAAGGGTGTGGTACTCTGGAATGGAGCTAGGGTCCCCTATTTCCCTTCCCTTCCCTTGGCCTCAGGGCTCCCTCCTCCCTCCCTGGCCAGCAGGTCACCCTGATGTTATCTGTATAGGCACTGCTGACTCAGGCTCTCCCTGCCACCCAGAAGGTAGCTCCCCGTGGCTCTTGATGGAGCCTGACTGGTCTGACCTGGTGAAGCAGCCCAGGGTTTCCCCATACCTCCTCTCTGGGGACCTTCAAGCGCACACCATCTAGCTCTGTGGGACACTCGGGAGCTGTCTCGGTCCAGAGTAGTGACGTTCTCTTCACTGTCCTCAAGGTTCTGCCACAGCTGTGGGACCTTGAATCTTGAGCAAGGCCCTGTCCTTCACAGGGCTTCCTTCCCCTGATCTGTAAATAAAATTGTACTCATTCATCTCTATGCCTGGCAAGAGCATCTAGCAAGAAAAACTATGCAAGATTTGTTGAATGAATAATAGTTGAAAAATTCCTTCCAATTCCCAAGGACTGTGAATTCCAGGCAACCAGTGTGAACAAAATGCATAACATGTGCACAGCCCTAGACTGGGTACTGAGGGGGATGGAACGTTGGAAAAGACATGATCTTTGCTCTCCAGCTGCAAACAGCCCAGCTAGGAGTCCAGTCATCAAGTGAATCAATATTTCTGTGGAGTCTAGCATGGAGAGGAACGGGGCCAGGTTGGGGCAGTCATGGAAGGACAAGGGGTCTGCTCCCAAGTGATCAGGGAAGAGTGTGGGTTAGGAGACAGTCAAGTGGAGATCGTGGCCACACAGACTGAGGGTCCTGCAAAGAGGTCAGAGGAGAAAGCATTTGGAGGGAAGATGGGTATCTGGAGAGCAGAAACAGGCGATACAAAGTAGGGAGAGTGCGACGCATGGCAGGCTCTGCAAATGTTTGCAGTAAACAGATGGCTATAGACACCAAATCGTGTTAAATGGATACATAGACATAGATGAGTATATTAAATAGATGACAGAAATAAGCAGGTGAAAGTAAGCTAGCAATGCATGGTTGGATGGACACGTGTATTGATGGACATGTGGATGGATGATAAAGGATGATGGAGAAATGGATGAGCAAGCAGAGAGGCAGAAAGATAATCTTGGTCTAGGATCATTGGATGACGTAGGGTCTGATGTCCAGGTTTGGATTTGGGCCCTTCTTCTTACTGACTCTTACTGGCCACATGACCCTGAGAGTTTTGTGCTGAAAAAGAGGGATGATAAGTCAGTCCAGCCTGCCACCTCCCCCAGGAAATTATGAGAATTATCTAAAATAGTAGATGAGAGGGAGCACTGCATAAACTGCATGTAAGTGTCACAGGCCAGTGGTCATGAGCAAAGCTAAAGGGCTTCTCGGTCCTAGATATACATTGAGGACAATGCAAGAGACTCAGAACTGGTACATAATGAGTGACCAGTGGAGGAGTAGGTGTGGAGCTGGAATTTGTATCACACAGCAGTAGGTCCTACTCCATCAAGTACTCGTTGAGCAAAGTAAGGGCCCGATGTTTGGGGACTGCTCGATGTCTGTGTCTGGGTTTACTCACTTTGTCTCACCATTCAAAACACACCACTCCTCCCCGACACAGCACCTTCTGCTGTGATGCTCAAATCTGC
Source organism: Camelus ferus (assembly GCF_009834535.1). Classification (NCBI taxonomy): domain Eukaryota; kingdom Metazoa; phylum Chordata; class Mammalia; order Artiodactyla; family Camelidae; genus Camelus; species Camelus ferus. The sequence goes on from NC_045698.1 coordinate 106,908,856, forward strand.
TTCCCTCTTGAGAATCACCTTGATTACTTAGCCTTAGGGTCAGTATCCAGAGCCCACCAATATCAGAATTGCTTGGATGCCCGTGGACAAGTGCAGACCCTCAGGTCCCACCTCTCTCCTGTACATCAGAGTTCTTTGATGTGTCCAGATTGAGGATACCTGCTTGGTGTCTTGCACACAGTGATTCTTCAATAAAGATCTGTTCGTTTTGCAACTGTTGCTGTTTGCCCAGGTTCACTGATTGATGTCCCAGTGGCAGGATTGAGACTTGACCCAGCTCTCCTGCTGCCTATTCCGGGGCCCCCGTCAGTGCCTCCTGCCCAGAGGCAAGGAAATGGCCCAAATGAACTCTCCATGGCCCTCGGCTCTGGGATTGCAGACTCCTCGGCAGCTCCCAGACACAAGCCTCTCCAGTTGCCTGAGGATTTCGAACTAAGCCCTCAGGCTTTCACCAGGCTGCTGCTGGGATCCTTGAAAACCCGGGGATAAGGGAGGCCCAAGAAATTCTTGTTTCTCCTCCCAACTGCCTGCTGCCCAGATGGGGGCCTTTCCAGTGCTGATACTCGAAGTCCCAATTGTGGAGCCACGGGGCATTGCAGGGGAAGTGGAGCTACTAATTACCCACAGAAATCCCGAGTTGTTTAGAACAGTTGTTCTCGGCCCTTGCTGCTCACTGGAATCACCTGTGGAGCTTTACAAACTTGCCATGGCGGCCCACCCTCGGAGATTCTGAATGTCTGCGAGCCCGGGCGCCGGATTGTTCAGTCTCTGTAGTTGATGCCAGTGTGGAAGCAAGGCTGAGAAGCAATGCTTAGAAGTATCCCTCACCCACGGACCTGCTGTGTTTTCCAGCTGGAGTGCTAAGCATGGAGTTCCCATTTTCCAGATGGAGAAAAGGAGGGTTAGAAACGTCAGGCAACTTGCTCTCTAGCATATAGTGTGTTCCTTATGAGTCACAGAAACCAACCCTTTACTTACACAGAAGGGGAGTTTAGTGCACGGTTATCAGTGACGCAGAGAATGACAGTGTAGGGTTCACAGTTAGACCTCCCCAAAGGCAAGAATTAGGAGTGGATGGGCAATTCACTCAGGCCTTCATCACCAGAAAGATGCCCCTCCTCTCCATGAGTTGGCCCTCTCAAGATCTAGACTGCTGTCCGGGGTTGAGGGGTCAGTGGGGTGGTGGGTGCTGGCTGAGCTTGGACCCCCTGGAGGGCTGGGCTGAGGACAAAGATGACCTCACACTTGTCTGACCCTGAGAGTGAGTGCCTCCTGAAATTTTGCACCCTAGGTACCTTAGACACCTTACTCCCTTCACCCTAGTGCTGAGCCTGAACCTTGGCCCAGGGTGGAGGGTACCCAGAGTGACAGCCCACTAAGACTGCATCAGATAGCCACGGACAGCTAGGATGCTGTTAGCAAAAAGAGAGGAATGGACACTGGGCCGGTGAAAATACAGCTGCCTACTCCCAGGCTTTAAAGCAGAGCAGTTAAAAACATGAGTCTGGAGTTGGATGAATCTGGATTTGAACCCGAGGTCTCCCCTTAACATCTGCCTGACCTCCAACAAATCAGCTTGCTTCTCTGAGCCTCAGTGTGTTTACCTGCAAAATGATGCTAATAATGGTACTATCTATTGGCTTCCGTTCTTCATTCCATGCTCTTGCTCCTACACCAGTGTTCTCAAGTTTTCCAATGGTGGCACCTAACTGCAAAGGATACAGGGCTTGGGCCCCTGAGGGCCTGGGGGCAGAGTCTAAAACCGCTCACAGCAAGCACATCCTTCTTCTGAGACACGCATCGGCCAGACCGCCAGCAAGTCCACTTTGGGCACATACTGCAGGGAAGCGAGTGCTTATGTCCACAAAAGACTCACGCAGCAGAAATTGTCATAGCCCTGTCATTCATAGACTCCAAAAATTGGACATAAGCCAAATGTCTATTAACAGTAAAATAAGTGGACTGAGCACTAATGCATGACCACAAAACATAGCAGACCACTGCTACATGGAATGCTATGGAGGAATCTCAGACAACATGTCAAGAGAAGCAAGCCAGGCCCCAAATACCATGTACGTCAAGTTCAGGAACAGGCAAAACTAATTCATTGAGCTGTACAATGAAGATTAGTGAACTTTACGTTATGTAATGCCAACCAAAATTTTTTTCATTAATTAAAAAAAAGGGAAAAAGATGTAAGTTTTGCGATCTATCCAAATATGTTTGCACTTTAACAATGATTTCCTCCAAAATATTTCAGGAAAATGGACTCTTTGGGAATATAGGCCCTGTTTATCCAGTGGACTTTGGTCCCCTCCTCCCAGTGTCCACCTGTCCTGAGAGGCACACTCCCCCAGTCTAGAAGCTTTCCCCCTCACTCTGGTTTGAATGATCTCCAGACACATCCTAAGCCAAGAGTCATGAGACACAGTCATCCCTCTTCACATTCTGTTTGACCCACTCTGTTTTTAAGTTTTTAATTTCAAAAAACATCCAGGCTTGTCTAGCACAGGGAACTATATTCAGTACTTTGTAATAGTCTATAATGAAAAAGAATTGAAAAGGACTGTATGTATGTAATACATATATAAAACTGAATCACTATGCTGTACACCAGAAATTAACACAATATTGTAAACCAACTATACTTTATTTTTTGTTGTTGTTGTTGTTGTTGCAAAAAGCTTTATTGTTTCCATTTGGTCCAAGGCTTGGGAGAGGGCTCCAGGATGGTTAAAAGCTGATTGGTGACTGCAGAGAGGCTTCAGGCAGAAGCCCTGACACCAGAGGGGCTCCATAAAGGCTGCTGGGTTGCAGAGGCTCCTAGTCGTGCTTGAGGGTGAGCTATTTGAAGAGATACTCGCCCAGCCCAGCCTGGGGAACAGACAGCCTACGGAGGTTAGTCAGGTGGTCGCACATCTTCTTGTTGAGTTTCACCTCCTCATCCAGGAAGTGGTTCTCCAGGAAGTCACAGAGATGTGGGTCTGCGCGGGCAGAACCCAGGGCATGCAGATCCAAAAGGGCCTGGTTCAGGTTCTTCTCCAGGACAATAGCAGCTTCCATAGTGTCCTGGGTTTTCCTGCACATCCTGGAAGAGGGCGCGGCCGCCGCGCTGGTTTTGCGTTTTTAAGAGATGCTCCACACCCTCACACTTCTCCTCAGCCAATTCGTGGAACAAGTGGCCAACATCCTCCAGAGCCACATCATCGCGGTCAAAATAGAAGCCCAGAGAGAGGTAGGTATAGAAGGCCCGCAGATGCATGTTGACCAGGTGGTTGACAGAGGCCTCAACCTCGCTGGAATAATTCTGACAAATCTGGGAGCTCATGGTTGATCGGTAATAAGGAGTTAAGCTCACAAAACGGTGTTGGCTGGTCCCAGAGGCTGAAGATAGCACAGTGGCTGGTTCTGAAGGATGCGACTGGAAAAAAGGTTGAAGGGTGGTCGGAGGCTGGAGTAAGGGCCGTCCAAACACTGTTGAAGCAAGAGACAGATCCGCAGGACTGCCAAATGCACTGTTATACTTTCTTTTTTTTTTTTAATCCAGGCTTCTCTTAAAATTTTCAATGGTCTGAAAAATGGGCATGTTAGCAGCAAAGCACCAGAGCTCAGATGCTGCAGAGTTTAGATGGGACACAAGTGTGCGAGTTCCCTCAGCCCCTCCCAGCCGGCCTCTCTCACTCCCTAGGTCTCCCTGGCCTCTGCTAGCCTTTGAGTTTGTGCCCCTGCTAGCTCACCTCGGACTCAGATCTCCACTGCTCCCTGGTCCACATCCTTCCGTGCCTCTGTGTCCCTTCTCCAGAAAGCCCTCAGATAGGCTGCCTAACACCTATCCTCTCCCTTCTAGGTCAAGGGCCAGTAAACTGTGGCCCATGGGTCATTCCAGCCCATCACCTATTTTTGTACTGCCTGCAAGCTAAGAATGAGTGTTAGATTTTTAAACAGTTGAAAAAAAATCAAATCAAGCATAATATTTTGTGACACATGAAAATTAAATGAAATTCAAATCTCCATACGTGGTTTAATTGGAGCACAGCCCTGCTCACTCATTTAGGTAATGTCTGTGGCTGCTCTCATGATACAGTGACAGAGGTGAGTAGTTGCAACAGAGACAGTATGGCCCACAAAGCCTAAAATATTCGCTGTCCAGCTCTTTGCAGAAAAAGTGTGCCAACCTCTGTCTAGCCCCACCGCCCCAGTCCACAGGATTGTTGCTCTATCACCTTTACGCAGTGTGCTGTTTGGATAATGTGGTAATTTGCCCTCTTTAAGGCAATTGTGACATATGCCACCTTTGTACCACTCCCTCCATGGTCTTACCTCCAGTGGGGCAGATAGTTCTCTGCCTTAGGGGTGGGGGGAGCAGGAATGGCCCGAACTCCTGGAAGTGGCTCTGGGAAGACTGAGGGGACATCCAAGCTAAACCACCAAAGGAAGCAAAGACTTGGAAACCTACTTCCTCTTTTAATTGCCCCTGCTTACAGGAACCCTAGAACCCTAAGTCACTAGGCCTGAACTTCTGAGAGCCTTCTATTCATTCATTCATTCATTCATTCATTCATTCACATCACTCACTCACTGTTAGCACTGCTATACGTTCAGCACTGTGCTAGCTTAGATTGGAGACTAAAACCTGGTCTCTGCTCCCAAGGAACATAGAGCTTAGTGGGTGGAACAGATGTCTAGAGACAAAACTATATTTCAGTGTGAAAATCCTTACAGGGAGATGTGAGCACACAGCCGAAAGAGATGCTAACTCTGGTTCTTTAATTTTGCAATTGAAGAAAATGAGGTTAAACAGAGAGTAAGCAGCTTGCCCAAGGTCCCTCTGTAAGTTAGTGACAGACGTGGAAGTAGAATCCTTTCCCAGCTCCCACTTCTTTGCACTTTGCTCTCCCATTTTCTCCCCTTCTCATTCATTTAACAAATGTTGCGGAGCCCCTACCAGATGCCAATCTCTGCTCTAAGTGCCAGGCACACAGCAAGTGAGAGACAGACACACATCCTGCCTGCCAGAGATTCCACTGTGGGGAGGAGACAGAATACACACATCAGCAGATCAATCAGTTGAATGATTGGAGCAAGCTGTGGGCCCCCAAAGGAAGTAAAGCAGAGAAAGGGCCAGTGTAGCTTGGCAGCACTCAGGTAGGGTGTCCAGGGAAGACCACTCTGAGCAGATGACCCATGAGGGGACCCGGAGTGAGGAGCCAGCCTCACAGACTGGAGAGGAAGATTCCAGGCAGAAGGAATAGCAACAGTCAGGCCATGTTCTGTGTGCTTCCTCCAAGACCCACCTCCTCCCTCCGCTCTGAACCAGAGAACTGCACGCTGGAAGGTAGTTTGAGACTATTTATGTTTTGTGGTTTTGTTCTGGATTTTGCTTGGTTGGTGCCGCCTGCTGCACTAGATGGAAGCGTCCTGAAAGGAGGTGCTGTCGGGGGTCTCATTCGCATGTCCCCATTGCCCAGCCGGGTGCTGCTATCAGTTGAAGGGGAAAGCGGTGGGGAGGAACTCGCGAAGATGTGGAAAGTGAGACAGTTTCTTTCTAAGCACTCAACTGGCAGTAAATGAGATCCCTGTAAGATGCCAGTTGGTTACCAAAAAGTAACACAACCTCCCTCTCAGCCCCATAATTGCTGCACTTAATTCTTTAAAGGATTATCCCTGAGACGGGGGAAGGGAGGGAGCCCAACCTGGGAGTTCTGGCAGCCATACAACCTCCCCTGAGGCAGCAGGGAGGCCTGAGGACCCCGAGTGCCTCAGCAACAACTGAGTTGGGAGCCTGAAAGCCTGCGTTGTAGCCCTATCTCTGCCCTTGAGTGACTGTGTGACCTTGGGTGGGTATCCTGCCCTCTCTGGGCCTCAGTTCTCTCATCTGTGCAGTGAATGAGAATGGACTAAGAAGAGTGGTTTCAAACTCTTCTTCAGGGAGCCCTAGAGTCCCAAAGATGGGTTCTTAGGGCTGCCTTGTGGGAAGGGGCAGAAGATAGGACAGTTAGAAGTGGAGCCTCCACTCTTTTCAACCGGAACAGCCCTTCTTTAATTTGTTTCACACTGAGTTTCTTCATGAGGAGGTGCTGTGTAGTAATAATGAAAATAAACACTGAGCCCTCACACGATGTTGGGTGGATTACATGCGCTTGTGTGTGCAAAGCTCTTAGTGCAGTAACCCTGCATGGTATTTGTATCATGAGGATGTACATTTTATAGATGAGGAGAATAAAGCACTGAACTGTTAAGTAACCTGTCTAGGATCTGAACTAGGATGCAAACGCTTATGGTCAGGTCCCTTTTAATTGTCCCTTGATTCAGAGGACAGATGTTTTGCATTAAACTAACAAACTCTTGATTTGAGGGTTCTGCTACTTACTAACACTGTGGCCTTGGGTACCTGGAGGGTTATTGAAGGAGATAGTGCACGTGAGATGCTGAACCTGGTACTTGGCTTATGATAAAGTCTGAATAATCGTTGTCTATGATCATGGTTACTAGTATTTTAATTTCATGTGAAACTGATTCCACTCCTAAAGTGTGTTTGGAAAGGGCTGGAGTAAATGATCCCTAAAGATCTTGCAGCCCTGGCAATCTCCCTCTCAAAGGGAGGGATGTGGCACCTTGCTGCTCGGGGGGTTGAGGGAGATGCTGGCTGGTATAGAAGCTTCCATTAGTTTTTACAAAATGAGAAAAAGAAGGACAAGCCAGTGAGATTTAAAAAAAAAAATTTAACTTTATTTCATTTAAAGGACTGTACTTGACTCAGAGATGAAAACTTATCTAAAAACAAAAATGCCTGGCAATTGTTGAACCCTGGCTGTGTCCTGGACGACTGACAAAGATGTTCCTGTTTAATTCTCACAACACCCCCCAATAGTTGAGAAAGTTGAGGCTTAGCACAGTCAACTCATTTGTCTGAGGTCTCACTGCTGAAACGTGGCAGAGCTGAGACACACGGAGGCCTCAGGACACAGAGCTCTGCCCTCTCAACCAATATACTGTCTGCCCACTTTTATGTTTAATGGCTTTAGTTTGCATGCGACAAGATTCAGCCATTTAAAGTGTAGAAGTCAATGGGGGAGGGTATAGCTCAAGTGGTTGAGTGCATGCCTATCATGCACAAGCTCCTGGGTTCAATTCCTAGTACCTCCTCCAAAAATAAATAGACCTAATTACCTCCCCACCCCTGCCAAAATAAAATAATTGAATAATGCAATAATAAATAAATTAAATATTAAAAAAATTAAGTGTACAAGTCAATGGCTTTCAGTTTATTTACAGAGTTATGCAATGATTGCCCTCATATAGTTTTAGAACATTTTTACCACCCTGCCCCACCCGCCAATTTCATACCCACCAGCAGTCTCTCCCCAGTCCCCATCCTTCACCACCAGCCCTTGCCAACCTCTAATCTGCTCTCTGGTTCTATAGACTTGCCTCTATGGGACATTTGAAATAAATGGAATCATACACTATGAGTTCTTTTGTTACTGGCTTATTTCACTGAGCATAATGTTTCTGAGGTTCATTCATATGGTTGCATGTATTATAGTAGTGCTTCGTTCCTTTCTGTGGCTTACTGATAATTCCATTGAATGGGTGTACCCCACTTTGTTATCCCTTCATCAGTTGATGGACTTTTGAGCTTTTTCTACATTTATAGCTATTAGGAATAATGCTGCTGTGAACATTTGTGTATGAGGGGGTTTTGTTTTGACGTGTTTTCATTTCTCTTGGGTAGAACGGCTGGGTCATATGGTAACTCTAGCCTTAGCGTTTTGAAGAACTGTCAAACTGTTTCCCAAAGCGGCCTTTTTGCATTCCCACCAGCAGCATATGAGGTTTCCAGTTTCTTTACATCCTTGACAACACTTGTTATTATTTGCCTTCTTGATTATAGCCATTCTAGCAGGTGTGAAAGGATCCGGCACTGGGGTTTTGATTTGCGTTTCCCTAATGACTAAAGATGTTGAGCGTGAGCAGTTTTTCATGTGCTTATTGACCAGTTTTTTTGAAGAACTGTCTTTGCAAATCCTTTGCTCATTTTTTAAAATTGAAGTGTAATTGATTTGCAATGTTGTATTAGTTTCAGGTGCACAGCAAAGTGATTCAGTTATACAGATATATATGTATTCTTCTTCAGATTCTTTTCCATTACAGGTTATAACAAGATATTAAATATCATTCCCTGTGCTATACAGTAGGTCCTGATTGGTTATCTATTTTGTATATAGTAGTGTGTATATGTTAATCCCAAACTCTGAATTTATCCCTACCCCACCCCTTCCCCTTTGGTAACTGTAAGTTTATTTTCTATGTTTGTGCATCTACTTCTGTTTTGTAAATAAGTTCATTTGTATCATTTTTTTAGATTCCACATATAAGTGACATCATATGATATTTGTCTTTCTCTGACGTACTTCACTTAGTATGATAATCTCTAGGTCCAGCCATGTTGCTGGGAATGGTGCCTGTTTTTAAATTAGATTGTTTGTCTTTATATTGTTGAGTTGTAAGAGTTCTTTATATATTCTGGATGCAAGTTCCTTACTAGATATACAGTTTACAAATATTTTGCCCATTCTGTGCATTGTCTTTTCACTTGTTTGATAGTATCATTTAAAATGCAAAAGTTTTTAATTGTGATGTCTAGTTTATCAATTGTTTTTCTTTTATTGCTTTTGCTTTCAGTGTCGTATCTAGGAAATCATTTGCCTAATCCGCAGTCAATAAGATTCACCCCTGTATTTTCTAAGAGTTTATAACCCTTTAATTTAGGTCTATATTCCATATTGAACCGTTTTGTATATGATGCTATATGAGGCTCCGAATTTGTTCTTTTTTATTTGCCTATCTAATTGTCCCAGCACAATTTGTTGAAAAGATTATTATTTCCACAATGAATTATCTTAGCGCCCTTATCAAAATCAATTGACCATAAATGTAAGGGTTTATCTCTGGACTCTCAATTTTCTTCCACTGACCCGCGTGTCTAGCCTTATGCCAGTACCACATGGTCTTGATTACTGTAGCTTTGTAGTAAGTTTTGAAATGGAGAAATATGAGTCCTTCAACTGTGCTCTTCTTTTTCAAGATGATTTTGGCTTATCTGGGTCCCTGGCATTTCCATTTCCATATGAATTCTAGAACTAGCTTGTCAAATTCTGAGAAAAAAAAAAAGGTCCCGTTTTTAGAAGTGTTCTTTCTCTCATGAAATAAGGTGGTAGAAGACAGTGATTGAATTTTTAAATGACTTTACTTAACCAAAAAAAAAAAAAAAGAAAGAAAGAAAGAAAGTAAAGCCATCTTGTTTTGGGCCCCTAAAATTGTGAGGCATTTTAACAATATGTGAAATCCAGAAGTGACTTAGAAAGTTCTGGAGAAGGAGTCAGATTTGGGGGTAAGTGGAGAGAGTGAACTTCTGGTGAGGAGGAGGAAGATGAGGAACAGAGATGGCATCAAGCGGGACGTTGTTGTAACGGGTACATCTTGGAGTGTCTGAAGCACTGAGAGGTGGCATGGAAGCCTCTATTTGCATGAAAGTCCCAAGAGACTCCTGGGAAAATAGTTACCCTCTGCCAAGGGACCTAGATCTTGGCACCAGGAAGCCACCACTTGTCAAGATGAGGGAAAGGAGTGACTTGGGGTACAGCTGAATGTCTGATACTCAGATACAGATAATACTGACTGAGTGCTTACCCTGAACTAAGCACTTAAGATGCACCTCATTTGATGCTTACCACAATCTTGTAAATTCACATCATATTATTTAATTGACTAATACAGCACTGTCCAATAGAAATGCCATGTGAGCCACAATGTGATGTTAAATTTCCAGAAGCCACATTTAGAAAGTAAAAAGAAACAGAAAAAGAAACAGTACAAAGAAACAGTACAAGAAATTCATTTTGGTAGTGTATTTTTATTTAATTCAATATATCCAAAATGTTACCCTCTCCAACATGTAATCAATATTTAGATATTTATTAGGATATTTTCCATTCTTTTCTTCTCACTAACACTTTAAAAGCCAGCATATTTTTGTACGTGTCCAGCACGTCTTGACTCAAATGCTAAAATTTTCATCAGCGATATTTGATCTGTGTTTAAAGTTCACAAAATTGACAGTTGAAAAAGTAGCTTCACATTCCCGAGTTATTTCCAGCATACTTAAAGGTGAACCAAGGATGTGCTTTTAAATTTCAAATAATAAAAATGAAATAAAATTTAAAATTCATTCCCTCTGTCACAGTACTCGGATTTCAAGTGCTCTGTAGCCATGAATGGTTAGTGGCTATTGCTTTGGACACGCAGCCCAACACTCCTGTCACACTGTGTCAGGAGGGCAGGGAGGGGTCAGCCTGTTGACCCTGTATCCCCTGCATTGTGTGGGCACTTAGTAGGTATTCCATAGATGTTTCTTGAATCATGCATTAGTGGATGCACTGACAAGCAAATTGAGCTAATGGACATATGAAATAAGTAGTAAACCAACAACTAAACTAAACTAGGCCAAATGCCTACAGCTTGTAAATGACAAGGAGGGAATTCAAAGCCAGGTCTGACTCATTCCAAAATCTACTGGCTGCAAAGAACATATGTGAGTATAGGGGGAAAAAAGACAGAAAACTGACCATCAAGCCAAGGACCTTCAGGGTGTCTGCAGTGTCCTGCCAGCCCTCCGTAGGCCCCTCTCGCCCACCTACCCTCCCTGACCTGCTGTACCACCTTCCCTTGGCCAAGCTCCGGGAGTGCTCCAGGAGCCCAGAAGCTGAAAGGCTGGTAGGAGCAGGTGACACTGTGGACGTGGTGACAGCCGGCCACGCGAAGCACAAGAGTGAAACCCTGGGCACAGGAAATGGGCACCAGCTGCGCAGACAGAGCCCTCGTTTGTCTTGAAATCTGTAAGACTGACTTCATATCTGGTCACAAGTCCTGGAGCTGGCCCAAACAGGAACGAGAAGCCAAGGGAAGACTTCAGTTTCAGTCACAGGACTTCAGAACTGGAAAGAATTGGAGGGATCAGCTTATCCAAAATATTCATTCTGTAGAACAGGAAACTGAGGCCCAGAAAAGGCAAAGGCAAGGGCCCATGCATCGTGACACAATGGTCTCTTTAAAAGGGAAGGTCACATCTTAATTTTCCTATTGCTGATGATAGTACTACTTCTTCTCTCTAAAACAGTACCAGCTCCAGGTTCTCTTCCAGCCCCTGCTAATGCTTCTGTTACCCCCTTAATGCTGGACCCCAGTGTTCTTAGCGGAGTAGCCACATTGCCGGGAATTTCAGCGGGTCCTGCCTTGAGCTTTGACTGGCTGTTCTCTCTGCCAGAAAGGCCTTTCCGCTCGTGCTCTTTTCTACTCCACCTCTCATAGTCTCAGCCTTGCTAGAAAAACCCACCCTTCAAGGCCAAAGTCAAATGTCACTCTTTCAGTGAAGTTTCCCCTATTCCCCTGAACTTGTGTATCTCTTCCTGCCCTTCTTCCTGGCTTTCCAGGGGAGCCACTGGATGATGGAGAAACCCAAGTGGTCTCAGGGGACCATAGGAAGGCCACTGTGGCTGATCCCCAAGGTAGAGGGGAGGTTGTGGAAAGAAAGCTCGGGGCTGGATGGGAGAAGGGGGAAGGCTGTAAACAGTTGAGAAGCGAGGACATGGAGGACCTGCTGGCTCTGCCTGGAGTGGAAGCCGGGAGACCTGGTCCTGTAACAAGGGCATTTCTTTGGGGCTCCCATTTGATCCCATGTTCACAAAGAGATGGAAAACATCGCTGAAGACATGATCCCTGGCCTCCCAGAACTTCAGCTCCAATAGAGGAGACTCTTTTATTCATCCATTCACCCAACCAGTGCTCACTGAGAACTTTACCTTGTGCCAGGCACTGTCATAGGCACAGAAGATGAAAGCCGGTTTGTGAGTGTGAAAGTGAGTGTGTGTGTTTGGAGAGGGGAGAGGGTAAGCAGGTAGCCATTAATTCTTTCAATGTGCTAAGCACTGTCCCGTATGCTAGGCATACAACTGTGCAGGAGGCAAGTATGTTCCTGCCTCAGGAAGTCCCTGTTCTGGTGAGAGAAGACAGACATTGAGTAAGTCATGACAAGTTTGACAAGTGCAGGGCATTTTATGAAAGGAGAATAAGAAGCACTACAGGAACATGCAGCAGGAAAGCCCAGCTTGATCTGGGGCCTCCGTGATGAGGTGACATTTCATCCACCCCTTAAAGATGAAACGCAAAGATTTCAAAGATGAAAGGTGAAGTAGAAAGTGCTGGGAGCACAGCAGCAGGGCACAAAATGTCTGCAGGGTTTTAAGGAAGGCCTCTTGGAGGAAGTAGCATCCAATATCACCTACGTAGGTGTATAGTTAAACATGGAAATAGACGAGAAACAATGAGAACCTGTAAGAGAAGGTCTGGACATTCCTGAGGAAGTGATATTTGATCTAAGGTCTGAAACCTAAGTGGAAGTTAACTGGTGAGAAGTGAAAGATGTGTTCCCAGCAAATGGACGAGCATGTGCAAAGGCCTTGGGGTGGGGAGTATGGTTCTCTGAGAACCACATTCCTCTCCAAGCCCTTTGATGAGGATTCATAGGTTCAAACCATCAGTGAGAGCAGAGAGCTGGTGCTGGAGACCGTCCAGTGTGCTGCTGTGCTCCCTGGGACCTAATCGTGGACCAAGAGCATCTGAAGGAACTTTAGAGATCATTGAATTTAGCATCATTCACCCCCCACCCCCACCCCACCCTTTCCTGAAAGAATTGAGACTCAAAGAAAGCAAGGGACTTTATCAAGGTCACAGATAATCATGCTAATTAATCACTTAATAGGACCACCGTGCTAAGCACTTTGCTAATCACCACAAGGCAGAGACAATTATTGGTCTCCCGTGACAAAGGAGGAAGCTGAGGCTCCTGGAGGGGATCTTGACTAGGGTCACATAGCTACAAATTTCCAGAGATTTGAAACTGAGGTAGCTGACCCCAGAGCCTACACTCCTATTCAGCGGTACTCTTGGCCTCAATCTGGCAGAACTTGGCCAGAACCCAGGTTCTCTAACATTCAGCCTCATACTTCTGTCTTTAGAATAGAAATTCAGCCTGGCCTCTCAGGAGGTCTCTCCACCTCTGAGCCAGAACTGACCAACTTCAGGTGGGTCCACCCCTAACTTGCAAGTTACCAAGCCAAGTACAGGTGCAGGGGCCCATGGCTCCGGCCACCTGCCTTCCCTTCCCATCCCTTCCCTTCCCACAAGGAAGGTGCTTCCACTTCCCAGCCCAAGCTCCATCCACAGCACCCTAACTCCTGCCCAGCAAACAGCACCAACTTGGCCTCCCTTAGACACACCTAGGGATGCACTGCCAGCCTTTGGAGGAAGACAGCTGGCAGAGGCCTGCTGCACAGGCCTAGGAAGCTATGTGGGGCTTTTGAGCAACAAAAAACAAGATCTGGGTGCCCAGAGTGTGATGGGGAAGTAGGGGTTACAGGCTTAGGGTGAGCTGTCCCTTTGGCTCCACAGACTCTTGGCCCCGTGGGGAGAATGCAGCTGGAGGAGGGGCAGGGTGGGGCCTCATAGCTCCAGCCTGAGGTGTATCCTAACTGCAGGCAATCCTGGAGTTACTGCTAAGTCCCCCTCTCTGTCCCCATGAGCCGGCTTTCGAGCAGGACTGACTAGTAGTATATTCCTTGTACCCTTGCAATACACACAGCCCCCACCTCTGCCTCCTCCTGAGCCCTTACCTACTAATGACCCCCAGCCCCTGCCAAAATCACGCCATCCCCACCTTGGGTCGTGCCCCAACTTGTGCAAACCACAGGCCTGTGTACTGTGCTGAGGCAGGATGAGTCAGGGGCAGAACTCAAAGTGCTGAGCCCTGGGAAGCTGCTCTGATCAGGGAAGAGGAAGCTCCTCGGCCCAAGAGGAGTGAATCAGGCAGGAGTGGCTTGGATCCTGGTTTCCGGCCTCTACCCGGCAAATACCTGTAGCAGGACAGGAGGTGAGGGGGCTGGGATCTGGCACCCCTGGTCTTGGATCAGGCAGCATTGAAGTCCATTTTTCCAGGAAAATATGTAGATATCATCTCCAGAGTGGCTGGTTCTGCAGTTTGCTTATGGGGAGGCATGTAAGAAGGCTATGTGTGTGTGTTTATGTATGTGTTCATGTGTGTGCACGTTCATGTGTCGTGTGTGATAGGTATGTGTGTCTCTGATGGGCACACCTGTCTATACATACATCTGTGTTTGTGTCTCTGAGTGTGCAATGTCTACATCTGTGTGTGAATGTGTAGGTCACTCTGCCTGTGTCTCTGTGGCTCTTGTGTGGTCTGTATGTCTGTCTTTCCCTCTGTAACTTGTCTAAGCACAGCAAACAAGAGGCCCCAAGCTTGGCCTCGCCATATGATTCCAGAATATGTCATCTCAACCACCACATGTGACTGTTAGTCCCATGAGGACAGGCACCACTTCCCATTCTTCTCACTGTTGTGAGAACATAGTAGATACTCAGTACATACCTGTTGAATCAGTATCTCAGAGAGGCCCCCACCTGGCCCAGATGTCCCAAAGAGGAGGCCCAAGGTGGGAGAGGAACTTCAACCAGGTTGATCCCATTCCTAGCTCAGGACACAAGTCTCAGCGACCTCTCTAACCCTCAGACTTTTGTTCAGTGTGCCCCTCTGCCTTGGTCAAAAGTCAGAAACAAAGCTCTGAGTTCTGCTGTACCCTTGCTGTGTGACCTTGAGTAGGTCCCTTTCCCTCTCTGGACCTCAGTTTTCCGATCTGTTAAAAGAGCAAGTTGGGTTTACAGACAGCAGGGACCACATCCAGTCTCAGCCTGGTGTGGTTTTTACTTTCAAGCCCTTTGCTCAGTGAGCCCTACCCATCCAGACATTGGATTGATTTAATTGCCTCTATCGGATTCTTCTCCCACTCCTTGTACAGTGTTCCGTGATCCCAGCTCAGGCTGTGAACAGAGGTCCCAACCGAGTCCTGCTCTTCAAGTCATCTCGCTGTTGCTGTGAGTGCCCATTGGTAACCCCCAGGCATTATAATTAAGATCCCCTTTGCTAGAAACCCTTTGGTTGACATTTCTAGGCTTGGGAAGGGAACATCTTGGGGAAGTGGTGATGAAAAATGCAGTCCTCTACCACCTTGGCCTCTGGGCCTCTGGGCCTCTGGGAGTGGGAGCATTCTACCAGCTGATTTTTCCAGAGAGAGCTGGGCTGAGGGGAGGGGTGGGGCAGAAAGGTATTGCTGATGAACATGCTAAAATTTTAAGTATTTCAGGTGGGAAACTTCCCTAGATGTATTACTGCTTCCCTGCCTTCCCAAACAAGAGGCTAAGCATGACTTCATCTCTACTTGATGACTCAGGGCCATTATAAAACATTAATGATTGAGCTGAGTCTTAATGCTGAGGGGGTCCTCAAGGGCCGTGAAGGTATGTTAGGCTGTTCGCTCCTGCACCGAAAGAGCCAGGCTTTTCTTTTTCATATTTTTTCTTTGTTCATTGGCAGAGTGTCAGCTGTCACTTGCTTCAGAGACCCTTCTCTCTCTGTTCTGTACAGCAGTGATTCTGTGAGATAAATCCATGTCTACACTGTGTAGAAAATGTGTACATATACCATCTCAGCAAGGAGCTTTCCTCTGAGTGAAATACGTGGTAGAATTCATTGTGGCTACTCTGAAGCCTTTTTTTCTCCAGCATTTTTTAGCCCTGTGACCCTAAAAAATATCTTTCTGTGGCTCTGATCTATAAAATGGGACAAATAATAGTATCTGCCTCATTAGATTATTGCAACTAAACATGAGGTTATATGTGACTTAAGCACTTAACGTGTTGCCTGGCAATAGTAGCTAACCAATACATATTATTTGTTTTATTCTTAGTATTCTTGTCTGAGTTTTGGGTCAGTGATATTGCTGGATAGCTACTTGAATTCTGCATGACTAAGATGACTCATTCCTAAAGAATGCTTTGAGTTGCAAATAACAGAAAATCCAGCTAACAGTATCCTAAACAAATAAGTATTTGTTTTTATAATATTATAAGAAACACACAGGCAGACAACTGATGACATTAGTTCAGTGCTCAATGATGTCAAAATTGGTGTCACTGCAATTCTTTTGGCCCCTGCCTCATGGTCACAATGTGGCTGCTGTAATCCCAGTCATCACATCCTCTTTCAAGTGCAGGAAAAGGGAGATAGGGTGTCCTGGCTATGTCTGTTTTCACAGATGTCTCTTATGTTTCCTTTTCCAGCGGATTTCTCCTTGTTTCATGGTTTAGAACTAGGTCACATGACCACTGTCAATGTAAGGAATTCTGAAGAACATGAAACAGAGGTGTCATGATTAGCTTAAACCAAACATCACATCTCTCTTGAGACTTCCCACACTACTTCCTGCCATCATCCTCCAACCAGTATTCTGTTAGTGAAGAAGAGGAAAAAAGGATATTGAGTCAGCAGCTAACATTGTTTATCCCAGTAACTATTATCTTTTTTTTTTTTTTTTTGGTCTCAGTTAGGAAATTTTGATGGAAAGTAACCGAAACCCAAATTAGATTGGCTTAAGCAAAAATAAATAAATGGATAGACAGAGAAATTAATAGAAAGAAAAAAGAAAGAAAGAAGGAAGGGAAATAATAAAAATAATTGATTCCTGATAAGTTCAGGAATAGTTTGGCTTTAGGTAAATCTGGGGCCAGGTGTGCAAACAACATAGACAAAAGAGTGCCCTTCTCCACCTTTTGTCTGTTTTCCTTTGCACTTGCTTGAGAATCAGGTAGATTCTCCTCACCCAATGGTGCCTAGAAGCTCCAAGCTCTCATTCACCCCAGCTCTTGTCAGGCAGGAAAGAGAATGAGTCATTTCTCCCTGTCACTACAGGTAAAAGTTCCAGGATGAAAGCTGGTTGGCTGTGATTGTCTCCCAGGCCCATCGCCTAACCAATCATGGTGACCATAGGGAATTCAAGGCTCTAATTGGCAAGGCCAGGTCTCAGCCCCAACCCTGGAGCCTAGGCTGGGTCAGCTGTCCCCAAACCACTGCTTAAAATTGAAGGTTAGAGTGGACTGGACCCCTCATGAAAATCAGATGTGGAACCAGAGGAAGGGGGAATGGAGCAGGCATAGAGCTTTGCAGTTTCACCATAGACCTATGAATTAGGAAAAGCAGGGATTCTGGCTTTCTGGTGTTTCCCCTACACCACATCCTCAGCTGACCAACAACTGGTCCATCGAGGAATCGTCCAGAGCCACGGAGCCATGGGACAAGCTAGCTAGAGGGACCGCCAAGAGAAACCACTGATTCCACATCGTACTTATAAAGCTCCTTTATCTCCATTGCCTTGTTAGAGCTTTACACTGCCCTGTGAGGAGGGCAGGCCTAGAAATGGGTTCATTTTACTGGAAGAGAAGAGGAGGAAGTTAAGGAGTGATAATAGCTGCTGTCATCTCTCCAGTGCTTACCTTATGCCCAGCCCTGCATTGTCTCACTCATCTCTCAACAATGCTGTGAAGAGAGAACTATTAGCGCTACCATTCTTCAGACAGGTAGCTCAGAATCAGAAGAGTTAAACAACTTGCCCAGGGTCACACAGCTAATAAGAAAAGAAGCTGGGGCTCGTGGCAGGGACTCTTGACAAAACTGGGCCCTACACAAAGGAACCTGCATCTAAACTGGGTTCTTAGTAAAAGCAGACCTGCCCACTGCAATCGGAGGATCAGAGGATCAGAGGGGTAGACATTTCTGGTGCCTGGTGCAAGCTGGTAGAGGCAGGGATGAATGTCAGGAAGGCAGCTCCAAGAAGCATCACCAGAGTCAGGCCCTTTTTCCTGCTTTCATGACACCTGGAATCATGCCCCCTCTGCTTGTTTCCTGCCTGCCCCCAACCTCAACGTTATCTCTTCCTGAGAGCTTCAGCCCAAAGGACTGTCCCCAAACTCCAGAAATCAGCCCAGGAGAAAAGATTTGGCCTGGGATTCTGGGAACCTACATTTAAGTCTCTATCTCTAACTCTATGGATGAACCTAAGAAAAGTCCCTTTTCTGGGCCTCAGTTTCCCCATCTGCAAAAGGAGTTAGTTGGACTCAGTAAACTCTAAAGCCTCTTCTGGCTCCAGCTAGAATCACTGTGTCAGTTTCCAAGATTTCTCCACCCCTTACCTTAGCTTCAGATTTCTTGCCTAGGGGAAGAGCTAAGGCAAGTCACTACAGCTCTGCTCTCTCACACAGCAGAGAGGCGGAGGGGCATGTCTCCCAGCCCAGCAAGGGAGCTTACCTAACCTCAGCTCAGCAAGCTGAGAAAATCCTTGAGAACAAAAAGAGGAGAGGACCTGAAGAGGGAGGAGATTGAGTGAGTCTCTCCCTGTCTGGCTGAGCCAACTTTAACCCCTTCCATGCCTCCCTCAGAAGCAGGAGGGCCAGCAGGGTTTCAGGGCAGGGCATGCTTGTGCATCTAGGAATTGCTCTGCCCCCAAAGCCAACTTTCCGTAAGTTGCTCCCATGGAGCAGCTGCAGCTGGAGATGCCATTTGTCATTCATAGACCCAGACATGAGACCTCAGAGGTGGGAAGAGTCTCACTCTATCATTTGCAAGTCAGGAGGCTGAGGCCAGAGATGGGGAGGAACTTGCCCCAAATCACACAGCTTTAGACTCGCAGGAAAGAGCCTGGACTAGCACAGTGCCAGACACATAGACTAATAGAATTTTTTGAACAGTAGGAACCTCAACCTCCTTGTCTATACCATATTGTCTCTTGGGATTCTTGAACCAAAGTTTCCATCCCCAAATTAGAAGCAGATTGTTGAGGCCTGCCCATTAATTCCTCACTTGAACCTGGAGTGACTAATTCTCCCAGGAGTGTGGGATCAAACCCACTGTGGCTATTAAAATTTTACTATAAAGCCCAGTGCCTTGGGGCTGTGCTTTCTTATTAGCTCTGGAACAGGGCGAAGCCTGCAGAGTCAGATTGAGCCAAGAATGCAAGGGTTGGAGTCCCTTCCCCGAGAAGCTCTCTGGGCAGCCCTCGTCCTGCTAGAGGCATCCTGGGGGGCACCTTCTGAAAAAGGAAGTTGTTTTTCCTGTACCAACCACAGTCATAGACAGAGTGGGGATCCCTTTAGCCAAAAGAAGCCTGGACTAATAGAGATTATCCCCTCCCCAAAGGACCCGTACCCCTAACATTTCCCCCGTACAGTGGAAATTCCACCCTTAGTATGAAACAGATTCCTGGGTCTCCCAACAGCCTCTGTGAATGTGCACGTGACCATCAGAGGAAGAAGGGGTTGGAGGTCCAGACTTTTGGTAAATTTTAAGCAGTGGGCATATTTTGGGGCTGGAAAAACGGCCAGACTACATCAAAATTGAGAGCCTGCGACAGGAGGAGGACTCTGGGTGATCTGCATTTGGTAGTGGGGATGCAGCAGAGTTGATTGGTTAATCAAGGGACCAATAGGACTATGAGGTAGCATGTGTATTGAGAGCCTTCTTGGCCCAGCCTCCCAGCCTCCCCGTAAGGTGCCTGGGGACATACAATCTCCAGAGAGCATTTGTAACTATTGTAAGTGTCATTCTGTGCCTGGCATTGTGCAAAGCACCAGGGGTAAAGGGACAAAACCCACCTGGTTCCTGCTCCTGAGGACAAGGACAAGTGGGAAATATAAAGATCATCCTGTTATCATTTCAGATGTGCCTAAATCCCAATGCTGAGCCCTTCGGCAAACTAGCACCCTGCAGGGATCATGGAGCCTTGTTTTTACTCATCAGACATGTGTTAATGATACCCCACATGCCTCTCCCTCTCTCATGAGCACATCCAATCCATCAGCCCCAAAACTGCCCTTGACCCAGATGCTGCCTGTTATCCCCTGGATGTTTCCTCCCCTGCCTCCTCTCTTGACTCCCTGTAGTCTGTTCTCAAAGCAGCTAAAATTATTTGCTCTGATATATAAATCACCCTTCTAAAACCCTCCATGGACATTCCATGGCCCTTAGTGTGAAACACACACAATGTACCATGATCCCTGGACAAGACCTTCATACTCTGTCTCCTGCCTGCTGCTCATCTTTCCCCTTCTTCCTTCTCTTAGAAGATGGCACCCTCGTTCCTTTTTCTGGACCCCTGCAATTGCTGCTTCTTGGAGTGTTCATCCAGCTTGCTATTGTCCAGGTCTCAATTCAAAAATCACCTCCTCAAAGAGGCCCTCCTTGACTGCTCTAACCACAGCCCCTCCACCATCGCTCACTCTCCATCACATTCTTTTATTTTTAGCATCCTACAGCACTTACAGTAACTGAAATTATTTATTTGTTTCTATGTTTATTGTCTGTCAATGTCTTCCCACTAGAATGTACTCCCCTGGAGAGCAGTATTTCTTCCTTCTTTTATCACCACTATTTACCTTGCCCACTAGGACCCAGTGCCCAGTAAGGTCTCAAAAAAATTTTGTGGCCTCATTCAATGATGAGCACAGTGCTCAGACATACGTTTTGGAGAGGAATGTAGACTCTGAATCCATCTACCCATTTCTCAGCTGGAGAAATGGAGATTCAGAGGGGAGACCAGGATTTGCCCAAAGTCATGCAATCCATCCAGTCATTCATATAAGCTGAGAGATGGATAAGAAGAGGTGAGGATATAAGGGAACTGCTAGTGTAAAGGGCTTGAGGTAGGACCTGTAGAGGAAAGCAAGCAGGAGTTGAATGAGGAGAAACATTATGAGGTGAGATGGTCAGGCAAGTAGAAGGCAGGCCATGGCTATGGGGCTTGGATTTTACTCTCACTGAAGCAGGGATGTGAATTACTCTGCCTGTTTGAGTAGGATACTCAGAGAGCATGGAATCCTGGAGACAATCAGGCACCTGAAGGAAGCCCAGAGTTGAGATGCCGGGGCTCGGCAAGTCCCACTGGATGTGTTTGCCAAGATATCAAAGGTGCCGTGGGCAGCAGTAGCCACCCGTCTGAGCCCCATTACTGCATGAGAACTGCACCCAGAGCCCTGTTAGTGCAAGCGCAGCCCTCGCTGTGTAATCACCCTGCCGCTACTGGCTCGCCACATGCCATGTTGTTGCTGCACAGTTAGTTACTCATACTGCGGGCTTTGGACCAATTAAGTGAGCAAAGAGGGTGGTTAATAAGGAGTAAACAATCCAAATCCTCATAATTATACTGAGGATTTGCTCTAATACATGTAAGCCAAGAGGTGGGAGTTGGGGCAGGAAGGAACATGGGGCCTCCTCTTTGTTCTGTATGGTCTGCCCTGCCGAAGTCTTTTCCACTCCACCCACCCTGTTTTGTACTCTGATAAGCCTGTCTGCTGATTTTCTTATTATTATTATTTTGGTGGAGGAGAGCATGCCTGCTAGGTTCTACTGCTTTAGGATTATAGAAGAATAAAGCAAAACCCCTGCTCTCTGGGAACTGACATTTTAGTCAGATAATCAACAGGTAAATAGCTATAAAATGCGTACGTGCTCTGAGGAACGTGGATGTGGTGTAAGGGGAATTGAGAGCCCCTGGTGATTGGATGTTAGTTCACATAATGCATCAGGAGAAGGCCTTTCTGACAAAGTGACATTTGAACTGAGACCTGAAGGAAATCAAGGAGTTGGCTGTGCAGTCCCTGAGGGAAGAGCATTTCATGCAAAGGGCATGGCAGCTGCAAAGGTCCTGAGACAGGCTTGCAGGGCAGGCCAGCATGGCTGGAGCAGAGCAAGCCGTAGGTTAGGACTGCAGGGCAGGGTCGGAGCTGCTTCCAGGTAGGGAGCAAAGCATGTGTGAAGGCCTCAGCAGAGAGACAAGGGCTTTCTGTTTTTTAAAGTCTTTTACCTCATTTGATCCTCAGAACAAAGCTGGAAGGGTAGATTTCTTTTTCCATTTGACAGCTTAGTTGCTGAAGCTCTAGAATGTCTAACAATTTAGCCAGAATCACACAGGAATATCCTGATTCAGGAACAGAAATCTGTGGTCGGCACTATTTTTTCAGGTCAGTTGGGAAGCTCATTCCTTTTGACACCGTGCCATCCATCGTGAGTTTCCAAAACCAGATCAGCTCCTGGGAGAGCCTCTGCGTGGGTTACAAAGTTCAAAGCAGAGCCGGGTGAAGCCGATTTGCCAGCCATGGTAGAGAATGCTCTGGGGTGTGTCTGTACAGAGAACAAACACACTGCGCGCAACTGTAGTATTTCAAACCAAGATGGCTAAAAACTTAGCTCTCGTCTTTTGGAGAAACACTAAGTTAGAATCCTGTTCTTGTCAGATTATAACTTAATATTTCTGGAATGAAATTCCTCTCCAATAGACGTCCTTTGGAATTCCTTCAAGAAGCTCCTGTAGAGTTCCAGATAAAGAGAATAATCTAAAAAGACAGTATCAAGGTTGCCATCCAGAAGACCAGATCCCCCCACAAGGAGCACATACAGATTTTGTGAAAGTTTTCACAGAATTTTCCTCAGGTCTGCCGTGGTTGGCATTTGTCTCCAGGCCATTAACATTGACCGAATTCCTGCTATCACTGTTACCCTCCTTTTAAATTATTCAGTTTTGATTTGTCACTGTATCAAATGAAAGCAGCTGGATGGATTGTCACCAAATTTGGCAGGAATGTTTGTGAGCATCTTATATGACACGCAGGCTGTGTAGGAAACAAGATTTATTTTGCAGGACTCAAGTCGAGGCGGAGGGCATCTTAAAGAGTGGGGAAGTCACCTTAGATACTGGAGGGGTGGCTGATCAACATAGAGAAGGCATAGTCCTCAGGAAGCTATAGAAAGAGAAACACAATGAGGAGTTTAAAATTTAACTCCCATATTGCAAGTCACAAGGGCAGACGCTCTGAATCACAGACACTGATTTGTGATGGGACTGGCTCTCCATGTAGCATGGTCCAGGGATCTGTCTCTTCATCGTGCTAATGATACCCGCAAGCAACACATGGACCACACCTCCACCAGGCCTCTCCTGGAGCATTATGCCCGCATTACGATGATGGGGGCTTTTTGGTCTCCAAACCCCTTTACATTCTTACCTTTTTAGAAATTAACACTGAGAAAAACATTCTCAATCCTGATGGGGCAATTTATTATAAAAGTAACAATAAACCCATCACATAGTCATAAAGTATCCTTATGAAAAAGATTTTCAAAATAAAAAAAAAAAACAGTGAGGAGAGTGGCATTATTTTACATTTTTGCACATCTCTACATAAGACATTGGGGTTCTCCTCACTGCTTGTTGTGATGTTTTAAACCATGAAGCTTCTGAAAAACTCCACTGTGCATTCATGAGAAAATGAGAGTGAAAAAGGCAAGCAAGTTCTTAGTCACCGAGGAAAATTACTTTGACCTTTTGGACCACATGCAAAGGTCTCTGGGACCCTCACGGTTCCCCGGGCCACTCCTGAGAACCACTGGTGTAGTTATTGCAGGTAAACTATTGGGAACATTGGGCAAGTCATTCAGCCTGTCTGTGCCTCAGCTTCCTTGCCTATAAAATGTGGGAGAATAAGAACTGTCACCATAAGACTCTTTCAACAATAAAATGACTTAATATGGATAAAGTACCTGAAACATAATAACACGCAATAACTCCTGGCTGTTACCATCAGCCTCTCAAGAGCCCAGCCCATGGGTTCGCCATCCCTCCAGTGCAGAGCACAGAGTAGGCGCTCAAGGGATCTTTTGAGAATAAATGAAGGCACACATGAACAATTCTCTTATGTCAGAAGTCTCTGCAGCCCTTCTGGGACCAAGGGAAGTCAGTTTTCTTGCTCCTATTAAATAAGCTAAGCAGATCAGGGAGGCCCGGTGACTCATCAGAGTCACTTACCGTATCCCGCTTGCAGCCACTGTCTACCAAGCAGCCCTCCTCCACCCTGACACTCCCTTCACCTACAGGCCCCTAAGCACCCTGGGAATGGAGATTCTGTGATATCTGATTTTGCCCAGTGTGAGATGCACCCCATCTGCAAAGGACCTCAGCCTACAATATCTGAGCCCTCTCTTGCCTCTACCGTACCATCCAGAGGGTAGTTCCAAGTTATAATCACATATTAACTTATTCAATTATTCCCTGCCTCCCCACCTAGGTCAGGGACCCTCCTGATCTTTTTTTGCTTTGATGGCTGCTGGGCCTGGGATGTGGTAGGGGCTTTATAAATATTTGAATGTTTATTGAAGGAAAGAAGAAATAAAATTATGTCTTTTCATTGATAAAAAAAAGACAAGTTGGACAGTTTCTAGATAATTAGGTGTTAGGGATAGAGGAAAGAGTGGTAAAATGTTAAAACAAAAAGTCAAGCAAAGACATTGGGTCTCAAGAGTTAGGGGATTGTCCACATGTCTATTGACAGATGACTGGATAAAGAGGCTGTGGTATATTTATACAATGGAATACTACTCAGCCATAAAAAAGAATAAAATAATGCCATTTGCAGCAACATGGATGGACCTGGAGATTGTCATTCTAAGTGAAGTAAGCCAGAAAGAGAAAGAAAAATGGCATATGATATCACTCATATGTGGAATCTAAATAAAAAAGAAAGGACACAAAGGAAATTATCTATAAAACAGAAACAGACTCATAGATATAGGGAGCAAACTTACGGTTACCAGGGGGTAAAGGGGGTGGGAAGCGATAAATTGGGAATTCAAAAATTGCACCTCTTGGGGAATGATGAAAATGTTAGCTGTCTTGATTGTGGTGGTGGTTTCATGGGTGTATACATCTATCAAAACTCATCAAATTGTACATCTGACATATGTGTAGTTTACTGTACAGGAACCATACCACAATAAAGGTGTTTTTAAAAAAGAGTTAGGAGATTGTCTACCCAGATCCCTGGTTCAGCTAGCAATGATAATTTTTTTAAATACCAGCAATGATAATCACAAGAGGGGCTCACAGTTGTTGAGTTTATCATGTGCCTGACACCGTGCTGAGGACCCTGCTTGTGTATCATCTCACTGAACGCTCACGACAGCTCTAGGCAGTGGATAATGATGTTATTTCCATTTACCCATGGGAACTCTGAATCCCTGCAGACCCACAGCCAGCAAGTAGTGCAGTGTCGTGGTGGTATGTCATTGTCTTGTGAGACCTGGGAATGGAATGCAAACTGGAGATGGTGGAAGGAGGCTGGGAAGTGATGGTGGCAAGTTGGGACACCAAGCAGCAGAGGTGCAGGAGCTAGAGCTCAAGGTCTCCAATCTGGGCACAGGTGAGCCAAAGGAAAATGCTGCTGACTTTTTAATTCTAGGAACTGACACTGACTCAGGGCATCAGGTGCAGAGCCTGAGAACCCCTTGTTTTACCAAAAGGAACAGTGAGGCTCAGAGAGGGCAAAGGCCTTTCCAAAAGTCACACAGCCCAGTCCCTGACCCCAGCCCAGTGATTTTGGTACTCTGCCAAGTGCCCTTCTTCTAACAGATTCACACACTTCCGCCAGCCACGTTCCGGCTCTCCTGAGTCCCCTGGCTCCCTGCAGAGAGGGTGGCGTGGGAAGGAACCAAGCATGGCCTTCACTCCGGGCTTCCCCTCCCAGGGCAGGAAGGAGAGGGCGGTAGGGGCATGACCAGGCCTGCAGTGGACGCCTGGGGTTCTCCACTACCCCCACCCCCCGCGCCAACCAGAACAAAGCTCGGTTAATGAGAGCAAATTACAAAGGCTCTAAGATTGGAAGGGGCCCTTTGATGGCCACAGGGTGAGGGTTGGGATGGGACAGGGAGGGCCCTCCTCTGTCCTCTTGGGTAACCCCCTTTGCTAAGGAACAAGCTGGCACAGGATGGTGCTCCGAGAAGCGTCCACCACTGTGGTGGACACTGGGGCTTTGGATTGTGCTCCTACCCCTTAGTTCTCCACCCCTAGCTGCCATAAAAGTGAAGATTTCTGATCAGGCAGCTCAGCAGAGTTCCCTAGCCATTCAAAGACCTGGGGCTTAAAGGAGATTTGGGGGAGAAACTCCAGCACACCCCAAACCTCCAGCCTAGATCAGGACTCTGAGGATCGCTGTGCAGCTTCCTTGTCTCTGGCTTTCCTTTTCTCTCTGTGGTGAGGGGGCAGGTATGGTAATAATTGCTAAGATGTATTCAGTTCTTCATCTGGTGCTGGCGCGGTGCTCAAGGGCTACATCCCCACAATAAACCTATGAGATGGGAATGATCAGATTCCCCACTTTAGAGGTGTAGAGCAGTGGTTCTCAAAGTGCGATCCCTGCACCAGCAGCATCGGCATCACCTGGACATTTGTTAGAAATGCGAATTTCTGGGCCCCACTGCCTTAGAGTAAGACACAGGTGCAAGGCACAGAGCAGTGGACTCAGACGCTGTTCTGGCTGCTCTGGGGCTCACATATCGAACCTCTGGCATGTGCTGCCTGTGTCCTGTGGTCCCCGTGTCTTCCCTCCGGGTGATGGTGGCTGAGGGAGGCTGAAAGGAATTTCAGAAGGACAGCATATTCTCTGCATCACCCTTTCTAACTGGGGAAGATTGGAAACAGCCTAAACATCCCCCCCACACACCGGCTAGATAAACGGTGGGACATCCACATAATGGAGTGTGGTGCAGCTTTTTATAGAAGATGAGTGGAATGGCTTTTTATATATACTATGGAATGGCCTCTTTATTATAGTATTAAGCAGTGAAAAGCAAAGTGCAGAAAAATGAATGAATATACACACACACACACACACACACATATATATATATATATAAAGCTACCATTTGTGTAAAAAAGGAGAGACTATGTAAACAAATTCAAAACACACAGAGGGTCTATAGGAAGAGATTTTTCACATAGGCTTTTGTATGAATTACCTACTCATATGATACATCGAATACAATTAAAATTTAAAAGAGGGTGAGTTGGGGACTGTGAGAAGGGAGAAGAGATAAAGACCAGGAAGCGTGAGGACTTACAAAATGCCAGGCCCTGAGAGGAATTCTTTTCATGCCATGTCTCATTTAATCTCCTCAAAAACACTGTGAAGTTGCCAATTATTATCCCCATTTTTTTAACATTTTTTATTGAGTTATAATCATTTTACAATGTTGTGTCAAATTCCAGTGTAGAGCACAACTTTTCAGTTATACGTGAACATATATATATATTCATTGTCACATTTTTTTCTCCGTGAGCTACCATCAGATCTTATGTATATGTCCCTGTGCTATCCAGTATAATCATGTTTATATCCCCATTTTGTTGATATGAAACCAGAGTCACATAAGTGACTCTGAGTCACAGAGCTGGCTAGTGGCAGAGCTGGGATTTGTGTGACTACGTCTGTGTAAAAACTCCACAGCCCAAGCTCTAAATCATCATATTATTTTATATTTATATACTATTTATATTTTTATTTATTTTATATATATTTATATATATAATAAATCATAACTTCCCCCAAAGGGAGTTGAGTATTTAACAACAAGTATATGGAACATGTATATGGAGGAAGTTATGATTTTCCCCTTTATAAATAAGGAAATCAAGGCCCAGAGAGGTTAAGTTATTTGCCTAAGGTCACATAGCTGAAGTACAGCCAACCAGAAAGAGGATCCCTAGAAAGGATGAATGAATGTTGTGGCTCCAAGTTCCCAGTAGAAGAGCTTCTTCTTCAATAAGCTAGAGGTGAAAGGCTATAATTTCCACGTTTATAAAGGCAGGGACCATGTCCATCATGCTGGCTATTAAGTAAAGGGAGCCAGTGAGTATAAAAGCAAAAAGATCAAAAGAAGGCAGCTGAAATACAGATGAAAGGCCAGAGATTAAAAATCAGGAGATCTGGAGGGAAGGGTAATAACTCAGAGGTAGAGTGCATGCTTAGCATGCAAGAGGTGCTGGGCCCAATTACCAGTACCTCCATTTGAAATAAATAAATAAATAAATAAATAAATAAATAAATAAATAAATAAATAAATAAATAAATAAATAAATAAATAAATTGGCATTAATATTAAAAAAAAATTCAGGAGACTTGGGTTCTAGTCTTAACTCTGCCTCTTACTGGCTGTGTACTGTGGACAGTTCACTTCACCACTCTGACCCTCAGTGTCTTCATCTATAAACAGCAGGCTTATTGTAGGACCCAAATGAGAATGTATAAGAAAGCCTGCAGCAAAAAAAAAATAAAGCAAAATGTTACTATGGGGAGTTATTAAGAACACACAACCATGCTGGTGACAAACAGTACATGCTGGACAACTTGTATGTACAAGTATAATCACCAACAGCTATTCTTTAATTCCAAATATAGCGTAGAGTTGAATCCTCCTTATTTATTAAAGTAGAATTAACTTTCCCATCTCCTTGTGAGGACTTTGCTGAGGACCTATCTTCCCCCAGGGCAGCACTTAACCACATTCCTTGCTTAGTTATCTGCCTCCTTGACTAACAGCTAATTGAGGATGGTGACCAAGCAGTATTTCTTACTGAATCTTTAAACATAAGACATAGTGGTAGTAATGGATAGATGGATGGGTGGATGGATGGATGAATGAATGGATGGATGGACAGTTAAATATTTTCAGAACCCAGAGGAACGATAATTCTGATTCTAAGATAACACTTCTTAGAGAAGATACCTTTGGCCTGAGTGTTAAAATTTCATCAGGGTAAGAACAAAAGGTTAGAGGGGAGGAAGGTGTCTAGGGGAACTGAGGACAAACTGAGCTAAGGCATGAGGCAGGAGAGTTCAAGGTGCTTGGTGATAGCTGTAAGTGGTCTGGGGGTTGATGGAGCGCAAAGAAAGCTATGACCTAAGATGCAGCTGAAGGAGTAGAACCCAGAGTAGAACCCAGGTAAACAAGATTATACTGTATAGCACAGGGAAATATATACAAGATGTTATGGTAGCTCACGGAGAAAAAAATGTGACAATGAATATATATATGTTCATGTATAACTGAAAAATTGTGCTCTACACTGGAATTTGACACAACATTATAAAATGATTATAAATCAATAAAAAATGTTAAAAAAAAAAAAAAAGGAAGTAGAACCCAGGTATGGCAGGCCTTGGACGCTGGGCAGAAGTGTCTGGACTCTTCCATCCTGCAGGCCCTGGGGCACCCTGGACGGTTTTGTAAGGGAGGAGAGACCTGCTGTGCCCTGTGCTTGCTGGCGGCATATGAAAGAACAGGAACCAGGCCAGGGCCAGCTCTGGGAGGAGGCCTGACCACTTCCTGCCATCTGCCGGGCCTTCCGGAAGAGCTGCCCAGGACGGAGGAAGAAGGGTTCCCATCCAGGCTGCACAGCTGCACACGGGCGCCTCTGCCTCCCAGTTGTGCTCTGGGTGAGATGTAGGAGGCTGTGGGTCTTCCTGCAGGAAAGGCTTTCCCCCTAAGGGATGGCTGGAATGGACACCAAGCCTCTGGGGCAGATGCCCATCCAAGACTTAAGTCTCCCCATTCTCCAAAATGCACCCACAGGGCCCCCCTGACTGTCAGGAAAGGCCTTGGCTCTAGGCTCAAGAGCTGGCCCTCCTAGTCCTTGTGCCTTGGGATAGTCCCTGCCTCTCTCTCATTGCACAACTCCAAGAAATAACATTCACATGGAATACAATGAAATGAGGCCCCTGGAGTTGTGCAACCCAGTGGTCCTGCCTCCCATCTCTGCCTTCTCAGCTGTGCGAAAAGTGAGGACGGAGTGGGTGTAGATCATCTCTGAGGGTGATTCCAAGTCTCATCTGGCAGCAGTGTGAGTAGAGTTGGGGCTTCAGAGAGGGTGAGGGTGGACCCTTTGCCCAATGCCGGAGATGGCAACAAAGAAGGTGTACAAATTGAATGATAGCCAATCCCCAAAAGTAATGGTGACCCCTCCTTCCAGAGCCTGGCCTGGATTTGCATCTCTGACTCCATCCCCATTACTCTTTCTAACCGTGTGTAATCTAACCTTTCTAGCCAGGTTTTCCACAACACTAAACCAGGGAGAAGAAAATGTACACCTCATAAGGCTGTTGTGAGCGTTAAAAGAACTGATGCATGTCAAGCACTTAGCAGAGTGCCTACCTCAAAATAACAGCTCGATAAACATTAGGTTCATCATAATTTTTGTTTTATTTTGTAAAACAACTTAAATGTATCTGCCCTCAGGCATTCTGAATTTCACCTACCTCAAGATCATAGTAAACCCCATCCAGGGATGGCCCCAGAGCAGAGCTCAGATGTGCACTTGAGAAAGGCATGAAAATGTTTCTGGGAAGTGAGAAAAAGTAAAGCAGGATACCTCATCTCCCCACAAATAGAATAAATTTCTGATGAATTCTAGAGGTGGGCATGGCTATCCAAGGAATTCGGCCAACACTTAAGGTAAAGGAATGAAGCACTAACTGTGAAATTTCAGGTAAAACAATGCACAGATGATTTATCTTTCTGACCCTCCAAAGCCAGGCTCTGTGAGTGGCATATACAACACCTAGTCCAAGGACTAGCCCTAGCCCAACTTTCCAAGGAGGGATGCGAAGGAATCACCAGGAACAGTTCAGGGCCTGGGTATTTTACTGACTGTCAGCTGGAATCCATTAATACCCTGCTGAGGAATGGAGTCCAGCCCTGCCCAGCCCTGCCGTGCTCTACCCTGCCCTGCCCTGCCCTGCCCTGTCCAGGCTACTGGATGAAAGAAGGGCCAGGTATGGGGCCCAAAGTCAGAGAGGAATGCACCATCTGGAATCTAGAGATTCTTAGAGCAGGAAAGTCATTAAGTAAATCTATCAGATATAGCTCCTCGGATTTTTCCATGTTTTCAAATGTTTCATATTTCCTACATAATTAGAAAAAATAACATTGCATATCAAAAACCAGGTTTGGACTGGTCTGAAATTCACAGCACATAGTCTCTAATCCCAGCCCTGCCACCAGGGGAGATCTGTGGGATGCTGAGCAAGTCACTCCCCACCTCAGAGCCTCAGTTTCCCCAGCAGCACAGCAAGTGGGAATTCCCTCCAGTTCTAACAGCCTGTACCTGTCAGATGGGTGCCAGCATTAGGGTAGTGGGACTAGAGAGGCCCTGGCTGTTTGCTTGTCATTTCCCTTTTTTCCCATACTTCTAAGTTTTCTGCTACTTTGAGAGAAAGGCAACCAGTGGAAAATCATCACCTCTCCTCTCCTCCTTCCCAGCGTGAAGCAAACCCCACACCCCAGGCGATTTGATCAAAATGAGAAGTTTAAGATGGAGGGACCCCACACCCATCAGTCACCTGTGGGTCACCTGAGTAATCCTGTGATTCCACAAACCCAGAACCTTAAGTTTCCAGAAAGCCAGAGCTAATCTGTCTCACAAAGACCATCTGGTGTCCAGTTTTCTCCCCTGCAAAGTAGAACCTTAGGACCAAAGAGAGATGGGAAGGTGCCCAAGACCACTTTGTTCCCCAGCGTCAGAGTAGAAACATCTGAAACCCAGGCAGGTCTCAGGCACTGTTATGTTCTGTGACTTTGTACCTTGTTATAATTTTTAACTTACTTGACAAAAGTTGAAAGAATAGTACAGGGAACTCCCAGAAACCCTTTACCCAGATTCACCATTTGTTTACCTCTTGCCCCATTTTCTTCACCCCTCTCTTCTTTCCATAAGTACACACACACACCCCTATTTTTATCTGGACCATTTGAGATTAAGTCAAATATAGCATCCCTCAGTGCTTTAGTGAGTATTTCCCTTTCATAACCATAGTTTAATGATCAAAATCAGAAAATTTAACTTTGCTACAGTAACATTATTTAATATACAGTCCATATTCAAATTTCCTCGGTCATTCCTCCCCACCCCAACCCAGTTATTTTTACTCATTACCCCTGTGGCCAGATGCCCCTCCTTTTCACCTGGGCAATGGGAATAAGGTCTTTAATCCTTTCTCTCTCCACCCGCCACCTCCCACTTAGTGCCCCTTGCCCTTGCCCCTCCGCTGAGACATGCCCAGACCAGACGGAACAGGAGGCGCTGCTGTGAGGAGCCCGTAAGCTCTCCTCCCCTCTGAGCTGGGAGCACGGGACACCTAAGCCCAGGGAGGGTAGGGGCTGGAGTTCGCACGGGGCACACTCCCAGACCTCAGCAGTGCCCACTGGCCTGCCCTGTCCCCAAGGGCTGTGCTGAGGAGCCCCAATTCTGCCTAGTTCTAGAGACAAAACCCACTCCAGTGAAAAATCCACATTCTCCAAAATGTGTTTCCGTTAAGAGGGATCTGTGACCGGGAAAGGGCAGGAAGGAACTTTCTGGGGTTCTGGACGCATTCTATATGTGAGTGCTGGTTCCAGGGACGCGTGCATGTGGAAAAGTTCGTTGAGCTGTGCTTGTGACGTGTCAGCCCCTCACTTGATGTACTTGTCAATAAACAATCATATCTATATGGACGTGTGTTCACAGAGTCAAGAATCTGCAAGTTGAAACACAGTGCAGTGGAGAATTGCTTTGAGCTCCAAGAGGAAGAGACAGCCTGGTTTTGTCCAACCCACCTGGGATAGCTCACCTGTCACTTTCTAGACACCGAATAAACTGTTGAATAAACTAATTAATTTGAGGCTGTGACCATATATCCCAATGTGGAAAGATGTTCAGGATATCTTGCTAAATGCAATAAACAGGTTATAGAATAGTATGTGAGAATGATCTCATTTTGTAAATACTTATGTTTGTGTATTTTTTATGTATAGTCTAGGTAACATATCAACTTCCTATTAAGGGTTCTTTCTAAATGAAAAGGTAAAGACAATTTATTTTTTATTTTTTATTTTTTATTTTTGTCTTTATACTTAAAGTTTTTCTTTGCATAGCAAATATGAATTGTTTGGGTAAAAAAGCAAATACTTTAAAAAATTATTCACAAGAAGCATCAGGGAAGCAAGGCAAGTCCTCAGCCTGATGGGGCTGATTTGTGAATTTCTAAAGAAGGGTTATAGGCTGCAGTGTGTCCCAAATTTATCGGACCAAAGAACCTTTGGACAAATGCTACTCTAAGTAGAAAAAGAATAATTCTGGGTCCCTGGTAATTTCATGACACCATCAAATGAACCAGAACTGCTTGTCAAACTTCTTTCTTTTTAAAATTGAAGTATAGTTGATTTACAATGTTGTGTTAGTTTCTGGTGTACAGCATAGTGATTCAGTTATATATATGTATATATATATATTCTTTTTCATTATAGGTTATTACAAACTATAGAATATAGTTCGTTGTGCTATACAGTAGAACCTTGTTTATCCATTTTGTATATAGTAGTTTGTATCTGCTAGTCTCAAACTTCTAATTTATCCCTCCCCCTCTTTCCCCTTTGGTAGCCATAAGTTTGTTTTCTATGTCTGTGAGTATCTTTTTGTTTTGTGAATAAGTTCATTTGTATAATTTTTTTAGATTCTACATTTAAGTGGTATCATATGATATTTGTCTTTCTCTGCCTGACTAACCTCGCTTAATATAATAATCTCTAGGTCCATCCATGTTGCTACAAATGGCATTATTTCATTCTTTTTTACGGCTGAGTAGTATTTGAGATATATATAGTATATGTGATATATATATAGATATATCTATATATACACCACATATATACCACAACTTCTTTATCCAGTCATCAATGAACATTTAGGTTGATTCCATGTCTTGGCTATTGTAAATAGTGTTTCTGTGAACATTAGGGTGCATGTATCTTTTCAAATTAGAGTTTTCTCTGGATATATGCCCAGGAGTTGGATTACTGGATCATATGGTAACTCTATTCTTAGTTTTTTTAAGGAATCTCCATACTGTTTTCCATAGTGGCTGCACAAAATTACATTCCCACCAACAGTGTAAAAGGGTTCTTTTTTTTCCCACACCCTCTCCGGCATTTATTGTTTATGGATTTTTTTAATGATGGCCATTCAGACTGGTGTGAGGTAATACCTCATTGTAGTTTTGATTTACATTTCTCTGATAATTAGCAATATTGAACATCTTTTCATGTGCCTATTGGCTATCTGTATGTCTTCACTGGATAAATGTCTTTAGGTCTTCTGACCATTTTTTGATTGGATTGCTTGTGGGTGTTTTTATTATTAAGTTATATGAGCTATTTGTATATTTTGGAAATTAAGCCTTTGTAAAATTGCATAATCTGCAAATATGTTCTCCATTCCGTAGGTTGTCTTTTCATTTTGATTATGGTTTCATTTGCTGTGCAAAAACTTATAAGTTTAATTAGGCCCTATTTGTTTGTTTTTGCTCTTATTTCTATTGACTTGGTAGACTGCCCTAGCAAAAGATTGCTGTGATTTATGTCAGAGAATGTTTTGCCTATGTTCTCTTCTAGGAGATGTACGATGAGTCTTAATGTTAATGAGTCTTAATGTTTAAGTCTTTAAGCCGTTTTGAGTTTATATTTGTGTATGGTGTGAGGGAGTGTTCTAATTTCATTGATTTACATGCAGGTGTGCAGCTTTCCTAATACCACTTGCTAAAGCGGCTGTCTTTTCTCCATTGTATGTTCTTGCCTCTGTCGAAGATTAATTGACCAGAAATCTGTGGGTTTATCTCTGGGCTCTCTATTCTGTTCCAGTGGTAGTGTATCTGTTTTTGTGCCAATACAACACTGTTTTGATTACTGTAGCTCTGTAGTATTGCCTGAAGTCTGGGAGGCTTGTTCTTCTAGCTTCATTCTTTTTCTTCAGTATTGCTTTGGTGATTGTGGGTCTTTTGTGATTCCATATAAATTTTAGGATTATTTGTTCTAGTTCTGTGAAAAATGTCCTGGATAACTCGACAGAGATCACGTTAAATCTGTAGATTGCTTTGGGTAGTACTGTCATTTTAACAACATTAATTCTTTTAATCCAGGAGCTTGGGCTATCTTTCCATTTCTTTAAATCATCTTTAATTTTCTTTATCAATGTTTTATAGTTCTCAACATATAAGTCTTTCACCTCCTTGGTCAGATTTATTTTATCTTTTTTTGATGTGATTTTAAAAGGGATTTTTTTTAACTTTCCTTTTCTGATATTTCATTGTTAGTGTAAAGAAATGCAATAGATTTCTGTATGTTACTCTTGTAACCTGCTACCTTGCTGGATTCATTTATCAGCACTAGCAGTTTTTGTGTGGAGTCTTTTGGGTTTTCTCTATATAGTATCATGTCATCTGCATATAGTCACAGTTCTGCCTCTTCCCTTCCAATGTGGATCCCTTTTAATTCTTTTTCTTGTCTGATTGCTATGCTAGGACTTCCAATACTTATGTTGAAAATAAGTACTGAGAGTGGGCATCCTTGTCTTGTTCCAGATTTTAGCAGGAAGGCTTCCAACTTTTCACCCTTGAGTATTATGTTAGCCGTGGGTTTGTCATAAATAGCTTTTATCATGTTGAGATATGTTCCCTCTATTCCCACTTTGGTGAGTTTTTATCCTGAATGGATGTTGAATTTTATCAAATGTTTTTTATGCATCTATTGAGATGATCATGTGGTTTTTGTCCTTTCTTTTGCTGATGTGGTATATAACACATTGATTGACCTGCATGTATCAAACCATCCTTGTGACCCTGGGATGAATCTCACTTGATCATAGTGTATGATCTTTTTTTGTGTGATGTGAATTCAGTTTGCTAATATTTTGTTGAGAATTTTCCCATCTACATTCATCAACATTCATCAAAGATATTGGCCTATAATTTTCTTTTTTGATAATTCTTTTGTTTGGTTTAGTATCAGGGTACTGGTGGCTTCATAGAATGAGTTTGGAAGTGTTCTCTCCTCTTTAATCTTTTTGGAAGCATTTGAGAAAGAATTGGTGAAAGTTTTTCTTTGAATGTTTGGTAGAATTTCCAAGTGAAGCCATCTGGCTCTGGACTTTTGTTTGCAGGGAGGATTTTTTTTTTATTTATTTTTACAGATTCTATTATTCTATTTCACTTCCAGTGATTAATCTGTTTATCTGTTTCTTCTTGATTGTGTTTTGGTGGACTGTTTGTTTCTAGAAACTTGTACATTTCTTCTAGATTGTCCAATTTGTAGGCATATAATTGTTCATAGTATTCTCTTATGGTTTTGTGTATTTCTATGATATTGGTTGTGCTTTCTCCTCTTTGGTTTCTTGTTTTGTTTTTTTAAATCCTCTCTCTTTCCTTCTTGGTGAGCCTAGCCAGAGGTTTGTCAATTTTGTTTACTCTTTCAAAAAAAACTATCTCTTGATTTTATTGATATCTTCTATTGTTTTCAAACTTCTTTTATATCTAGAAAAAACAAAACTTTTATCTATAAACTGTGATTATTTGGGGTTTTTTGCTGTGCAGATGAGCTGGATTCTAGTTGATACCAGAGTTCACACAGTGCCACTCACTTAGGAAATAGTCAAAAACTGTTAATGTTATTATTTTCAGCTCTCCAGGGGGTGCTGGGATCTTATCCCCAAGACAGAAGCTACTTTCCCAAGCCTTCCATGCAGGATTCCTGAGGTGGTTACTGAACACACACCAGTTCCTCCATTCTCTAATCTGTAGCTGAACAAGTTGGAGATGGAGTCAAGCTCTTGGGCTACAAACACAAAGCCTGGAAGAAATCCCAGGCCGGGCAGGTCAGAACCAAATGTGTGTGGACTTGGGGCTCCTGGAGAGTTTCTGAAACCATGGCGGCCCAACCCACATGGGGAAGGCTCCCTGTAAGGGGTGAGAACCAGTGGCTCCTGAAGCAAGAAGAGCCCTTAAGAGGCTAAGTCCTGCTGAATACATGTCCCTCCATGGCATCCCCCCCGAGTGGTCTTCTGCTCTGCCTGAGTACCTCCGCGATGGTTGCTCACCATCTCTCCAGGCGGCCTGGACTTTCTTCCAAGACTCCAGAGAAAGTTCTTCCTTATGCTGTACTGTGGCTTCCACCCTTTGGCCCTGGTTCTGCCCTCCAGGACCGCACAAAGCAAGCTGTCCCTTGAAAATCTTTCATTCTTTGAAGGTGTTTCTCCTTAATTAAAATAATAATAGTAGCTACCATCTATATGGTATTTACTATGTGCTGGACACTCTGCTGAGCACATTACAGGCCTGATGCCCTTCACTCCTCACAGTGGTCCCACAAGGCAAGGATTACTATTGTGCACATTTTACAGATGAGGAGTCTGAGTCTTAGGAGAGATGGAGAACTTTGTATAAGGCTGCTCAGCGAGGAAGTAGCTGAGCTAAGGAGCCCAGACTTTTCAAGCTTAACTGCTGCACTCTGCTACCTTCTATGCACATACACACACACACACACACACACACACACCCATACACACACATATACACACATACATGCTCACCCCAACATACACACACACCCCACATACACACACACGCCACATACACACATACATACACACACCCCCCACATACACACATAGATACACACACACGCCACATACACACATACATACACATACACACACATAACCACACACATACACACACACCCATACACACCGCCCTCAATACAGACACCCCCCATAAACATACACACCCTACATACACACACACACGCACCCCGAAACTTCTCTTCCAGCAATATCCACACTGGCAGCTCTGCAATGTAGCAACAAAAATACCCACATGGCTCTAAATGGCCCAGAACCTTCCAGGTAATTCTATCACCCCCTTCTGGTTCACTCACCTCCCCTACCATCAACAGCGCTTAATCCAGCCTTTGGTTTCAGCTCCTCACATCACTCTCCAGGTAATCCCAGCTCTAAGGCATGTGTGTTGTTATGTATCTGTCCAGCAGGCTTTCCTTTCTCCGTTTAAGTGACTCTGAGGGTCCATTGCTCACTGTGTCCCCATCCAAACTGCCACCACAGGCAGGTAACCCAGGCTGGGCCA
This sequence comes from Camelus ferus, assembly GCF_009834535.1. Classification (NCBI taxonomy): domain Eukaryota; kingdom Metazoa; phylum Chordata; class Mammalia; order Artiodactyla; family Camelidae; genus Camelus; species Camelus ferus. Next base: position 106,946,644 of record NC_045698.1, read on the forward strand.
GCTTTCTTACTCCCCTGTTCAGGGACCAGTGATTGGTGCCACAAGAGACAGTCCTGTGACCTGATTGTGGCCAAAGAGAATCTTCCTCTGGGAGTCCCACGGGGACTTTGGGAGAAAGAAATTTCCCCACCCCCATGGACTACTGGGTTATTGCGTGAGAAGATTTAAACCTGGAGAAGTCAGTCCATTGTGTCAGTTTCCTAGTACTGTGGTAGTAAAGTACCACAAACTTAGTGGCTTAAAAGAACACAAATCTACTATCTTATCATTCTGGAGATCACAAGTGCTGAAGTTAAGCTGTCAGCTGGTCACATTCCTTCTGGACACTCTGGGGAAGGCTCCATTTCCTTGACCTTTGTGGCTTCTGGATGCCATCTCTGTTCCTTGGTTCATGGCTCTTTCCTGTCTTCAAGTCCAGCAAGGGAGCATCTTCAAAACTTTCTTTCTCTTTCTGACCTCATCTGTCATCACATCTCCTTCTCCTCTGACCCTCCTGCCCCCTCTTATAATAAAGGACTCTTGTGGTTTCATTGAGCTCATCTGGATAATCCATGATAATCTCCTCATCTCAAGATCCTTACCTTGGTCATATATTACTTTTTACCGTGTAAAGTAACATATTCACAAGTCAGGTATTAGGACATAGACATCTTTGGGGCCATTATTCAGCCCACCACACCCATTCATGTAGAGGAAGCTCAGCAGTGGCAAAAAGGAGAAGCCAGCAGGCAGAGCGAGCAGAGCGAGCAGAGCTGAGAGATGGAGGGAAGGGAGCCCTTGATCCAGCCATGCCTGAAGTCTCCACTTACTCGTTGCATGAACCAATGAATTCTCTTTTTGCTTAAGGTCATGTGATCTCTGTTTTTGTCACTTGCAACCTAATTATTTCTGATGGCTGCACATGCTTACCAGCCAGGATTTCCCTAGCCAACTCATGTTGTGTCAAATTCCATGTACAGTACAATTTTTCAGTTATATATGAACATATATATATTCATTGTTGCATTTTTTTTCGCTGTGAGCTACCACAAGATCTTGTATATGTTTCCCTGTGCTATACAGTATAGTCTTGTTTATCTATTCTACATATGCCTGTCAGTATCTACAAATTTTGAAATCCCAGTCTGTCCCTTCCCACCCCCTGCCCCCTTGGCAGCTGCAAGTTTGTATTCTATGTCTATGAATCTGTTTCTGTTTTGTATTAATGTTCTTTTTTTTTTTTTTTAAGCAAACCCTAAGATGATTGGATCTCTTAGGATCTTTCTGGCACAATCTTGTTAAGCTTCTTGGGAGTCTGCGGTCAGGAGAGAGGTCCATACAAACCCCTGGGAACAGCCAGGATGTAGAAACATCCCCAGAAAGGGCAGGTGCAGACCATGCCCTGACTTGAGCATCCTCAGGCATAGGGCATTAGGTACCTTGCATGTTCTGCTCCATAAATGCTTGTGACTGCACCCCAGAGGGAAGTGTTCTGTGTGGGACTCATTGCACCTCTTAAGTCTATAAAGTAATAGCAGTGCTTTGAAATTTGTCATCTTGGGGCAGCCGTTCCCCTTGTTGGGCCTTAGTTTTCTCCTCTGCAGACTGAAAACATTGGACCAGAATTCAGTTAGTGTCTTCCAGGAGACACAAGGGGACTTCTGGAGAGCTGGCAATGTCCTGTTTCTTGGGCACTGATTACACGGATGGGTACAATTTGTGAAAATCTGTTGAGTTGTACATTTATAGTGTGTGCACTTTTCTGGGTGTGCATTTTGCTTCAATAAAAGTTTACATAATCTATAAACAAGATGTGGGAGTGGGTGTGAGTAGAGACAGGACAGAATTGGATGTGAATTGATCATTGCTGAAGTGAGGGTATAGGTCTCCGGGGTTCATTATGGCATCTTGTGTACTTTTGTATGTGTTTGAAATGTCCCATAGTGAAAGTTATGAGAAGAGCTCTTCTTTCTCTAAAATGCTCTTCTTTGAGGAGTTCCCAGTATTGTGTAAGAATAAAGGCAAGTCACAGGTCCCCAATTCCAGAGTCAAAGAAGAGAAGGACCCCTACCCAACATGGCCAAAACAGGGCGACTGTGACAGCAGGGAGGCACACTGTGCCTCTAGGACAGAGTTATTTGTTTTGTTTGGTCCTAGTTTCAGATACTGTTTGGTATACTCACCTGTGATAGAGCAGGTTAAGTGAGAGTGCTCAGAGACATGGCTGTTTGATTAAGTTCCCCGTACGAATGCTGGCGCAGCCTGGCGCAGGCTGGGTTCTGGGCTGTCACAGCCCACGCGCGGTTGCTGCCTTGCCCTGGCACAAGCTGTGCCCGTTCAGCTGGTGGCAGGAAGCAGGTGAAAAGGCAAGTCCCATGAGGATCCTCAGGGGTTTGGCTTGACCTTCAAACAGTGATTGCAGTATCATCATCACACTTAAAGGGTCATGAATAAAATATCATGGCAAAGTGGCCAGGGTTCCCTCGTTCCCTACACATGTGCCCAGCCCCTGCTGCATGCCAGGCACAGTTCTAGAGTGAGGGATACAGCTCAAAACAGACAAAAATCGCTGCCCATGGAACTCTCATGATTCATTAAGTCACATAGACTTTAAAGACTTTAAAGACTTCTTCAAAAATTTTTTATAATTATGTTAAAATAGACATAACATTTACCATTTGGGGGTGGGGAAGGTATAGCTCAGTGGTAGAATGTGTGCCTAGCATGCACAAGTCCCGGGTTCAACCCCCAGTATTTCCATTAGAAAAATAATAAAATAAAATAGATAGATAGATAGACCTAATTACCTCCCTCCGCCCAACACAAAAAAACTGAAAAAAAATTTACCATTTTTTGAGTGTATATTTCAGCAGTGCTAATTTACGTTGTTGTGCAGCCAGTCTCCAGAACTTTTTCATTTTGCAGAACTGACATTCTATACCCATTAAACAACAGTTATCCTTTGTCTAACTCACCCCCAGCCCAATGACAGCCAGCACTCTACTTTATTTATCAGTTGACTTCTCTAGGTACCTCATGTAAATGGAATCATATAGCATTTGTCTTTTTGTGACTGGCCTATTTTACTTAGCATAATGTCTTCAAGGTTCATCCATGTTGTAGTGTGTTTCAGAATTCCTTTCCTATTCATGGCTGAATAATATTCCATCATAGTATATACCATATTTTCTTCATTCACCCACAGATGGACATTTGGGTTGCTTCCACCTTTTGGTTGTCATAAATAGTGCTACTACACGTATGGGTGTGTAGATCTCTCTTTTGAGATATCTCTTTGAGACCTTGCTTTCAATTCTTTGGAGTATGGTAGTTCCAGTTTTAAGTGTTTGAGGAACAGTCATACTGTTTTCCACATTGTCTGCACTATTTTACGTTTCTACCAACAGTGCACAAGGGTTCCAATTTCTCCACATCCTCTCCAACACTTGTTCTTTCCTGTTTTGTTTTGTTTTGGTTTGGTTTGTCTTGTTTCAGTGATGGCCATCCTAATGGGCATGAAATAAAGACTATTTTTGAAAGACTTAATTATAGAACAAATGGGCTAAGTTAAGTCAGCTGGAAAGACATGTGAAGGAAGCACAGCTCAAACTATCATTTACAGATGAGTAAACTGAATAGCGATACAAGCCTACCTCAAGGAACAAGAACAGTCTCAAATAAACCTACACTCACACCGAAGGCAATTAGAGAAAGAAGAACATACAAAACCCAAAGTCATTAGAAGAAAAGAAATCATAAAGCTTAGAGTAGAAATAAATGAAATAGAGACCAAAAAAAAAAATAGTAAAGATCAATGAAACTAAAAGCTGGTTCTTTGAAAAGACAAACAAAATTGGTAAAACTTTAGCCAGACTCATCAAGAAAAAAAGGGAGAGGGCTCAAATTAATAAAATCAGAAATAAAAAAGAAGTTACAACCAACATCACAGAAATGCAAGGGATCATAAGAGGCTACTATGAGCCAACAAAAAGGACAACCTAGAAGAAATGGACAATTTCTTAGAAAAGTACAATTTGCCAAGTCTGAACCAAGAAGAAATAGAAAATATGAATAGACCAATTACTAGTACTGATCATTGATTTTTTTATTGAAATATAGTCAGTTATAATGTGTCAATTTCTGGTGTACAGCACAATGTCCCAGTCATATATATATATATATATACACACACACATACGCACACACACACACACACATATATTCATTTTCACATTCTTTTTCATTTAAAGTTATTACAAGATATTGAATATAGTTCCCTGTACTATATAGAAGAAATTTGTTTTTTATCTGTTTTTATATATAGTAGTTAATATTTGCAAATCTCAAACTCCCAAATGTATCCCTTCCTATCCCCTTTCCCCCCGGTAACCATAACATTGTTTACTACGTCTGCGAGTCTGTCTCTGTTTTGTAGATGAATTCATTAGTGTCTTCTGTTTTCTTTAGATCATTGACTTTTAAGGAATAATATCCTATATAATTTCCTTAACCACAATGCCCCCAAAGAGCTAAAATAGGATTTGATTCCCTAAAATGCAGTTTATCCAGAAGTTGAGGGACATCTCAGATTCATCCGTTGAAGTTCAGCTTTCCAGGCCTGCCAATGCAGACACACCACAGGGAACATCATTATCCTTGTTTCTTAGTTCAGTGAATACCCCAGCCCTCACCAGCTGTCCATTGTGCAAGCCCCTTGCCCTCACTTGGCCTCAGTTTCTCCATCTGTAACATGAAGGAGGTGGACAATCATGGTGACTCAGGTTCCATCCAGCTCTAGGCTTTTATCAGGGTCTCCTCCTGTGTGCCCAGCACTGTGCCTTCAACAAGCGTGAGGATGAACTGGGGAGAGATGTCAGGCACTGATAAGCAGTGCTGACATGGAGCTGCCTGTGCAAGGTGCCACGTGAAGAAAACAGCCATTAGAGCTCAGAACGAGGAGAGCTGCTATGGACTGGAAAGGACTTGAGCAGGGGCCATTACGAACAGATAGGTTTTGAATAGGGAGAGAAGGAAAATCTATTTGCGCTTTGAAGGCCCACTCAGCAGCCTTCAAAGTAAGCTCAGGCAGCAGGTTCTGGCTTCATTTCCCTTCCTGGAGCAACAGAGGATGAATGGAACAAACCAGGGGACACTCAGGTCCACTTCTACTGATGACATCATTTGTTCCATTGAGTTTCTTGTGTTTCTAGTTGTTGACTGCGGGTAGCAGGGTGTGGACAGTTCTGAGCTTTTTAGCTAGAATATCAAAGTCTTGCTGAACTTGCTGGTTTTCTGCCCGATCCAGCTGTCCAAGCAGTATAGACAGCCCCCTGGGTCCTCCCCACCCACCTGCCGGGGGGAGGATGAATGAAGAGGGACTCAGATTGTGTGGTCCAGGCCCCCAGGAGGTACCTCTGATGCAGACTGTTCCCGCGCCGCAGGAGTGATGGGCAGGGTGGCACAGGGAGGCGGAGATGGCCCTCTCTCGCCTCAGCTTTCTGAACTCCATCTGCTCCAAAACCCAAGCCTTGCTTTCCGCTACACCCAAACCACCTGTGGGACTGGTTCTCCCCAGCACAAATAGCTCTTTGTTGGCTGCTTGTGTTTGTTTGTTGGCCTTTGAACAGTTCTCTGTGGTTCACTCTGAGGCCAGCCTGAGGCAAAAGGAGATTGGCAGAGGTTGGCGTGGGTGCCACACCTCTCTTCCATTCTCCTGCCCCCATGTCCAGACCCTAAACTCTTCTTCATAACAGACACCACCACCACCTTTGGAATTTCCTCCTCCCTCTGGTTCTCATTCTTTGCTTTCTCACATCGGTTTATCTAAGAAACAAATCTCAAACCCTTAGAAGGGTTGAGATTTTGATAAAGTATTTCTGTTTTAATAGGAATCTTCTGGAGACTAAATGCCTAGGCATTGTGACAGGTTTCTCAGGCAGATCAAGCTGCCTCTCAAGTACGGTTCCCTCTGTGTCCTTTGTCTGTACAACAGACACTGGGACACGCTGGCCCAGGAATAAGGGGACCTGAGCTCTTCATCTCAGCTCAACTATTTTTTTTAACATTTTTTATTGATTTATAATCACTTTACAATGTTGTGTCAAATTCCAGTGTTCAGCACAATTTTTCAGTCATTCATGGACATATACACACTCATTGTCACATTTTTTTCTCTGTGAGTTATCATAACATTTTGTGTATATTTCCCTGTGCTATACATTGTAATCTTGTTTTTCTATTCTACAGTTTTGAAATCCCAGTCTATCCCTTCCCACCCTCCACTATTTTTAAAAAATTTTTATTTTTTATTGAAGTATCATTGGTTTATAATGTGTTAATTTCTGATGTACAGCATAGCAATCCAGTTATACATATATATATTCCTTTTCATATTCTTTTTCATTCTAGTCTGTTACAAGATATTGAATGTAGTTCCCTGTGCTATACAGTAGGACCTGTTGGTTATGTATTTTACGTGTAGTAGTTAGTATCTGCAAATCCTGAACTCCCAGTTTATCCCTCCTCCATTTCTTCCCTAGTAACCATAAGTTTGTTTTCTATGTCTGTGATTCTGTCTCTGTTTTGTAAATAAGTTCATTTGTATCCTTTTTTTTTTTTTAGATTCCACATATAAGTAATATCATAGGATATTTTTATTTCTCTTTCTGGCTTATTTCCCTTAGTATGATAATCTCCAGGTCCATCCATGTTACTGCAAATGGCATTATTTTATTCTTTTTATGGCTGAGTAGTATTCCATTGTATAAATATACCACAATGTCTTTATCCAATCATCTGATGATGATGGACATTTGGGTTGCTTGCATGTCTTGGCTATTGCAAATAGTTCAGCTCAACTGTTAATATCTGTGTTTTCAGGCCCTTTGGGAGAGCCTCACTTTCCACATTATTACTGTAAAGGGGTTGGGCAGAATTACCCCACCATTTATAGGCCTGTGCAAGTGAAGGTAGGGGAGAAAATGATGTGCTGACCTTGCCCCCTCCCCCCTAGGAAAAAAGTTCTCAGCTTTTTAGGAGCTGTTCCTGAAACTCATGGACACCAAGTTTCCTCTGACTCTAACACTCATTGCTCTTCTACTACTTGGGATGTTTTTTCACTGAGGTATAGTACTTTACAGTTTCCAAGGTGCTGTCACTGCCCTGACTCAATTCACTGCTTGTTCTGTAAAAAATTAATAAACAGAAGCCTCAATTAAATAGACTTGGGAGACCAGAAAGGGGAACTTTCACACCCTACGATGATAGCAGAGCCCAGGAAGAAGGAAGGCCCTTTTTCTTTCCTGGCAACAGCTCAGCCAATGAAAAGCCATGGACTCTCTTTACTCTAGCCCTCCCAACATCCTTCTCCCCTCTATAAAAGAGATCCCCTAGGGGTGGGCATAGCTCAGTGGTAGAGTGTGTTTAGCATGCATAGAGTCCTGGGTTCAATCCCCCGTACCTCCATTTAAAAATAAATAAATAAAATTTTTTTAAAAAAGAAGTCTCCTGCTCTTGTTGTTGTGGGGACTTTCATGTTGGCTTGCCATGGTTGCAGGTCCCAAACTGCAATGTTTTGTTCATCACAAATAAAATCATTTTTGCTCGAGAAATACCCGGCAGTCTTTTTATTTTAGGTCAACAGCTCAATAAATAATTTTGAGCATCTATAAGGTGTCAGGCATTGTCCTAGCTCTGTGGATATATGCGTAAATGAGATGAGTGGCTTGGAAATAATGTGGTAGGGAAAAGGAAGAGCACATTGAGAAGGAGCATGGCTCCTTGTGGGTAGAACTTTGTAAGATGGGAGTGAATAGTAACAGCCCATGTCTGAAAGCAAAATGAGCGTTCAGTAACAAGCAGCAGCCAACCTTGGGAAGGTCTAGAGGCAGCTTACGCAAAGGCCCTGAGTCAGGAACTGAGTAAGCCACTGAACCTGTTTGGGGTCAGAAAGAAGGCCAATGTGATTGGAACTTAGGGAGCCAGGGTGATGGTAGGACATGTGGTTGGAGAGGAAAATGGGGCTGGATTATGCAGAGAGGTTTGTGGATTTTATTTCAAGTATAGCAAGAAATTGTTAGAGTTTTTTAACTTTAAAAAGAAAAGTCTTGCTGGTTGCTGTATTATTGTCATCAGCACCACTTTTACCTCTCCTGGGCACCATTCACTGTATAGTCTGTGTACAGAGCCCCCTGGAGTTGTGCAAGTTGAAGCAGCCCTGATCGTCCCCTCTAACCCCAATCCCCATGAGCCTTCAGGCTCTGAGGATCCTGATGCTAAGCGACTTTGGGGTGGAAGGAGTCGGAGTCTTCCTCAGGGGCTTTGATGATGTCGATCCTCTGTCATCTTTGAGAAACCTGAGGGAAACTCCGGCCCCTCTCGGGTGTCTTCACTGATCCCTGTAAACACTCCTTTCTCCCAAACTCTTTCATCTGAGAGGTCGAGCCAAGTGGCAGCAGACGCTCCCTCACTCTCTCCTCCTTTCAAGCTGACACTCTCTAAGCCTTTAAGCAGCTTGTAACTCCATCATCTCAGCGCCCCTTGGAAGGGAGCAGCCAGCAGATTAAGCGATTCTGGGATCCAGGCGCTGAGGAATTTGGGGCCTCTCAGTTTTCTTGGCAGGAGTTCCTAGTACATGCAGAGACTCTTCTTCAGAACAAGTGAAAATAATTCCTTCCAGGGGCAGAAAAAGGCATGCTTTTGGCAAAGGACTTCATAAGATGTTATCTCAGGAGACCCGCATGGGAGCCCTGGGAGGGAAGGCAGAAGTTACAAAACCAGGTGGGGAAATGGACAGACAGAGGGGAGAGATTTACAGGGTTCCCACAGCGATTCAGGAACTGGGTCTGCTAACTGGAGGCCACCTGCATTTTCCACTCTCCCGGGACTGGAAGGGAAGTGGGAAAGGCAGGGAGAGGAGAGGAGCAGAGATCTGCTAAAGTTGGAGGCTCAGTCCCACTCCCCAAGCTGGACATCTTGGAGGAAAAAAAAAAAAAAGGCAGATTTAGAAAGTTAGGGCTGCAAGGGACCCTGAGTATCATGCAGTCCAACCTTTTATTCCGTGGATGAAAAGATGGAGACCCCAAAGGTGAGAACTTCCCCTGGTTGTTCAGCTGGGGAGGTGACCTTTTCCTAGGCCAGAAGAGGACACTTTGGCAACACCTGTCAGTGTTTTAAACACACATATATTCTTGGACCCAGCAATTCCATGTCTACAAGTTCACCTGACAGAAATCCTTGCACACATGCACAGAGCTGTATGCACAAGGTTCGCTGTAGCAGCTTTGTCAGTGCAGGAACCTCAAGAGACAGCACAGGGCATGGGTACTGGTAGGTGCAGCACAAGACTGTGGCAGATTCATATTATGGAATACCATGCAGGCCCTGGGAGGAGGAAGCAGGCAAAAACACATCCTCGCTATGGAAAGATTACTGGTGATATTTTAAATGAAAAATAAGGCACATGATAAAACATATGGTCTGACCCAATTTGTGTAACAGAAAGCATGTATACATAAATATGTACACACAAGTATTCTTATATACTATTAACATATTTCCAGAAAGATATGTGAAGAATATTAACAGTTAAAAGAAATGGGAGTCAAGGAGGAGAGCTTTTAACTTCATTTGATGCTCTTCTGCGCACTTTGGAGTTGGATGTCGGGTAGGTGTTGACCATGCGCGTAACACTTCATTACAGGGCACAGCGATGATGACATGGCAGGGCTTTGGGATTCTGCTTCTTGAATTCCCGTTCGGACTGCACAGCTAAGAGTAGATATGGAGCAAATCGCAAGTCCTTTCTCCTCCCTGGGGCTGTTTCCCCATCTGTAACCTGGTGTGTGCAAGTGGCAGGAAGTGCGGTGGAGAAGGTGATCCCTCAGCGTCTCGGGGCAGAAGGAGCCAGTCAGCTGAGGTCTGGAGTTGGGGCCGACAAGGACGAGAGTTCCCATTTCTTGCATTAGGGCTCCCCCTGCTGGTCCGTCAGGAAGCTTACAAGAAAGAGATTCTAAAGGATGGCTGTACCTCCCTTTGGGCGTCCTTTGGAGATGTGTGGAGTTGTTTGGAGCTGTGTGGGCCCAGCTGGCATTTAACAGGCCAGGGATGAGAGACCCTAGACGTCGTCCAAAGCATGAGACAGTCCTGCATGGTAAAGAATTGTCTCATATCCTGAATGGCTTTTGAATGAGCCAATGAGAAAATGCTGTTCATAATTATCTGAGCCTGGAATCTAACTCCTTTACAAACATTAACAAAGTCGTTTGGGTTTTTGTTTGTTGATTTGGTTTTGCACTGTTTTAAGATCTACTGAATTGCAGTGACCCTGCAGATCGATGGGTGCTTGTGCTTTGCTTTGTCTAGAACTTTACCAAGAGTCATTCACCATCTCATAAAATCACATCGCCAGTAGCACTTGTGTGGTCGCCATTTCCACCCACTCTTACCCACCTGCATTTGTAGCCATATCCCTTGGCAAGTATGTAACCAAAGAGATCTGAGACTTCTTTTAACAGATGGAGAGCTAAATATTACTAAATTATCACACATGTGTGAAATGCAGGAATTTTGGGGGTTTTTAGTCTTTAATTTTTTCCAGCTTTATTGAGATAGATATATAACGTGTAAGTTTAAGGTGTGAATGTCATTTGGTACACACGTGTATTACAAAGTGCTTACCACAGAGAGGTTAGTTAACACCTCCACCCTCTCATAAAATTACCTTTTGTGTGTGTGTGGTGGTAACATTTAAGATCTCTCTTAACAACTTTGAAGTATATAACAGGGTATTGATTATAGTCACCATGTTGTGGATTAGATTCCCAGAATTTATTCATCTGACAGCTGGGAGTATGTACTGTTTGACCAACATCTTCCCATTTGCCTCACCCTCCAGTCCTTGGCAACCACTGTTATACTGTCTGTAAGTTCAGCTTTTTTACATTCCAGATAGACATGAGAACGTACAGAGTTTGTCTTTCTCTGTCGGATTTATTTCACTTAGCGTAATGCCCTCAGGGTCCTTTCATGATATCACAAAATGCAAGATTTCCTTTTATTTCCTTCCATTTGTATGTGTGTGTTTTCTTTTCTTTTCCTTTTATTGAAGTATAGCTGATTTACAATGTTGTGTTGATTTCAGGTGTTCAGCAAAGTAATTCAATATATATATGTTTTTTCAGATTATTTTCCATTATAGGTGATTACAAGCTGTTGAATAGATTTCCTATGCTATACACTAAATCTTTGTTGCTTCTCTATTTTGTATATAGTTGTATCTGTTAATCCCATACTCCTAATTTATCCCTCCCAGCTCCTTTCCCCTTTAGTAACCATAAATTTGTTCTCTATGTTTGTGAATCTGTTTCTGTTTTATAAAGAAGTTCATTTGTATCATTTTTTAGATTGCACATATAAGTGATATAATGAAATATATGTCTTTGTCTGATTTACTTCACTTAGTATGATAATGTCTAGGTCCATCCACGTTGCTGCAAATGGCATTATTTCATTCTTTTTTATGGCTGAGTAGTATTCAATTGTGTGTGTGTGTGTGTACTACAACTTCTTAAATCAACAATCTGTTGGTGGGCGCTTGGGTTGTTTCTGTGTCTTGGCTATTGTAAATAGTGCTTCTGTGAACATTGTGGTTCATTTAACTTTTTAAACTAGGGTTTTCATCTTTTCTGGATATATGCCCAAGAGTGGGATTGCTGGATCATATGGTAATTCTATTTTTAGTTTGTTTTAAGGAATCTCCATACCGTTTTCCATAGCGGCTGCTCCAATTTACATTCCCACCAACAGTGTAGGAGAGTTCCCTTTTCTCCACACCCTCTCCAGCATTTATTATTTGTGATTTTTTTTTGATGTTAGCATTCTGACCAGTGTGAGGTGATTCTTCATTGTGGTTTTGGTTTGCATTTCTCTGATAATTAGCGATGTTGAGCATCTGTTCATGTCATTATTGGCTATTTGTATGTCCTCTTTGGAGAAATATCTATTTAGGTCTTCTGCTCGTTTTTTTGATTGGGTAGTTTGTGTTTTCTATATTGAGTTGTATGAGCTGTTTGTATATTTTGGATATTAATCCCCTGTTGGTCACATTGTTTGCAAACATATTCTCCCATCAGTAGGTTGTCTTTTTATTTTGTTGATGGCTTCCTTTCTTTCTCTGATCTTTATTACTTCTTTATGCTAACTTTAGGTTTTGTTTGTTATTCTTTTTCTAATTGTTTTAGGTGATTAGTTAGGTTATTTATTTGAGATTTTTCTTGTTTCTTGAGGAAAACCTGTATCACTATGAACTTCCCTCTTAGAATTGCCTTTGTTGCATGCATCCCATAGATTTTGTAAGGTTGTGTTCTCAATGTCGTTTGTCTTGAGATATTTTCTAATTTCCTCTTTGATTTCATCATTGACTTATTGGTTATTTAGTAGCATGTTGTTTAGTCTCCATATAATCATTTTTGTCTACATTTTCTTTATTCATCCATCTGTTCATGAACATTTAGGTTGTTTCCATGTCTTGTTAATAATGCTGCAGTGAACATGGGAGTACAAATATCTCTTCAAGATAATGTTTTCATTTCTTTGGATTTATACCTTGAAGTGAGATTGCTAGGTCATATAGTGTTCTATGTTTAGTGTTTTTGAGAAACCCCTATACGGTTTTCCACAGTGGCTGCACCAATTTACATTCCCACCGCTAGTGCACAAGTCTTCCCTTTTATCCACACCCTCACCAACACTCATTATCCTAGTCTTTTTGCTGACAACCATTCTAATAGACGTGAGGTGAGATCCCATTGTGGTTTTGACTTGCATTTTCCTGATGGTTAGTGATGCTGAGCACCTTTTCATATATCTGTAGGCTATCTGAATATCTTTTGAGGGGAAAATATCTATTCAAGGGGATAGGTGGTATAGCTCAGTGGTAGAATGTGTGCTTGGCATGCATGAGGTCCTGGGTTCAATCCCCACTGCTTCTGTTAAAGGAAAAAAAATTTTTTTTAATTAAATTTTAAAACTTAAAAAAAACAAAATATCTCTTCAAGTTCTCTGCCCATATTTTAATCAGATTATTTGTTTGTTTGTTTGTTTTGCTGTTGAGTTGTATGAGTTCATGATATACTTTAGATGTTAACCTTTTATCAGATAGATGGTTTGCAAATATTTTCTCCCACTCTGCAGATTACCTTTTTATTTTGCTGATTGTTTCTTTCGCTATGCAGAAGCCTTTTAGTTTGATGTAGTCCCACATGTTTATTTTCACTTTCGTTGTTTGCACTTTTAGTGACATATCTAAAACATCTTAGCCAAGAGCAATGTCAAAGAATTTTTCCCTATTTTCTCAGATCCCAATATCCGCCTGCCCTACCTCTCATTGACCTAATTATTTATCTTAACAAATATCGACTAAGAACTGAACATGTTCCAAGAAATGTGCTTGGGGTTCTTGGCACAGCAGTAAGCAAAAGAGAATAAACAAGATCATAGTTACAGATTGTGATCATTGATATGAAAGAGAGAAAGGGGAGTAAGAGTAAGACCCCAAAGACCACTCTGAGGAGGTGACATTTGAACTGAGTCCTGATAGTGGTGAAGAGACAATATTTTCATTACTAATGAAAGTGTTTTAGTATGCCTACTAAAGAAAAGCTGAGGAAAGAGTGTAGTTCCAACAGAGGGACAGCAAGTGCAAAGGCCCTGAGGCAGGGCAGACCTTGGCATGTTTCTGGAAAACAAAGGCCATTTTAGCTGAGTGTAGTGACTGAGAGGAGTGTGTTAGGAGACAAGGCTGGAGAGGTCATTTATTAGACAACAGCCATGAACAAGACATAACCTTGTCTCCTGGACTTATTTTCCCCTCTGCTCAGACTGCTTGCTCCCTGACCATGATACTTCTCTCTACTTCTCTGACTCTTCTCCACCTTTCAAGACCTGTCCTCAAGATATGGTCTTCAAACCACTTGTACCACAGTCTCCTAATGTTCCTAAGTTTTAAAAGTGTTTTTAGTGAAATGTTTAAGTTATAGCAAATAGAATAATATATTTATATAATCACTATCTGCTTTTAAGAACTTTACCATTCATCTATATTAGCTTCAGTTTTGTTTTTGTTTTTAAGGATTAAAACAGGTACAAATATCCAAGACCCTAGCCTGGATCTACTCAATCGGGTTCTGAGAATGTGCACTTTTAACAAGCCATACTCCTTCACGCACTGCAATTCCTATGCATAGTTTGACAATTACTCATATATACCAATTAAAATCTGCCCCATCCAAGCAGTTTCCTGTCCTTATAGCTAACCCAGGGGGTCTGCATCTTTGTTCCTCATCCAAGTCACCTGGGGAACTTTCAGACATGCAGATATCTGGGCTCCTCCCTAAACTTGTAAGTCAGATTGGGGCTGGGATGTTAGGCACTCTATGACCAAAACCTCAAGATGGGTCTTTGATGGTTGCTGGTGTGGGGATTTGGGGGGAAGGTGGTGTGAGAAATGGGGTGGACCCATCTCCCTTGCTCTGTTTGAAACACTCCTGGGATCATCAGAGTCAGGATTCAGATATCCTTTAACTTACTGTCTCCCAGAATAATGTCAAGAAGCATTTCCCACATCCCTGAGTGCTCGGCAGAGCTGCTAGCAAAAGACATTGGTCCAGTATGATGGGAAAGAAACCATGACCCATGTCTGGGCTCCTGTCGAATCTCAGCCCTGAACTCAGTGGGTGATCTGGAGGTAGAGTTGCCAGATTTATCAAAAAGATAGTATATCTGGGTAATCTTGAATTTCAGATACCTACCGAGTAATTTTCTAATAGAAGTATGTTCTAAACATTGCATGGGACATACTTACATATATCTATCTATACACACACACACACACACATATATACATACACACGCATATACATACATACGTACATATATACATATATATACATTATATATAAACAACATTTATATATATCTGAAATTCAAATTTAGCTGGAAGCCCTCTGTTTTGGCAGTCCTACCTGAGGGAGTATCTTCTGCTCCTGCAAACCTCAGTTTCCCCATTTTGTGGGGACTTCTGTGGGTTCTTAGGGCTTGGATGCGATTCAGACGCATCCTGCGGCCTGGGAGCCCTTCTCCCCTGCTCCACCAGAGGGCGCCCTGGCTCTCCGCAGCGTTGTGCAGGCCTGTGGCTCAGGGAGCAGTCAGCTTGGTCCCTCTGGCTCTGGGGGGCCATGTGGAAACCAGGTTAGGAGGCCTCGATGGCCCTAGGTCCTTACTCCTCCCTAAGACAGCTTATTCAGATGGAGAGAAGAGGAGATGTCATAGAGTCTCTGAAGATGGGACCATCTCATCCAGCTCCCCCTCCACCATTATTTAGAAGGGGAGACGGGACTCCAGAGGGGAAGGCACTTGTCCAGGCTCACACCACTGTCCTGGAAACAAGACTTCTGACTTCCTGTCCATGGCCCCTTTACATCCTTAGGGTGCCCTTACTTCTGCTTCCTGCTGAACATATTTTAACCCTTTGCAGTTCTAAAGCCAAAACCAGTGCAGACACCAGGCTGCCCAGCAGAGCCTAACAAGTGTGATGTGTCTGAGCCCCTTCACAAAGGGGATGTGGCCTTGAAACCTTACTATTGAGAGGGGGCCAGGCATAAAGGGCCAGGCTAGGCAGTGGGGAGACAGCAGGCCTCTCCCAGTTAAGTGGGCAGTCGTTAACATCATTGTCATCGTCGGCTTCCTCTATGCCCAATACAGAGACCTGTGTGGCAGGGACCACTGTTGTCAGGATTTTGCAGATGAGGAGACAAGCTCAGTGTTTGGTCGTTGGACTAAGTGAGGCTTAGTTTCGTTCTGCAGCAGATGTTGGAGGGTGGGAGGGAGGAGAGGAGGGAGGTTTCTGTTTCCGGGACCTAGGTGATCCCTAGAGGACCCACGCCCACTTCAAGGAAAAGAGGAGAGATACCCACCACTTCAGAGCAAGAGATGATTTTAGGAGAGTTTCAGATTTGGCATGAAGTGACATTAAATTAGGTATAATTCAGTTGTCTTTCAGACCATTTGATTATCAAAGAGAAAGTCTCTTAGATGTCTTCTTTTAACAAAAAGCAGAGCATTTTTCAAGCACAAAGAACATTCATAATTGCATAACATTTTTCCCCACTGTATTTATTTTCTTACTGTATTTCTCTTTAAGGTTTATCTCTATTTATGGTAAATGATAGTGGTTTTCCACCCAAGGTAATGAGATCATTTCTTTGAAATGTTAAGTTTTGTTTTGTTTTTTTTTTAAAGAGTTTTGACTTAAAGGGAGGGGAAAGCACAAATAGAAGGAAAGTATGAAAACGCTGCCTTTAAGGATTCTGGATTCTGAGGGCCGCTGTCCACTCAGCCGATCAGTGTCAGTGCAGCCGGCAGGCCATGCAGCCCCACCCATCCTCCCAGGGCTCTGGGCTGATGCACATCCTTGCCGCTCTTTCATGCTACCTTTCCCTTGAAAACTCTGAGGTGCTCCCTATGGCGAGGCATCTAGTTATGGAGGAGAAAGCTCTGGGTGCCAGTTCTCCCATGATTCACCGCCTTATCACTCAGCCTCCCTGAACCTGAACGCCATCTGTGAATAAGCTGACGGCAGAGCTGTTGTAATAGTAGGTGCTGTGCGTTACACGGGTGATCTGCCCCAGGCTGGCCAAGGCACAAAGACTGCATCCTACAGTCTCAGGCAGAATGTCACATCTCCCTCCCTACCTGGAGGAACAACCCATCCAAGCCTTGTTCCATCAGAGCTCTGTGCTTTGTTTCCTTTACAGCACACGTCTCTGCCTCAGAAGGTCTTGTGCATTGCCTGCCTAGCCAGAATGAAAGCTCCAGGACAGCAGGGACCTTGCCTGCTTCACACATGAGAACATAGAACAAGCCTAGCATGCTGCGGGCATCTGGTAAACGTCATCGAATGAATGAATGAGCCAGTACTGAAATTTACCCATCAGTTTCTGCCGCGATCCTTAGAGATTGTGAGACTAGTGCTAGTCTTGCATTCCTCAGATGGCCGAGACCAAACTGGCCAATCTCTCCCTCCCATTGTGTAAAAACAGAGCACCCCAACACAGTTTAATTTTTTTATGAGTTTGTATTATTTTAGTAATTTGAAAAGAATCTAAAATAGAAGGGGAAAAAAAAACAACTCTGGGCTCAGCACCTGATGACCCAGCTCTGTGGCCAGTGCAGCGGCACCCACTTCTAGGATCTGTTTCTCTGTCTTGAAAGGAAGTCTCAGAAGCCCAGCCTGAAATATCACACCAGCATCATGGGCATGCCTGAGCTTCAAAAAGTGCTCTCTGAACTTACAATGCTGTTATCTTTCCAGAACCAGAGTGTTCTTTTTAAACCAAATCCAATCTTGTCTCTTTCTCTTTCTCTGGTTTAAAACCCTCCAACAACTTCCCACCGCACAAAAATCTAAAATCCAAACTCCTTGCCATGGCCCACCTCTTCTGCCTCCTCCAGCGTGACCCACCCTTCTTTGGTGAACCAGCCACGCTGGCTTGGAACACATCATGCTGCCTTTGCGGGTGCTGTTCCCCCTGGAATGCTCTTCCCCTGACCCTCTCTCCTTCCCCCTGTCTCACCTCTGCCCCTCCAAACAATTCCTTCTTTCCCTTTGTGACTCAGCTCATCTTCCCAAGGAAGCCCGAGAACAGCCCTGTCCAATAGAACGTTCTGTGATGATGAAAATGCTCTGGACCTGCCCTGTCCAATGCGGTCAGCAGTAGCCACGTTTTGCTCTTAGCACTTGAAAAGTTTCTAGAGTGACTGAGAGACTAAATATTTCATTTTAATTAATTTAAATTGAAATCGAAATAGCCACGCGTGAGTAGTGGCTACCGTGTGGGACAGTGTGACTCTAGTCCTCCTGTGACACACACTCCTGGCTTCTTACACTCTTCCTTCAGTGCTCCTATCACATCTTGTAATTTGTATTTAGTTGTGCACTTGTTTAATCGATTCCTTGCTAGACTCTAAGTTCCGGAAGAACACACATCTTGTCTGCTTTGCCACAGCTGTGTCTCCATCACCTGGAGTGGGACATGTCCACAGTAGGTACATCAGAAACATTTATGGAATGAATGAATGAATGAGTGAGTGAATGGTTACTGAAAGGAGAGAGTTGCTTAGCCTGGTGCACTGATCATGAAATGCAGCCCACAGGTCATAAAATTAAAAGCAAGCTAACTCTGTGCTTATGGGAACCATCCCTGTGTATAAATCAACCTGTGTGAGTGTGCACGTGTGTGTACAGAAGCAGGAGTGTGCAAAGCTGCTCACTTGTGCGGTCATGTGTGGACATGTCTGTCCGCGGGTCCACGGGTCGGGGAAATGAGGTCACTGAGACACGTGCAGAATCACTCGGGAAGGCCGTTTCTAAGTCAGTAAGTACTTTTTATTTTGAAAGATTTGTCAAACTCCTCGCGTCATGGCGAGAGTTTGCATGATTAATAAGAAGCAGCTTTTTCATGAAATGCTTGGAGGTGAACGAGTTCTCAGCCTGTGAGATCCGACCATCCCAATGACTTTGAAGTTTCTCTTGATTAACAGAAGGAAAAGAGAGGGGACGGGGGGAGAAGGAGGAACATGCTAGAAACCAAAGGAAAGCTCCCTCATGACAGCCATCCAAATGTGAAAAAAAGAGAAAAAAACAAACAAAAAAAACAAAACCAATTCACCAACTGCACTTTTTCTATTTTGCCATTTTCTGCACCTCACTCTTGATTTTGGCCTTCCTGGCTGAAGCAGCCTCCCAGTCCTGCAACTCCGAGAGACATCTGTCGGGGAGTAGCCCTGTAGGATGTGGGGGTCCACCCCCCAGAGGTGAGGTGGATTCCAGAGGCTCCCCAAAGTTTGAACAAACAGCCTACTGTGAAAAGAAATGCCACTGAAAGGGGAGGGGGAAACGGCGAGGAGGCGGGTTTTTGTGAGCGCTTATACGTTTCCATAACACAGCCCCAGGCAAATGAGATTCGTTATCTGCGGTTCTGGCTGGTGGGTTGTGCAGGGCTCCCCCACCACTGATCCTCTAGCCCTGGAAACATCCTTGCCAACGTCACGTGTCTGTTACTTCCCTTTGCCCACCTTCTGGCCACGTAGGGGTGACCCCCCCTGGCAGCCAATACCCTAAAATAAAATTAACACAAAGCCTGACTCTGCGAGTATTAGTTTCAAAGAGAAAAGTAGAAAATCTGAAGATGCAACATGTGTTGAAGGCAGACTTGAGCAGATGGAAGCATCCACCCATGTGCCCCTGAGACAATGGGCAGAGCTGCAAATGGCAAGAGAAAAATGCGACTGTTAGTGGGTGAGCAAGAGGCCTGTGATAGCTGAGGAGCAACTAAGGATGTCGTGACTTGGGTTAAAATTTCCATGTTTAGCACCGTTAATGTGTTCATTGAAATCTATATTAGCACCTTGTCCCCAGGCAGAACAACAAACCATCCAAACATTTTAAACATTGGGGAAAACAGGAGGGGGAAGGTTAAAGACAGAGAATCTGGTTCTGCAGGAGGAGGCGTGGGTTTAGATCACGAGGTCCTTGTCGATGTCCTCTGCAAAGCAAGAAGGAGCAGTTAGACTTGAAGGCCAGTGTTGGTGAAGACGTGCTTCCCAGGGGGTCAGAAGATCCGACCCATCCCCAGGACCAGGGGCCGGGTGACCCGTCCAAGGTCACCCAGGAAGTCAATGCCTGAGAGCTTTGGTCTCCCCGTCCCTGGCTTGTCCTTGTCACTTACACATACTGCCAAGTTACACTTCCCGTTGCCTCCCTGGGTGCCTGAGAGTTCCCAAAGTAGTGCTAGGCACTGAGCAAGTGGAGGAAGGGAAAAGAGAAAGACACCATCTCTGAGTGAGCAAGCGAGGCCCAGAGTTAACCAGGCACAGAGAGCAGAGATGGGCAGAGAGGAGGGAGGGAGAGGACGGCGGACCCTCTGCTCAGACACTCACTCTCCTTGATGCCGAAGCAGCCGGCCCACTCATCCAGGGCGATGTACTTGTCATTGTCCAGGTCACAGGTCTCGAAAAAGCGGGTGGTGCAGTGCTCCATGGGGATGAGGGGTGCACGCAGTGGGGCCAGTTCGGTGTGGGACAGGTACCTGCGGGGGATGAGGTGGGGAGAGCCTGAGGCATGAGAAAGCCCCACACCCCCGAGTGGGGAGACAGGGGGAGCGAGCCTGCCCCCCTCTCCCAGGGCAGAAGGAAAGGATGCTCAGTGCAGAACAGGAAGCCAGGGTCCTGGTCTACCCCCAGCTCCGCCGCTGATCTGCTGTGGGGCTTAGGGCACAGCACTGCCCCACCCTGAGCCTCAGTTTCCCCCTCCATCAAAGGGGCCGGAGTGGACCATAAAGTCTGAGGGCCCTTCCAGTTCTGAGGTCCATGGGTTCATAACACAGGTCTCTGGGTGCATTTCATTGTTTCCTGATTGGCCAAGAGTTGGGGGCACAGACATTTAAAATGAAAATATTCAGCACTTCTGTGAGTGGAAGGTCAAAATCTGGTATGAAACAGTAAGGCATGTTTTTTGCAGACACATACTTATACAAATGCACAGCAAAAAGGCTAAAAAGAGAAGGATCAAAATGATGATGGTGCTGACTTTTGGGGAGGAGCGTAGGAAGGGACTGGGATTAGTGGGAGGGTCAAAGGGAACTCATAGCTTCATGGAACTTTAATCTTTTGTACACCATGTAATGTGTCAGAGGGCGCCTTCTGATTTCTCTCCCACTGTCCTCCATTCCTATTCTCCCAGCTGGTCTGGACTCCAGAGCACTGTCTGATTTTTTTCCCTTGTTCCCCAGAGCCTTCAATTCATTGTCCTCAAAACCCTCTTCCCCCGGGGGCTGCAATGTGAGTCCAATTTTCTCTCCAATCCCCAGGCCTTCCTGCTCCTCCCAACTCATGGAAGGAATCCCACAATGGTTGAACTTGAAGGAAGCCCCCATCCCCTTTCATTGGGAGAAACGGAGTCCCAGAGACGGGCAGGGTCTCAGTCAAGGTCACCGTGCAGCTCTGGGACAACAGGGGGAGGATGGATCTCCTGACCCAGCTGGAGCGCTTTCCCAGACACAGTCCTTGCAGTCCCATCTGGAAGCCTCCCTCCTGGCCCTTCCTTGCTCAGCCTGAGCACCAGATGTTCCCTCCACAGGGTGACTCAGTTGGCTCCAGCCACAGAAAGAGCCTGGGAGAGGAGCAGCAGGGATTTTCCCAGAGCTGGGGAGGCCCCAGCTCCCCAGGATTGCAGACTGGGTGGTCAGGCTTCAGACAAGGGCTGGACCAGGAGGGCGCAGTAAGCCTCCTGGAGAGGAGCCCCCCTGGGCACAGTGTGAGAGCAGGGAGCCCTCCTTTCTGTGCTCCTCTTAGAACACACGGCAGAAAAAGGCCAGAAGGTGAGGGTAACAACCCCTGCTCGCCACCACCTGCAATTTGTGGGAGCCTTCTTTACTGTTTCCTTTGATTGTGAGAAGCAGATCATCACCCAGAGTGTGAGCTCCATGGGCGCAAGGGCTGTGTCAGTTCTGACTGTTGTTAAATCCCCTGCCTAGAATCATGCTGGGCACGTCACAGTCACTCAGTAAGTGTTCACTGACAGCTCCCTGCCTGTCCTGCAGGGCAGTCACACAGCACTTCCTAACTCATTTTGACAAGAGCCGTGAGAGCCATCAAGCCAAGGGCTTGCCATGGGGGCAGGACTGGCTCTGTGAACTTCTTAAGAACTTCTGGGGCCAGGTTGCCCTGTTGGGGCTGAGTCTCAGGGTCTTGCTGAAGGACTGTGAGTGTGCAGGCTGCCCCACCTCAGCCCAGCTACCCTGCAAAGTCGTTCTCTTTCCTAAGCGTTAATGGATACCCAAGGCCGGCACTCGCAGGGTTAAGGAGGGGTTATCAGTTCTGATGCAGTCTGCCTCTTCTGGCAGGGAGGAGTGTCTCATGGCTTTCTTCCTCCTGGTTCTGCATCCCTTCTCCTACACCTGTCCCTTCCTACTCCAGCCCTTAGGCTCCAGGGCTGGGAGCAGCAGAGTCTGCTGGGAGGTCTTCCAGCCATGTCTAGTGCGCCTGGCAGCCCTGACCCACGACTGTCCTCCCCTGGGCCAGGCCAGAGCAGCCCCTGTGCTCCTGAGGGCCTGGGTCTTACCCATCAATGGGGTGCTGGTCCAGCTGGCCGAACTGCCAGTGCACGGGGAAGATGTACATGTTGTAGTTCTTCTCGAAGTCCCGCGCCAGCAGCTCCACGGGGTGGTCTCCGGCCTCCAGGCGCTTCTCATTCTCGTGGATTTTCTTCACCTGGGGGAGCAGGGACACCATGTGACAAGGGTCCAGGGAGACTGTCCAGGCCAGTGAAGGCCTCTCCCACCTCTGACGGGAGACAGGGCAGGCTAAGACCAGCCAAGGCCAAGGTTCAAAATGAGGGAAGGAAGTGGCGTAGATGGGAGCCAGCATCTCATCCACAAGAGTGGAGCCCCGGGGTGATCTCAGAGGGCTCTCTGTAGAGATGACTGGGGCATATGTTAAAATGCAGCTTCCGCGGCCTTGCTTCACAGAGACACTAATTCAGCGGGCCTGAGGTGGGGCCCAGGGAGCTGCATTTTATCAGTACTCCAAGCACTTGAGATGTCCATTAGAGTTTAAGATCCACAGACTCAGAAGGAAAAAGGAATAGAGTTGTTTATGTCTCTTGTTTAACACTGAGCCAAACAAAGTGAGCAGGTCTTTTCAGTACAGGACTTCTTAGAGCCTTTAAGATGTGAATGTGCTCTGTGAGCCTCCCAAGGCAGCAAGGAGGACGCTGTGCCCTGGTGCCCAGGATAAAAGCATTTGTCAGAGCAGGGATGTGGACTTAGATCTGGGAATGCGACTGTGGGTCTGAGCCAGCCCGGGGCCAAGGTGTGTCCACTGCAGGGCCAGGCAGGCGCCCTGGGACAGGCTGGAAAGAGACCACTTACTCGCAGCTTCTGCTTCTCGGTCAGCAGGTTGTTGTCCTCGTCCCTCTCGTACAGTGTGACCAGGACGTTCTTGAGCCAGTCCCGCATGCGCAGGGGGAATTCCGTCAGCTCGGAGTCCAGGCAAGGGGGAATGTCTAGGGTCCAAAACACAGGGGTGGTCAGGACAGACCCCACTCTCCCTGCCTGGTGGCCATCATGCTGGCCGGGCCGCTCTCCCTACCCTGTGCCCTTGTCCTGCTTCAGTCAGCCATCTTGGCACCGTAGCTCAGCCTCTCTGGGCCACAATTTCTTCCCACCTTTTGAACAAAGGAGATTGTGTGTGGGGAAGAATGCTCTGCAAATGGAAACGTGCAAAGGCACGTCTGCTGTTCCCTTGGCCTTGATCTGATCTGCTGAGGGAAATGGTTCGCTCCAATGGCTGCTGCACTTTTCTGGGTGTTGGGCCCTGAAAACAGAGGCCAGGACCCATGATGTGGGTATCAACCGTTGGGAGGTGTTTGAAGCTGGAAGGCTGAGGAGCAGCATCTATGCACAGGCCCCGCTGAGCGAGGGTGGGAGGGTCAGGAATGCTTAATCACCAGAACATCCCTAGCAATATGATTCCATCCTGGTCTTTGGAACTTAGAATTCCAGAATGTTGGACCTGGAGATGACATCCAGGTCCACCCTCTTATTGGATTTATTAGAGGTCAGTGTGGAGAGAAGGGGTTTGCTTAAGGCCACATTGTCAGAGCCTCATTCAGGACCAGGGCATGTGGGTGCCTGGGGGCCTAGGGGTCTGTCCTTCCCCCATCCTTGGCCTGTGGAAAGCCCCGTCTGGGGTTAGGACCACTAAGTTCTTTGCCAGCAGCTGGGGGGTGGGAGAGGACGTCTGGGATGGAGGCAGTAGGAGCTGGAATAAGGGATGCGCCCTAGAGGATGGAAGAGCTGCTTGGCACACGTCAGTCTCACTGCCCAAGAATTCCTACCAACATTCCTCCCCCGCCTCCCTCTCCAGGCCTGTGCCTTCTCATTTCACACCATCAGTGCAGGGCTGGTCCCAGGAGAACCTGATTCTCCCCTCCTGCACCTTTCTGCACTCCGCACACCTGAGGCAGGTGAGTGGCTCTCCCGTGTCGTCTGGTGCCACAATGTACCAAATGCACCATGTGGATGTTGGCTTGGAGAGGGAGCAGAGGTGGCCTTGGCTGTTTCACATGACAGAGAGGCAGCCAACACTGAAGCAGGCACCTGGGCCAGCTGAATCTGCACCTGGTATCACTAACAAAAGGCCAGACAACACCCTGGTGTCCCTTCTCCCAAACACCTGGCTCCCAAGTTTATAGAAGAGGGTGGTTAATCATATGTCTTATGCAGGCAGATAGGAATGTAATGGAGCAAAAGGGCCAAGGATATGACAATATAGAGTGACAGGGCCTGAGGGGAACTGACAGGCTTGCCCCAGTTTTAAAGCATTCAAATTCACATATTTTTAAAACACTTTTTTGCCCCAGGTAAAACATCATTTTGTTTTACAGTGTTGAAGCAGGAAAGATTGGGGTTAGCCCTAAAGAAGAACTTCCTCATCATTACAGAAAAGAAATGAGCTGTCTTGGATGCTAGTGAGAGGCTCCAGAAATCCTCCCTGATCGTGTGCTCCCACACCTGCTCAGTCCTTCCCCCAAGGCGTCCTGAATGCAGAGCTGAGAGGAACCTACTCGTAGACAGGAACTTTGAGGCTCAGAGAGGGGAAGAGACTTGCCCAAGATCACACAGCACAGGGGTGGCAGCGCCAGCATCACTGACAGTTCACTGCCTTCTCCCTGAGATGGGAGGCTTGGCAGGGCCCAAGGGGAGACTCACACTTGCAAGGCCCAATGTAGTCCAGGTGGAGTTTGTGGCCCTTCTTGGTGCCCTCCAGTGTGCACTTGGTGGCAAAGAAGTGGCAGGAAGAGTCGAAGGTCTTGTTATCATTGCTGCACACCTGTTGGCAAAGCACAGAGTTCCTCACCCTCATTCCCAAGGCCCTTCACTGTTACTGCCATCCTTGCCCATTTCAGAGATGGGGACACTGAGGGTCAGGCAAGGAGCATGATTGGGGTCACACAGTGAGGTAGTGGTGGGGCCACAGCAAGAACCCACTCTTTGGACTCCCGGGCTGAGTTCAGCCCATGCTGAGAGCCACTCCTGGTCTCTGAGCAGAGTCAGGGCTGATATATGGGCAAACAAACCTGGAAGGTATGAACAGGATGAATTAAAGGTGGGATGGGGCAAGGGCAAGGTGTACAGAAAAGAGTTAATACAGCAGGCCTGGGATTGTTACGTTAGAAAGACCTGCTTAAAAGGTTGGCCCTTGACTGGCATCTGGGAAGTTGGCTAGTCAGCAGTCAGAAGACTGTACTGTTCAAAAACTTCCCACTAGCCATGCAGGTGGCTCGCTGAGCCTAGTCGGCTTGTACAAACAGTGCAGTTTATGCTGAACCTCTGTTTTCCTGCTCGGAGTCTGGCGTTTGGGTACATGCTAGGCAGAGGGTGCCTATGTGACTGGCCCTCAATTAAATGCTGGGTGCTGAGTCTGTAATGGGCTTTCCCAGGCAGAAACATTGCTCATCTGTGGCTACATCTCATCTTGGTAGCTGGGGAAAGAGTATATTCTCTGAGACCCCTTGCGGCGAGGAGAGAGTCAGCACGTCTATGCGTGGATTCATCCAGATTCCGCATGTGTCTTGTTCCCTCATCATCCAGCTACGTATCCTTAAGTCTCAGCTGTGAGTACAACTGTATGCTGAGTTATGTTGGTCGTCCTAGCAAGTCTCTGTACATGGGGGTGGCTGAGCAGAGATGCTGTGGGTTGAACAAGGGCAATGGCAGTAAATAGCTGTGTCAGGAGGAGGGGAGCTTTGCGGGGAATATCCTGTAAATACTTATTGCTTATATATCGCTGCAGAGGGAGACTTGATGGGCATGGGTGACCGTGGGATTAGGGGGTGAAGGAGTGAGGAGGAGGGAAGAGTTGACAAGGATGCTAAAATTTGGAGCCCAGAGGATAAGTTGTACTGGGGAGAGACTGAAGATGGAGAAGACAGGTGGGAGGCTGTGGGAATGATGCTGGTACCAGATTCGCCGCCCTGAGCTGAATTACCACTAGCACAATGGTTGACGTGCATGTGTGCTCAATAAATATTTACTTGGATGGATGGATGGATGAGTCCTATTGGAGGTAGAATGGACAAGTTTGAAAGATTTTTTAAAATAGCACATAGCGAATACTTACTAAGTACCAGGCAGTATCTGACAAATCCCCCCAATAGCTCTATAAGATAAAGTCTATTTCTGTCCCATTTTTAGAGGTGAGAAAACTTGAAAAGTTTCCATAGCTAAGATCTCACTCTAACAAGTGATGGATGTTTGGTTTGATGTCAACCTTCAGTCTGACCTAGAACCCACATTGTTGGACCTGATGCTCTGCTAAGCTGCTTCCACATGGAGCAAACCCCTCTCTCAGTGGTCAGTGTTGATGTGTTCTCTCCTGGGTCCGGCATAGAGGTGGAACCTCCTGGTGCTGAATACACTCCTCCTGGTTCCTGGAGAGATCCAGTGACAGGAGGAGCCTCCCCCTAACTCACCTCCACTCTCTTGCCATGACTAGATCTAGTGAGGGGACTTCTGAGACAGGGGCTGCCGCATGGGACCACCAAGCCACCAGTTTTCTGGGCAGACACTCTGTGTTTGGAGAGCCCCAGCCCCCTGCCCCTCGTCCATCAGTCCTCACCTTCTCAAACTCGCCGATGGGGGCAGGGCAGCTGGTGGGGTCCTGGCACACACACATGGGGGCGTTGTTCTCGTCCAGCTCGCACACCTTGCCGTGTTTGCAGTGGTGGTTCTGGCAGGGGTCTGGTAGAGCACAAGAGCATGCAGTGAGCACCCCCCGGACTGGCCCGTCCACCCTATCCTAATCCAGATGGATTTGGACGGAGATCCTCGGCTGCGGCCCTAACTCAGGCTTTGGCCAGCCCTGCGTCCTCCCTTCCCTCTGCTGAACCCAGCAGTCGGCACTTAGGGGAGCAGCTGCCTTGGTCTGGGGATCAGAGATTCAGTCTGAGGTCAGGGCCAGGCACACTCTGGGGGCTGGAGGCTCAGTTTGGGACTTAGGAGCACTGGATGCCAGGTGGCTCCCCCCAGGATGGAAGCATTGTGTTCTAAGCTGTCCAGTCAATCAATCACAGTGAGGCATTTCTGGATTCTAGGATAGACTTTCTGGAATGACGTGGAAAGTCAGCTGTTGACTGGGGAGCCGTGAGGCCCAACAAAACGGACTCAAGTGGCTGTGGCGGAAAAGGGCCCCAAGGCCCATGCTGAACAATAGAGCCTGGCTCTGTCCGGTAAACACCGGATGGGGGGTGTGCAGGGGGAAGGAACACGACTCAGGAGACAGCCCCCTGCTCCACCGAAAACTCTGTGCGTCAGGATGACAGCTCATCCAGTCTTTTCCTCCTGATGCTTGATCGGGGGTGTTGTCGACATCCTTTGTCGGACGCCTGCTCCGCCAGGCACTGGGCCAATGGCACTTACGCTTTATTTCCTAATCCTCCGACCTTCCTGGGGTGAAGGTCTAGCGTCTTCACCATTCCCCATGTCAGGCAGGAGGACACTGAGGCTCAGAAAAGCTTAGCAGGTTGCCAGAGGGCGTCACAGAGGGAGTCGGCAGCCTTAGCTGGTTTGCCTCCGGAGTCCATCCTGTTAACCCCTGGTCCGATGCCCCCATGGGATGGAGATGCCCTCATGGTGGGTGGAGCCAGGGGCCCAAGGTCATCTCTCTCGCTCTGGATCTGACCCCATGGGTAGCCTTATATGAGTTGTGTCAGGTTTCCAGGCCTTATTTCCTCATGGCTTTGCGGAAATCAAGGAAGCTCCTGAGTGTGAAAGCTTCCAGGACCCTCAAGGAGCTCAGGGACCAGGTGTGACTGGGGACTTCATCCGGAATAGGAGACCCCACTTGGACTCAGAGTGAAGAGCTGTGAGGGGAGAAGGCCATTTCCAACTTGTGAACTTCCCTTCCTGACACTCACAGCGGCCTGGCTATAAATAGATCTTTCCAGATTCCTGAAAATATTCCCAACCTTGAAGTCCAGGCAGTTTCTCCTCCACAGCCCAGCCTGTAGGGAGGACCCCGCCCTGCGTTTCCTTGGGGAGGAACCGCACAGGCCCAAGCGGCAGAGGGCAAAGGCTGGATGTGACAGCACTCGGGCAAGAGACCTACTTTCAGCCGCCACCTCCTCCTCGGCTTCCTCGGCGCCATCATCAAATTCTCCTACTTCTACCTGGACGGGGTTGGCTCCCACAGGTGCCTGGGGTGGAGGGAGAAGAATGAGTCAAAGGTCCCCCAGTCCACACTTGAAAGAGAGGGGTCAGGGCTGGAGAGGACTTGCCTAGAGCCTCAGGGACCCACAAGGGGATGGTGAGAGATGAGACTGGAAAGCTGTGCTGGGCCCAAGCCACTAAAAGCACAAATGCCAGGTCCAGAATGGAGATTTAATTTTACGGACCCACTGTGCTTGGAGTGCCCCGGAGTGCTATGGGAATGCCTCAGAGGCCACCAGGGGTGTCAGGGCCTGAAGGGGTGCCAAGCCCTCCAGCCCTGCCAGCAACACCAGAGCCCCCCTTCATCTGGTTGACATACAGGAAGACAATGGGTGATCATCTGAGAAAAAAATGTCCTATGGCTTAAAAAATTAAAAAAATTTAAAATCAGAGCTCCCAACTGTAAGTTTCCATGGAAGGTTTGGGGAGCATTCAGGAGTGTGTCTGGATTGGGGGTACACAGGATTACACCCGTGCTGCGCGTGCACACGGGAAGGGACGAACGGCCCGCTAGCACCTGTCTGGTCTCCCCAAGGAGCAGATACAGGCAGAGAGGGGCCGGGGGTCCCAGGTCATCACCCACTTACCTCGGCCACCTCAGCCACGGTTTCCTCCACCACCTCCGTCTCATCGGGCAGGGCTTCCTGTTGCTGTTAGGAAGTGAAAATGGAGTTTGGAGAGGTCAGGGCCAAGGCCAGCTTCACCGCTGAAGTGTCTTGGCCTGGATCACTAGAACTGGGATCTGTACCTTGGGGACCACAATGCGTGGGCGATGAGGGCACAAGAGGGGCCAAACGTGGGGGCCCGGTGGAGCTCCAGAGCACCTCACTTTATATATTCACGTCTGGGGTGTCTAGTAGGATTTGGCTTAGAAAGGCATTTCTGTTGCTTTGACTCCCATAAAGTGTGAAAACCACTGATACAGACCACTCCCCTCCAGCTTACAGATGGGAAACTGAGACCCAGAGGGCGTGCACACTGAATTTCAAAAGATGTCATTACCTTTCCCACAAGTGTGACGTTACTACTACTACTATTATTTGGCAGTTCCTTCTTGTTATCAACTTGGAGTAGGAAGAAGCAAGATAACATATGACTTCGAGGTGCTTGGTTGGCTGGAGCTTCTTCTTCTTTTTCTTTTTTAATGGAGGTATTAGGGGTTGGACCCAGGACCTTGTAGATGCTAAGCACGCCCTCTACCACTGAGCTCTACCCTTCCCCTTGGGGCTACTTCTAAAAGTAATGCTAACCTTGCCAAATCTTTTGCCTAAATGTCCCTGCCTGCTCAGGATTGCCAGAGTCTACCATCCTCACCCCTCCTAGTGAAGAGAGGGTGAGGGGATCACAGTTTGAAAGAAACTGATCTTTTTGCCCTCTTCACTTTTCTTCCTCCCTCTTCTGGTCCTCGCTTCCAGGGTAGTGCTGTATGACCGCGACTGGCCCTCTGCCTGCGATCCTTGGAGGGCCTGTCTGTCTGTCAAGGTGCCTCCCACTCCCCTAGCCAAGAAGCAGGCCCAGGACCCAACTTCAACTAGATCTACTCTCCTTGAATTTTTTCAATCTTCTTGGCACATTCTCTCGAGATGAGAGAACTGTTAGCGTAGATACATTCAGATGGCACCGTCTCCGTGACTGTCCATTAGATCTCACCTCCCAGATCCCAGAGCTGCCCTTTCCCAGGCCTCCCCCATGCCTTTGACTTTATAATCTACCCCTATATCCTTTTCCCCACTAATTTAGTCAGATTGGAGTCTGTGGCTTGCAACCCAACAGCCTCCACTGATGCAGAAACTCACCCAGCCCTCTCTCTGTGGCTTGACCTTCTAACATCATCCCAAACAGTACTTCCCCCTCTGCTAGAATTCCTCGTAGGACAATAAGGTCACTTCTAAAGCAATTCTAGTCCATCTCTGGGAAGCTCTGATTGCTAAGAAGTTCATCTTCACATTACATAGAAATCTCTTGTCTCTGGACTCTCCACCCAATGGTCATTTAATTTTTCTTCTGAGCTTGTTAGTTTAAGAAAAAAAATATTTTTAAAAAATAAGACAGTCAACTCAGGCTGGGGAAGTCCCCATCCCCTCCAAGTATCCAGGGCTGGCAGATTGGATGCCCTTGAGCTGGTGGTAGGAGGTAAGACCAGGCTGATAGGACCTTTAGGTACTTACAGGGGCTGCCAAGGCCCTCCCGGCCAGGCAAAGGAGGAAGAAAATCCAGGCCCTCATGGTGCTGGGAACCCTGTAGGGGGAGAGAGGTTGAGCGCTCAGTGATGGAGAGGTCCTTCTGATGCTGAATTCCTGCTCTGTGCAAGAACATTTCGGCTGGTACATGTTAAACGGTTGTGAAAGACAGGGGGGAAAGTTGCTTCTTCTTGGTTGTCTTTCAGTCCTGATTATATGAGGAAGTCTCAGTTTGGTGCTAACCTGTCTTTAACCCCTCTCTAACCCTCCTCCACCTCCCTTTTGAACAGAGAGCAGGTCTCTGGCTCTGAGCCTCCACAGGAAACTACATCCAGCTGGAATTCAGTAAAGTTGTTTTGTCTCCTTTGTGTTCAGTTTTACAGTTTCCTTCTATTTGTGACAGAGGTGCACAGGTTTTTCCATTTATGGTGATGCTATTAAATGTCCTTTCTCAGCACATTTAGTTAAGTTTTTAAAAGGTGAGTCGCCAAAGGTGATTGGCTAATCAGTCAAGTTTGGGCGATGCTGAACCAGATCATGTGCAAGGGCCCTTCCAGCCCGGATGTCCTAGGGTTCTTTTCCTCCCCTCCTCCTCCTCCTTCCTACCCCTGACAGGAGAAGTTAGTAGGCAGCATCCCCTTGCTAATCTGAGTCAATGCGCTCTACATTCTTAAACAAAGAAAGATAGTCCTGGAGGGTGGCCATGGAAACTTGTCGGTGGCCACATTTTCCTCCATTGCACCAGGATAGATGACACTTCTCTGGACCCTGTGTGGAAACTATCCAAACGCTTAGACATGTGCTGCCTGTTACCTGCCCTCTCCCTTCACAGCTCAAGGATGTCAGCGGAGATCTAGAGATTTCTCCTGCCCTGGTCACTGCTTAGACCTTCCCCTAGAGGCTGAGCTCTTGATTCTAACAGTCCGGTGACTGGAAGGCATCTTGGACCAGCATCTCCTCTGATGACTCACTGCCAAAGTATCATCCCTGACCGAGGAGCTGTGATGGGGACATTTTGTTTCTAGTTCTAACTCAAGGAACTTCCATTTCCAAATGGCTTTAGAAAGTTCTTCCTTATACTGTTAAATTTGCCTCCCTCAAGCTTCTCCTGGTCTATTCTGATCGTCCTTCTGTGGTCACACACAGCAGGCATGCTCGCTCTGCCCCTAGGCAGCTTTTAGTCAAGGGGAGCAGTGGCCATGTCTTCCCTCGTTTGTCCCCCAAACTTCCATGTCAGGCTTATCATCCCTAGTTCCTTCCAAGACTCCTCAACGGACCAGGCACCTTGGTGGGAGGTACCCTAGCATCATGGAAGAAACACTTGACTTGAAACTAAATGCCCGGCATGCTGGTTCTATCTCAATACTAACTTGGTGTATTGGTTAAACCCTTCGTCCTCTCTGGACCTGGTTCCCCCTTCCATTAACTGAGAGGATTAGACAAGGTGACCTTTGAGGTGGTAGGCTGGGCCCTAAAAACGTCCCAGCACATGCTGGTCTTGGCACACATCATCATGTCCCACTGCCCCTATCCTCACTTGGGTTATAGTATTTAGATAGCAGAAACAGGCAGAGGAAGAGCAGGTTTCAAAGTGGTCCTTTGTTGGATTAAAATAGCCACCAAACCTCACTATGTCACGGAATGTACAAGAAGTAAAACTAACAGAAATTTAAAGAAATCAGCCTGGGAGCTTGGCTTTGCTTCATCATGACCCTAACTCCCAGAGGAGTCCAGGCTTCCCTTTCCAGGCAGTTTTGGGAATGTCGCTCCCATCACACAGTTGTATGCTTGTCCCCCTTCCTGCACCCCCAGCCCCCAGCCTAGACATGGAAAAATCTCCCTTCTTACTTCCGCATTTGGGAGACCCACGCAAAACCCCTGTTTGTGGCTTTGGACGAGACAGGAGAGAAAGCATCAGTGAAGGACATATCTGAGATGATTTGAAGGTGAAGAGTCAAAATGAAGACTGGTAGCTGGAACAAAAAAAGTCACCTTCTCTGGGCTCCAATGACAGAGAGGTCATGTCGTTGGAGAAACAGCCCAGTTAGGACTGGAAATGCAGTAAGCTTCAGGTTGGAGAGCCAGGAAGACTGACGTCTCCAGAACCTGTGTCCTGCATCTGAGCAGAGGAACCGCCCCCCACTCCTTGACCAGGGAAGGGTTTGTTGGTCAGCTCTTCCATCTGTCCTGCTGCACCACCTGCACTTTCTCAGCAGTGCACTGACCCCTTCTGCCACCCCCATAGCTGGTGCTGCAGCAGGAAGAGAAAAATAATTCTAGATCTTACAGTGCTTTATGGTTTCTAAAGGCCTCACATACAGCTCTGTCTCCTTGGAGCCCCTGACCCCCTGGCAGGCAGGCGGGCAGGCACAGGGGGGCTCTGAGTCCCACTGTCCTGATGCGGAGTCTGAGGCTGAGAGGGAGGAAGTCACACAACATTCAGACCCTGCCAAGTTGACAGACTCCCTCCTTGTGGAGTTGGGCTGGGCCTCATAGGGATTGCGCTCAGCAGAGACTGGGGTTGGGGCAGGGGGAGAAACGCAGAAAAGGAGAGTATTAAGGACAGAAAATCTTGGAAGAGGAGTTATTTTCCAAGTTTTGGGTTTTGCCCAGTGCTCCATCACCAGTCCCAGCACCCTTTCCCTCCAGATGATGGATGGGAGGGAAGGGGGGGCGTCTGGACAGCTCTTGGGTGCTTGGCTGGACTCCCCGTACCCATGAGCTCCCTCTCTGAGGTTCTCTAAACCACCACTGGCCGAAGAGATCAAGTGCGCATCCTGCAAGGGGAGGGGGTGCATCGTTAAGCCCAGTAAGGTCAGAGCACAGGCTCAAAACCCAGCTTCCGGAAACTATCAGCTGTGCACATACCCTTGCCAATCAATCCTAGGCCTGGCGTGCCCCGTGAAAAGAGAAACACCATTGTATAAAGGACCAGTATTAAATGAAAACTCCCTCCTTTGTATCTCTTTAGTTTGTGTTGTTGCCTGTGTTTATCCTTTTCAAAGTGTTTCCATAAGCTAGCATCCCACTGAGAGTTCAAGGTATGTCTTTCTGCCCTTTAGTACAGGAGAGAAGGCTGAGGCCCAGTGAAGGGAAAAAAACCTGCCCAGAGCCCGAGGGAGCAAGTGTCAGGGCTGAATGAGGACCCAGGCTGCCCCACCCCCCACCCAGGCCCTGGCAAGCCCTCCAGCTCGCAGGCTATTTCCCTTGGCAGCCGTTCTCTCTCAGCTGCTCACCTGAAGGGGGCCCATTTGGGCTGTGAACTGGCCTGAGGTTCAGGGAAGGAAATTAGCCTGGGCCAGGGGGGAACAGGAGGTGTGTTTCCCTTGGCTCAGTGGTCATCAGATGCAGACACCACTCACTCCCACCCCACCGCCTCCTGTTCCGTACATCAAGTCCCTTCCTTTCGCCTTTATTTGCTCTGGAGATGTCTGAAAACCCGTCCTTGGCTGCCAGCAGGACCCGAAGCTGAGGTCACTTCTCCCTCTTTAGAAAGACTCCTAGGGATGGAAAAGTACAGCCAGCCCCCCTACCCCAGTTTATCTCCTTCAGAACATAAAGGGCCTCCTTTGGGCTCTCGCTGGATATTGAAAATTTGCTGAATATCAGAACTGGGGGAAATCTCAGAATCATACAATTTGAGAATGTGGGTCTTGGAATCATAGACTCTGGAGAACATGAAACACAGAATCTGAGATGCAATCATCAGATCTGATTTGAGTCAAAGAGTTTGTAGAGTAATGTTGGATAATAGAACTTTCTGAGATGACAAAAATACTCTACATCTGCATTGTTCAATATGGTAGCTCCTGGCCACATGTGGTTATTGAATACTTGAAATGTTCCTATGCACACGTGCAAATGAAGGACTGAGTTTTTCACTGTATTTCATTTTAATTAATTTGAATTTGCATAGCCGTATGTTAGTCATATGGTAGCTAGTGGCTACCATATTAGAGTGTTTATCAACTCTTACAGAGGCAGTATGGCAGAACTGTAAGCCCACAGGCTCTGGACACAGAATATGCAGGTTTAAGTCCTGGCTCTGCTACTTAGCAGTTGTGTGACTTTTCAGAAAGTGACTGTCCCTCTCTGGGCTTCAGTTCATCTCTCCATCTGTAAAATGGAAATAAGACATCTACCTTGAAAGGCTCAGGGTGATTTACATGAGAGAATACAAGAGGTAAGCACTGGAAGAGTATCTTAAAATCCAAGGATCCCAGAATCTCCATCCCCCTCGAAAATCCAAAGCAAGAATTCCAGCTCTTTGCCTGTGGCCCAGGGAGAAAAGGTGTTGGGGTGGAACGAAGGAGACATTGCTGCTCTTGATCTCGGGCACACCAGCCTGGCTCCCAGAGGACACAGTGACAAAGGCTGGGCCCTAGGCTGCCCTCTCACTTGGGCTGCTGACGCAAACCAGGCATCTTGCTTCCACTGTTTGGCTTGGAAACAAGGGTTCCAAAAACACACATTGCTGGTAAACAAGCCCAAAGAGAGGAAAACAAGCCTAGAGGCTAATAAAGGAGCTCATGTGCCAGGCCCCCCAGGGAGCCAGGACTCGGAAGGAGGGCCGAGCCAGGCCAGAGAGGCGCCATCTTGGCCCGTGTGGCCATGCTGGCTCTCACATCCCCAGGAGCAGACACAGCCACTCGGAGGTGACGTGGAAGTCAGGAGTCCAGGGATTGAGCCTTGGCGATGTGGCTCCCAGCTCACCGTGCTAATGAAAGCAGGCTTCTGTACTCCCAGCACCCTACCTAGTGCCCCTGGTCTGCACAATTAGGAGGTTGTTTTAGATCAGTGGTGTTCAAAAGTCTACAAGCCAGGGAGCCCTTTCTCTCAGTGAAGACTTCTGCAGAAGTCCAAGTTGAAAACAGCTAAAAGCCTTTTGCATTTGTTGAAGCATGTGACTGTATTATTATCTATTTACTAAATCAGCTTGAAATTGAAAAAAAAGAAAGCCAGGTGAAAGTGGTGTTGAGATGGAGGCTGGGACACCCCTGGGACACCCCTGGGACACCCCTGGCACACCCCTGGCACACCCCGGCACACCTTGGGATGTCTCTCGGTTTTCCTATGAATAGAGTTGAAAACCCTGAAGCAAGGTGGTCACTAAGGTTCCTTTCAGCCTTTGTGTTCTGAGTCAACTCCAGCAGAAGCCTTCCAGAATGACACCTCTCCCAACTTGCCCCTGGATTCTCTGCTTCCACTTCTAACATTTTTTGCTGGAAGGGAAGAAATTAAGGGAAATTTTTAAGGTGTTATGGATGCTTAAGCTGAGGTTTGAAGAGGTTCTGGGCAACTCAGAAATAGCCCCAGAGTTTGAGACTGGAATCAGCCTGACTGATATTCCATACACACATCTAAGATGCCACGTTTCTCGGTGGTCAGGAGAGGCTCCAGGGTGGGGCTTCAGACTCTCCTCCTTGGCTCCCCCTAGAGGCCACTGCTGCATCCGGTGACCACAAATGGAGTGGCTGAGAAATAACATCAAAGTGTCCAGGCTGTCACATCCCAAAGATAGCAAATCCATGGCATATATGCCTCCACCTACCCATCCTGTGCCTGTGGCAGACATTACTGATCAGTCATATGACCTTTGGCCTCTAAAGTCCGTAGTGGCATTCAATTCCTGCGCACAGTTCTGGCAGCTACTACCAGTGGATTGGTGTTGTCAAGTCATAGGAAACCGCTTTGCCGTACTTCTGATTTTAGAGCTAGGGAAATTGAGAATCAGAGATGCAAGATAATTCACTTGAAGTCATATGGCAAGCTGGTAACTGAGCCAAACTTCCAGATGTTCAGGAACATCCAGATGCTTACCTTGATTTTGGGGGTTTTTTTGTTTGCTTGTTTTCATTGATCAGTTTGTTTTCATCTAAGGCCATGACTAACACAAGGTGGCCCAGAAGGATCCCCAGATGAGATGTGTTACTACCAAGTTTCTGAAAGAGCTGGTATCACCATTCCTATCTTCATCAAGCTCTACGGCTTGACGAGTGAGGGCAGAGTTAATTCTAATACATCTCCTAGTTGAGAAGGAGGCTGGTTTTCTAATAGTGCTGTCAAATTACTGGTCACTGGCCCTGGCCCCATACAGCCCAGCTGTCCCTGAGTTCAGGACTGGGGTCAGGCCCCAGGCTCTGTGCTGTAGGGAAAAGGTAACTTCATTAATCTCCGGGGCTGGCTGAAAACTCAGCTCCAGGCTGCCCTTCTGTCCTTTAAAGGAGATTAGAGAGGGAGCCAGCAGGAAGCAAGTGAGTAGCCGCCTCTTAACCATGTCCTGCCGCCCTACAGACAAAGCTACGGGGGCGGGGTTAGGCCATGGCAGGCCAGCAAAGGAGAGAGGAGTACTGCTCATCACTCATTATCCACAGGGCTTGTTTCCTATAGAGGGACGTGTAGGCAGGATGCCACACCGATCAGATGAAACAGACCAAAAAGGCAAGATGAACACGTGGATGTTTCTGAACGTCTGAAAATGTGGCTCAGACATCAGTTAGCTGTGTGACCTTAAGTGAGTTATTTTCCCTTTCTGAGTCTTGATTTCTGTCTGTCGTATGTAACAGGTGGTCAGGTGTCTGTCTCCCTGCCATGACCTGTAGTTAGGCCTGGCTGTGCACATCTCTGCGTGGCTACAAACGGCACTTGTGGACCTGTATGAAGCTGTGTCTGTGAGTCCGAGTATGTCTACCTGACTCGGCACCCGTCAGTTTCAGCCTGTACAGATGAGGGTCAGAGTTTGCCTGTGCATCAAGATGCACACCTGGACCTTGTCTGCGAGTCAGGGTATTGTTCAGGGAGAGCTCTGTGAGTGCATGACCTTCTGTGTCTGCTCTTGTATTGAGACATTTATTTTTAGCTGTTGCCAGTGGGTACCTGTTGGTGAAATCAGTGTTTATATACTCGGCATCCTCGTGGGTTTGTGTCTGTCCTTGTCTGTCTCTGCACACATAGCTACCTATCTAAATATCGTCCAAAACCAAACACTCTCCTGTTTACCTCACATCCTCAGCCCTTTCCTTTCCTCCACCATCCTTTTCTATTTATAGCTCATTCTCAGCAAGGAAAACTACTCTTGTGAATAGCAAACCCCAGCCATGCTGTTGGTTGACAAGTCTCTACTGATGGATAAAGATTTTAACAGGACTGTTATGCAACCCAAGGTCCCCTAGTCCCTTCTCTCTTGTTTCCTTTTCAACTAGGGGGCCAGTGGGTGTTTAAAATATAGACTGACTCTTTCTAATGAAAGCCACCCCTGGCATTTAGGTTCACAGGACTTCAGAGCTGGAAGGGCATCTGGAGACCATCTAGGGTAGATTACCCATTTAACAGATTGGGAAACGGAGGCCCAGAGAGGGGAAGAGTCCTTTCCAATGTCACTCACTGTGAATTAGGACCCTCCTCTGCCATTGCCTTGGCCAACACTCTTTCCACATGGGAGGGTCCAACATTCTTGGGAAGTACTCAAGAAAATGCCCAAATCAGGAGAATTTGAACAGTGTTTATTTTGTTTAGCACTTTTTAGGAAAGGGAAGTTATATCCAAACCCCAAGATGATGAAAGTGCCAGACAAAAAAGTTGGAAATGATCTCATCAACTCTTTGGATGCCGTCAGTTCTAATAGGTAGGGGACCACAGTTTCTAAACTTTATAAAGTGCTTCACTTTCTAAAGTGCTTCACCGTGCCTCATCCCATTTTGGCCACACCATATTCCTTTGAGGTGACTGCTGTTCTCGCCTTTTAACCAAGGAAGAAGCTGGGGCTCGGAACGGAGAAGCCAATAGTTCAAGGTCAAATGGCACCTTTGAGGCAGAGGTGGAATGAAAACTCAGGTCTTCAAGTAACCTGTCCAGGAAGCAGGTCACAGCCCCACAGTTGCCCCAGGTTCCAGGAGATCAGAGGGGCAGGGCCTACAATAAGTCCTGGTGTTTGGGGACAGAGTAGAGTAGGGGACCTTCAGACTGAGCCTGATGTTCTGACTGTTTCTAGTGTCCCCTCCCAGCCAGCAGGCAGAGACCCTGAAAAAAAGGTTACCGTGGCAACTCGCATTCCTCCTAGAGTGAGTCACGGCAGAGAAGAGCCTTGGGGTGGGTGGGACTTGGAGAAAGTTTCAAAAGTTGATTCCTTCTCCAGGCACCCCCCTTCTACCCCTCCCTCCCTCTGCTCCAGGCTTTGTCGATGTGGCAGCTGATGGCTGCAAGTTAACTCTCTCTTTCCCCAGCCACTCCCATGTCAAAGCTTTTCATCCCCTTGAAAATATACCTTTGCTTCCAGTCCCCACCCACTCCATCTCCTACGTCATGCCCTCTGGCTATCTGGAGGGTCAGGCATCTGTTGGAGAATATCTTAAGACTGAAGGCTGTGAACACCCTCTTGTGCACCGCTGTCTCTGTTCCCACACACACACATACACACAGACACTGCTGTATACACAATTTTAAGGGGCTTGCAAGCACCTTGGAGCCTATTCAAAGGCTAGTCTGTGGATTCTGGTTTACGAGACCTTCCTTTGAAAGTTTCAGGGGACGTCAGGCACCCCAAAGGCCATCAAGTCCACCCCTCTTAACTTTACACACAAGGAAACTAAGTCCAGAGGAGACACGTACCCAAGGTCACATGTGAAAGTGTGTGATCTAGGGGTGCCTTAAGTCTGTCACCCTGCCTCTGATGTTCTTCTCACCCTGCCATCAATGCTTGGGGTGTGTAGAAATTTAACCCCAGAGAATCGCTGGTGAAAATACTTTCTCTATGTGCTCTGCATAGGATAGAATTTTCTGGGGGAAAACGTGTGTCTGTCTGTTCCCTTTTGGGCAGACGGGCTTCCTGGAAGACATGCCTCATCCCAGTGCCCCCTTTTCCTTTGCTGTTCTTTAGGGCTCTGGACGTTCCCTCATCAACCAGCCAAGGAACCAAAGACAGGAAGGAGTTTACCTGAAGAAGCCCTAATACCCTAAAAGGCTACACAGCAGCCTTGTGTAGGGTTTGAGCTGCTCAAAACAAGTCATGAGAAGGTTGCCATGGAGCCCCCTCTGTTTTGCCTTCCCCCTTCCACTTTTTACAGCATGTCCCCCTCACACCCAGCCTCCCATCGGACCCAGTGCCTCGGCTGGACCATATCAGATGTCTGGGGTCTTCAGATCTAGACACGGAGGGCTACTGCTGGCAAGTTCCTGTTTACACCCCGGGGAGCCAGGGGTGGGAACAATGCCTAACCCAAGACTGACTATCTGATAGGGCTATTTCAGGCAGAATGGCACCGGAATCACTGTGTGTTTGTGTGCGTGTGTGCGCGTGTGTGTGTGTGTGGGTGT
Organism: Camelus ferus; assembly: GCF_009834535.1. Classification (NCBI taxonomy): domain Eukaryota; kingdom Metazoa; phylum Chordata; class Mammalia; order Artiodactyla; family Camelidae; genus Camelus; species Camelus ferus. The sequence continues at coordinate 106,986,440 of NC_045698.1, forward strand.
GTTGGCGGAGGGGACTTGAGAGGACAGAATTCTAGGAGCCTTCCAAGAGGTGCTGATTAAAGTTGAAGACTTCCCCTTAGCCTTCCAGGGTTCAATTTATCATTCTTGCAAAATCCCTTTTAGAAAACAGAGTCCCGATCAAGAACCAAGTCTAGGAAGTTGCTTCTCCTGGAATGGGGAGCAGAGCAGGCTCTGGCTGCTGGCCAGTCCCCGTTGCAGCTGTGACCAGATCGGATTCCCCAGAAAGGAGGAGGCTGCTACATTTGTAAAGGGAGCAAAGGGGCCAGGCAGGCAGCCTCTGAAACCAGAGAGACAAAGAGAGACAGAAAATACTCCCTCAAAGACAGTCAGATTATTTTCTGCAAACCTAAAGGGGAGATCAGGTGATCCTGATTTCACCCGAAAAGCAACAGGCAGCAAGTCTGTGGCCCCTGCCCGTAAGGGGAGCAGAGGTGGAGCCCAGAGAAGATGCACATCCCCGTCCCTGATCCCGGAGACCTCCCAGCACAGCTTCCCCTCCCTCATACACAGACTGGAGGAGTGAACCAGGGTGTCGGGGTTATGGGACTGGAGAAGGGACAGGCAGGGCAGGGGTCGTGCGTACCTCAGTGGCAGGCAGGCAGCAGGCAGGCGGTGCACTCCGGACAGTCTGAAGGTCTGCAGGAATGTGGAGGGGTTTAGAGCCTGGCAACAGGAAACCACTCAGAGCTCTGGGCTGGGTCTGTCTCCCCCTCCACCACGCGGTCCCTCCTCCTCCTCTGTCTCCTCCTTCCCTCCCCTCCCCCTCCCCCTTCTCCCCGCAGTCAAAGCTGTCTCTCTTTTCCATTTTTTCTCCCTCTCCTTGCAGTGGGCTTTCTTGACCAGCCTTTCCAACCCCGGCTGCCACATGGGTTCTGGGGCTGTTGCCTAAACAGCCTGACAGAGCAGAGCACCCAAGGGCTGGAAGGGCAGGCAGGAATCACCTAGAACAACCTCCTCCTTGTTCAGAGGCAAACTGAGGCCTGGAGCGAGCAAGGGATTACCCAAGGGCTCCCAGGGGCAGAGCCAGGCCCATGTGTCTTGATTTTATGACCAGTGATCTTTACAAGAGCCTCCCTAACATTAGGCAATGCCGAGGAGGGCAAAGCAATTCAAGGGGGTTGTATCTGTGACCAAGGCAAGGCCAGGACTCGCCTCTGCACAGGCTGGGGAAGCCGCCACTGATGGCATCATCGCTGACGATTCAGGACATGGTCTAAAAATAACCACTCAGACTCTAGTCGTGCCACCAATAGACATGTTAGGGATTAGCTTTCTAGCTGGGGGATCTGTGTCATCAGTATAGGACAGATAAAGTGATTGATGATATTGATTACATTCCCAGAGGTAACAAAGGCTAAGGTTTACTGAGGACTTAGAATTTTCACAGCAAACCCTTGACTTAGGTATTGTTATCATGCCCATTTTACTAACAAAGAAATAGAGGCTCATAGAGGCTACACCTGCCCAAGACCACCTGGCTAGAAGTGGATAGGCAGGCTGATTCTACATTCAACTTGATTCGCTCTTACGCAGTGTGAACGTCTCGGTGCAACAGGTCTTGGTTGAATATTTATGAGCATATTGATGGGTGTATGAGTATTTATGAGTGTACGCCTCACACAAGAATGAACATCTGGTCCTTGTCCTTGAGGAGCTTTGGATCTTGCTAAGAGGGCATGTCCTATGCATACACCCACTCACATGAGTGGGACAGACTCTGAGGTTTATCCCAGGGGTTCAGAGTGGCAGGATCTCTGAGTTGGAGCAGGTGGAGAAGGCTTCCTGGAATAGGTGGCTCCTGCAACGTGGATTGGGTTTGAATAACACAGAAAGGGAGAAGGCAGAGAACATTCTCATAAATTTCCACACGGTGTGACCTCTGCCTCCTTTGGCATCCTCTCCTCCTACCACTCTCCTCTCTTTTCACTCTGCTTCAGCCACACTGGCTTCCTCTCACTTCCTTAACACCCCCAGGATCCTTGCACTGGCTCTTACCTCTGCCAGCTACATTCTGCCATTTGATTTTCCTGTGCCTGGAGATTTTTCATCCTTCAGGTTCCTGCTCTATAACGTCATCACCTAAGAGAAGCCCTCCCTGACCCCCTCTCTCACAGGAATAGTTCAACACCTCCCACTCTCTTATTTCCTTCCTGGCACTTGTGATGATCAGAAGCTACTTGTCACCCCTACTAGACAGACACTACAGACACTTGTTCACTGCAGTGCTCCAAGCGTCTACAACAGTGGCCAACACAAAGCTCGCTCTCAATCAATGCAGGAGTTGTCTTTTAATAGGAATAGTGCCCAACACTGGTCATCAGGAGATCCTCTAACCTGCCAAAGTCTGAGCATCTGTGCATATTTCTTCCGTGGCTTCCTTCAGGTTTTAAAGGGACTAGTCAGGAATCCAAGAAACGATCTCTGCTCCAGTTGACCCCCAAGGCCTCTCCTTGGTCCAGAAGCCAAGAGTGGATGTTCTGCCTTAGCTGTTCAGTACAGGGTGCTGGCAGACTCCTCCGATATCTGCAATCTGGACAGATGGTTGTTTTTATAGGACTGGTTGCTATAGCTCCCAGGGATCATAGGACTAAAATTAACTTAAACTTTGTGTTTTCCTTCATAAACTAAGATAATGACTCTGATGAGAATGAGCCAAGGGAACTATCCCCAGCATTTGGCTGGAGTTGCCACGTGGCCTTTGGTTCGGGAACTGGAAAGCTGTTTGGGGCTAGGCTAAAGTTCTGGGACAGAGATTCCCATCTGAGGGCCACCCCCAAGCCCCTGTGGGTGCACCCTGAGCCAGAACACCCTCAGAGGAAAACTTGGTAGGTTTTATATCTAGGGGTAAGAGCACTCTGGGGGAAACAGGAGCCTCTGAAGCAAGATGCCTTTGAGCTAGGGAGGGAGACTGCTAGGACCAAAGCTGGTCCTCCTGCCACCACCACCAAGGGCATTATAGAAAGGGAGAGAAGTGCAACTGAGCCAGGTGTGCTAGACCTGGGTGCCAGTCCCCGCTCTGCCACTGAGTTGCTGAGGGACACAGGGCTCATCCCTGTTCCAGTCTGAGCTACACATTTTCCGTCAACAAGTAGATTGGACAGCATAATAGTGATAAGTGCCAGTGTGTATTAAACACCCATTATATGCCGAGCACTGAACTAAGTGCTTGGCACATATTTTCTGACCTAATCTTTATAAAATGGGAACTATTATTATCCCCATTTTAGAGATGTGGAAAGTGAATTTCAGCTCAATAATTTTCCCAGGCTCATGCACCAAGTATGTGGCAGAGGTTCAAATCCACGTTTAAGGGACATCAGAGCCCAAGTGCTTAACCACTGTGCCCTACCCCCTCCCAAGTTCCCCTGCAGCTCTGGCATCTGTGGACTCTAGACTACACAGCCACTGGGTGCCTGTCTCCCTAGTTCAGTGTGTTGCTGACCCAACATCAGACTGGGTCAGCTTTTCCGCTTGCAGAATGAGAAGTCAGTACCTTGGGGTCCCAGCCACCTGCCCGGAACCCCACCAGCCACTCACCAGCTGTGCTTCTCTAGGCACTGCCCACCCTACCTTGATCCTGTCCTTCCTGACCTAGCACCCAGCACAGCCTGAGAACGCCAGGGCAGGGCCCACAGGTGCACGGCATCCATGCTCCCCACACCTCCTGGAACATCAGCTGCCTCCGTCATTCACTGGTTGACTCCATTGCACCGGGGCTCTAGCAATCAACAGAACCAAGACTGTCTTCCTGCCCTTTACATTCTAATAGATGGATGCAGGTGATAAACGAGTTTCTGGTCATGATCAATGCAATGAATGAACTAAACAGAATGACATGAGAACGTAATAGGGGGACTATTTAGGTAGGGTAGTCAGGGTGGTCCTTTTGGAGGAGACCGATTTTGAGGAAAAAAAAAAATTGAATGATGAGTCAGTGAGAAGGGCTAGGGGAGGAGTATTCCAGGCAAGGGGAAAATAAGTGCCAAGACCTTGAGTGGGGAGAGCGTGGATTCTTCAAGTGAATGGAAGTGTGGCTAGAATCACTAATCAGAGATTTCCCTGCTCCTCCTGGCCTTCCTCTTCCTTTTCTCCTTCCTCTTTCCCTGCTTCATTCCTATTATTTTTACACTCTTTTGGCCATTCCAAAGTACTTCGTTGTCTGCTTTCTCAGCGAATGACAGAGCCGTCCTGTGAGGGAGTCTGAGTAGAGCTTAGCACCGATATTGCAGACATGGGAAAACTGAGGCCCTTATCACACCATGGAGCTGGGACTCAAAACCAGGTCTCCTGAGCTCTGGCTCAGAGGCAGGGTCTCAGCCCCACCAAGAACCTCCTTGTCTTTCTGCTCATAAGTTCAGAGTCCCTGTCACCTGAACCACCTGATGGACCATCTCTGGGAGCTGGACTGGGGCCAGGTGGGCAGAAATACCTGGACAGGAAGCAAGAGGTCTGAACTCTGGAAATAGATTGAGGAGAGTCTGTTGATTTGGCTTCTAGCAAGAAGGAAGGTAACCAAGCAGAAAGTTAAATAAATAAAAGCAGTGCCAAGAAGTATCCCCTAAGGCCTCACATTGGAAACAGTGTCAGCATCTCAGTGGTTCAAATCTTCAGGCTATAAATCCTGAGTAGGCCTTGCAGGTAAAACACTTGATGAATTTTGCATGTAGGAACTTGAGGGCCTGTGGGGACCAGGTCCTGCTGGAACGATTATGAGTAAACTGGGAAGAGAAATAATAATATCCAATATTTCTGAGCAGACACTGGACAAAACACTATGTCCATTATCTCATTTAATCTTCACTTAATGTACACACTTAGGTAGGATATTAATTCCTCATTATTGCTATAATAAATTACCACGAACTTGGTGACTTAAAACACACATTTATTACTTTACATTTCTGGAGGTCAGAAGTCCTAAATTTAAAGAGACAGCAGGGCTGTGTTCTGGAGGCTTGAGGGAAGAATCTGTGTCCTTGCCTTTTTCAGCTTCTAGAGGCCACCTGCATTCCTTGACTTGTGGCCCATCCTCCCCCCGACCAAGCACATCACTCCAGCCTCTGCTCCCATTATTACAGCTCCTTCTTCTGACTTTGACCCTCTTGCCTCCCTCTTATAGAGACTCTTATGATTATACTGGGCCCTCCTGGATAACCTAGGGTAATCTTCCCACCTCAAAAGCCTTAACTTCATCTGCAAAGTCAGTCCCCGTTGCTATGTGAAGTAGCATATTTACAGTTACAGGGATTAGGACATGGACATCTTGGCAGGGGGCTATTATTTTGTCTACCGTAAGTGGGTCCCATTACCATTCCCATTCCAGAGATGAGGAAACAAAGGTTCGGAAAACTAAATAACTTGCTCAAAGTCCCACAGAGGTGAAGCCAGGAATCCACACGAGTAGCTTAACTCCATACCCCAACCTCTCCATCACTCCCCTAATCACCGCTCAACGTAGGCCATTCTCTTGGTGAGGCTGCCTCTCTTCCCTGATCTGCCCCAAACCCACCCATCCTTCAAGCTCAGGCTGAATTTCCCCTAGTCTTTCAAAGCTTACAGCTGACGGGGCCCTTTGGCCCCATCCAACCCTCCACCTCCTTGTATGGCTGAGGAAAGTGAGAATCGTAGAGCCCAAATTCACAGTGCAGACAGGGAGGCTTGGAGCCCTGGTCTCCCAACTCCAGACCCAGGCAGGGGCCAGCTCTGGCTGCTCCAAGTCTCTGGAGGCTGGGACTGGACTGGCTGATTCCTTTGGGCTGAAGATTATGTATCAAAACTCTGCAATGTACCCTTTGTGTGTCTGGCTCAAGGTCAAGTCTGCCAAGCTAAGACGGGCTGGGCGCATGGAGCCTGACTCAGCCTGTCGTCCTGTTACTGTATCTTTCCCCAGACCAGCCCTCCCATTGGCTGAAGGGCACAAAGACTCCATTGTCATTTGGCCCTTGGTCCCCGGGCAGAGTGGCCTCCGACCAGGGCAAGGCCAAAGGGAGAGGAGGATGAAATTTCACATCAGCACCCCTCCCCACGCACAGCACTCCCACTGGGCAAACTCAGATTTTCCCTCAGCCCTTTACAGTTCACAAAGGACTTTTGTACCCATAACCATGTGGAGCGGCACAGTCTCTCAGGTAGAAAAGCCAGGATTCACCAAGCACATTTGGGGCTGAGCAGACAGAATGGCCCTCGGGGTCTTGCTCAGGGTCACCTGGGTGGCCTGTGTGGAGCTGAAATGACACTTGGTCCGAGGCTCTTTCCACTAGGCAGCCACTTCTACCTGGGGCCAGAGAGAGCCTGCACATCTCCTCACATCTCCTCACAGCCGCCTCCTCCACTGATGGTTCACAGTGTGTTGGCTGCCCTTCCTCACATTGACAAAAACCCACCCAAGGAGATGGGTTCGTTTGCGTTCTGGTTAGGTTCAGCCCTTAGTAGGACATGTGCCCTCTGGCCCTGCCTCTCATCTGTCCTTAAGTGGCCCACCCTTCCTCTCTACCTTGGTTTTCTTGTCTGTAAAATGGGCATGATTATTATATCTAACCCTCCTGGGTGCAAAGTCAGTGTAAGATTCAAGAGAGCGCGAGTCTTAAGAGAGTCAGTAAATGAAAGCGAAGTTAAAAGGCCCAGCTTTGGATCTCTGGGCTTGGATCTTGTGGCAAGTGACTTAACTCTAACACTGGGGGCATTGTTATTTCACCTCCACCCTTATTTTTCTCCAGTGTAACGTGTAACCCCTCTTTTATGAGGATCTTGTGAGGATGCAATTACATAGACCATCTATGTAATGCATTTGGCTCACTGTTTCATAGCCTATGCTATTAAATGTTAGCTATCTTATCATTAGATCATTAAACATTTCTCAAAGTGTGTCCACAAAATATTAGTCTGCAGCAAAAAAGGAGGACCCTGGGTTCAAGTGAACTCAAGAAATGTGGCATCTGCCACCTTCCTCATGGTTATTCCCGAGGCACATTAGAACATTAAAGCCTCTGATAAGGTCTGCAGAAAAAGAAATCTGTTTAACTCCATTTAACTGTTACAGGTTCCTCTTTTCCATGAACTTCTGAATGCATCCCACACAATTCGTGTTCCCTGAAGAGTCTTTGGGGAATGTCTATTTGATCTAATGCCCTTGTCCAAAGAAGAAACTGAAGTCCAAGAAGATGAAGTGGCTTGTCGTGGGTCATGTGGCCAGTAAATGGCAAAGCTAGGACTTGACCCAAGCTAACGAATTCTCTGGCCTATTGCTCTATTAAAGCATGCTGAGGAAACGCCTTCTGTTGCTGTTTGACAAACACTCTCTAAATGTCAAAGATTCTTATACTGGTTTCATAGCCCTTTTTTCTTTCTGTATCCATAACTGAGGATGCTGGATTCCCTCTGGCCTGGGCTGGGTTGGAGAAGCTCGGGGATGGATTGGTTCTGCCTCCTCCCATCCCTGGCTCTGTAATATTGCAGCTGCTGGTCCAGCTCCAGGGAACACTAACACGCAGGCACCAATTTTCTTCTGAAACCTCACATGCCTGGAAATCTTTTCTAAAGGAGGGAGAAAGCCCAATAACCTAACCCGACAACGTGGCAGCTCTTACGTGTTCCCTGACGTGGCCCACAAACCAAGCCTCTCTTCAGTGTTAGCAGCTGTGGACCCAGGAGTAATGACAGCCCGCCAGCCTAGCGACGTGGCGGCCGGTGCTGTGACTCAGCTGACCTGGGGGGCAGCCCAGAGCCTCCAGGGTCTTCTCCAGGTCCCAGGGCTGGGGCAGACCGGGGACACAGAAGGAAGATCTGGATTAGGCATTTGAGCCCCTAACCCCTTCTCCAACACAAGTCTTTTTTTCCTCCACCATTGCCTGGATAAGGCAGGCCACATCACCCTCTTCTGAGGCTGATCCAACACTGCCCCAGTATGTCATCTCCTCAGAGTCCTGGCTTCTGTTCTCAGACGGGAGTGTCTTGTAATAAATCTTCGAAACTTTCCATGCCAGTGGTATTCAAACCTCCTTCTGTAGGAGCTCCATGCAGGAGCCTTAAGAGGACAGAAAGAAGGCCAAAGGAACAGGTCTCCAGGCCCCTAGCCCATTCCTGGTTCAACCAGAGTAGAACTGCTTTTATCTGTCTGACATATCAGGCTTCTACCTAAGATTTTATTTCTTAAAATGGTTTTACTACTTAAAAAAAAAAATTGAAACACACAAATTTCTTTTCAGCCCCCTGACTTTATAATGCAAGAAAAAATGAGCTTGGAGAAAGAGGGTACACTGTCCCAGGACACATTGTATCACAAACTCACAAACTGTCCCAGGCACCATGGGAAAGGGTAGGGTTCCAGGAGCCAAGTGTGAGCCCCAGAGGATGTCAGACCCACTCCCTGGGAGCTTGCAGTCTGCTCACCCTGGGCAGGCGGCCACGAGCCCCTACTTCCTCCTAGAAGCTGGAGGGAGAGGCTCCATCCATCAGCCTGGTGCATCCCTGGAGGAGAACCAGGGTTACCAGGTTACCAGGGTGGCAAACTCTGCATCTTCAGGGGCAGAGAGGTGAGAATTGTGGGCAGCCCCTCTGAGCAATGTCCCAGGACTGGCAGGGCCTTTGTCAGCCTGGAGAGAACACGCCCCACATCCCTTCCCCACTTTTAAAATGTTTTCTTCCTCAAACAGTTTCTGTCTGCTGGAGAAATCTCTTCGTTGGCCACTAGTTTGGCACTTTCACTGTTAGGGGCTGGTTCATGACACTTAAAGAACCATTCTTCTGAGAGAAAGGCAAAGATCTTACTTTCTGATTTTGAAAACTTTAAAGAGACCCAGCCTCTTGCCTCCTTCTCTCTCCTAATCTGTTCCTCTTCCCCCTCCATCTTCTCATTTATCTTCTCTCCTCCCTTTTTGCCTGGGCCCTTCCTCTTTCTGTCATTCTCATCCTTTTGAAAAGAGCACTGGACAAAGTGTCAAGGGACCTGGGTTCCTCACCCCCTCCATCGATGTCTTGGGCAAGTTGTCTCCCCTCTCTGAGCTGTTAGTTCATTTGTAAAATGAGACTGTCAGGTTAGGTCATAATTTCCAAATTGGGGGTGATGAGGACCAAGGTGAGGGGGTTCAGTTTCCCTCCTTGGACCCCCAGAGGCACCTGTTTGGCTGTTTTAATAGGGTTCTGTAGCTTAAGAACTCTTGAAGGTCACTAAGTCATTTAACTCAGAGCCTTCAAGCCTTTCAGATCAGTGCTTCCTCTTCTCCTTCTGCTCTGTCTCCTGCTTCTCTCTCCCCCTCCCATCCTCCCTCAGATCCGTGGGTTTGCTGGCAGAGCTTTTATGATTCTGCAGGGTTGCAACCTCTTCCTTTGAGAGCCCAGGCTCTGCGCATTCACTTGCAAGATGCAAGAAGAAATCATGTCTTTCCTGAAATCCCAGAACAGTGAAGGACCCCCCGGGGCTGTGATGAACCGTGGCCAGCCACCCATCTTGGCCTTTGGTCCCAACCCTGCGGACTCCACTCCTGCCCTCCCCCACTAAACGGCCCGCTTCCCAGCCTTATCCCAAGTTGGATTATTCTCCTGATTCAGACATTTTTGTGGTGTGAAATCATCTCCGCCCAGCCAGCTGAAGCCCGGAGCGGAGCTCGCTACAGCCCCAGCAGCTGGCCCGCCCTCCCTTCCCCTGCCACGTCCCACACCCTCAGCGCCTCTCCTCCAAGTGCTCAGAATTTCCATTTGATTTCCTTCCAGTGCTGAGAAGAAATGCAGACAGGATGGCCGGGGCATGTCAGATTCAGCTCTGTCCTCTCCCTGTGGCTCCTGTGCAGGTCCTGGCACATGGGGACTCCCAGGTGAAGGTGACTGAAATGAGCTTGTGAACCCAAGATAGAGAGATTAAGTCAGAAGAAGAAAGACAGGTTCAGACAGAGGAAGAGAGAGAGACACTGACAGTCTGTCATGATCCAGAGAGGGACAGAGGTGAGGAGAGAGAGGAAGAGACCGATGCAGAGAAACGGACGTGGAAGAAACTGGCCCCAAACTTAGCATATCCTCTGATGTTCGACTGAAGTGGTGCCAACAAGCCCATCAAGGATCTTCTCTAGGAGATCTATTGTTGTTTGACTTGCTAGAAGGAACCCCCGGGGTTACAGTTTTAACGCCTTGTAGGACATTGACCAGTCTTGTATATGACCTAGCAGACTTTTTCCAGCCTCCCTTCAGTGCCTGTGTAGACATGATCTCTCCTTGAATTCTCCTGAAATCAGCTTTACCATCCTGCGAATTCCCTCATTAACAGGTTAAATAAATCATTGACACATGTCCATTTTTCATTTGTAGGACAGTCATGTTTTTAACTTTTAAATACATTTATATTGATAAGAGAGACAAAAGTAGAATGAGACAGATGAAGAAAGAGTGAGAGGCAGAGACAGAAAGGGAAAGAGAGAGACATGGAGAGAGATCAAGCTGTCCTCAGGGTTGGTTTTTTCTGAGGCCTCTCTTCTTCAATTGTAAATAGCCGTCTTCTCCCTGTCTTCACGTGATCATCCCTTAGTGTGTGTCTGTGTCCAGATTCCATCTTTTTCTAAGGACACCAGTCATATGGCACTAGGGCCCACCCTAATGACCTCATTTTAACTTAAGCACATCTCTAAAGATCCTATCTCCATCACATTCTGAGGTCCTGGGGTCTAGGACTTCACCATATGAATTTTAGGGGACACAATTCAGCCTGTTACATATGGTATATGAATTATTTCTCAATACAGCTATTAAAAGAAAGAGAAAGAGAGAGAAAGGAAGGAAGGAAGGAAGGAGGGAAGGAAGGAGGGAGAGAAGGAAGGAAAGGGGGAGGGAAGGAAGGAAGGGAAGAAGGGAGGGAGGGAGGAATTCACCTAGAGCAGAGGCACCACATGCTGAGGGATTCAAGAAGGAGAACCTGCTATTGCAGGGGTCTAGGGAATCAGAATAAGGAGGAAAATGTGGAGGTACATTTGAGAGCTACCTCTAGGGTAGCATGAAGAGTCTCTTGAACACAAATCTGACAATGTCACTTCCCTGCCTAAACACTTCACTCCCCACAGAACATCCTTCAAGCTCCTTAAGGCAGCTTCAGTCCCTTCATAGCCAGGCCCCTCCCTACCCCTTCAGCCTCATCTCCCAACACCTCCCATCGGTTGCCCCTTACTCCCCTCTACCACCCAAACACAAACATTCTAATAAACTGACTGACTTGTTTTTTGTTTGTTTGTTTATTCGAAGAATCTTCAGTTACAATGTGTCAACTTCTGGTGTACAGTATAATGTTCCAGTTATATATATATATATTTATTTATATATATATATAAATTATATATATATATACACACACACACATATTCATTTTCATATTCTTTTTCATTAAAGGTTATTACAAGATATTGAATATAGTTTCCTGTGCTATACAGTAGAAATGTATTTTTAATCTATTTTTATATATAGTGGTTAATATTTGCAAATCTCAAACTCCCAAATTTATCCCTTCCCACCCCCTTTCCCCTGTAACTGTAAGATTGTTTACTATGTCTGTGAGTCTGTTTCTGTTTTGTAGATGAGTTCATTAGTGTCCTTTTTTCTTTTTTTTTTTTTAATTCTGTATATAAGTGATATCATATGGTATTCTTCTTTCTCTTTCTGGCTTACTTCACTTAGAATGATAATCTCCAGGTCCATCCATGTTGCTACAAATGGCATTATACCACAATTTCTTTATCCAGTCATCTGTCGATGGACATTTAGATTTCTTCCATGTCTTGCCTATTGTATATAGTGCTGCTATGAGCATGGATGTGTATGTATCTTTTCAAATTAGAGCTCCCTCCTGATATATACCCAGGAGTAGGATTGCTGGATCATATGGCTAGTCTATTTTTAGTCTTTTGAAGAATCTCCATACTGTTTTCCATAATGGCTGCACCAAACTACATTCCCACCAGCAGTGTAGAAGGGTTCCCTTTTCTCCACACCCTCTCCAACATTTATCATTTGTGGACTTTTGAATGATGGCCATTCAGACCAGTGTGAGGTGATACCTCATTGCAGTTTTGATTTGCGTTTCTCTGATAATTCATGATATTGAGCATTTTTTCATGTGCCTATTGGCCATTTGTATGTCTTTACTGGAGAATTGTTTATTTAGGTCTTCTGCCCATTTTTGGATTGGGTTGTTTGTTTTTGTTATTAGGTTGTATGAGCTGTTTATATATTCTGGAAATTAAGCCTTTGTCAGTCAAATCATTTGCAAATATTTTCTCCCATTCCATACGTTGTTGTTTTGTTTTGCTTATGGTTTCCTTTGATGTACAAAAGTTTATAAGTTTAATTAGGTCCCATTTGTTTATTTTTGCTTTTATTTCCATTGCCTGCTCTAGGAGACATTCCTAAGATTTATGTCAGAGAGTGTTTTGCCTACGTTTTCTTCTAGGAGGTTTATAGTGTCTTGTCTTACATTTAAGTCTTTAAGCCATTTTGAGTTTATTTTTGTGTATGGTGTGAGGGAGTGTTCTAACTTCATTGATTTACATGCGACTGTCCACCATTTGCTGAAGAGACTTTTTTCTCCACTGTATATTCCTGCTTCCTTTGTAAACTGACTTACTTGTAATTGCTCTGTCACACCAGAATCCCTTGAACATGTAGCTGCTTTTGTATATCCTGTTCCCCCTGCCTAGGAGAATTTCCCTATGGACTTAAGCTGCTTATTCCTACCCTCCTTCAGTGCTCAGCCTAGACAACACTTCCTTTAAAAAGCCTCTGTGATTCCCAAGGGCTGGGTTAGGTACCTCCCCTGGAGGTACCTGCGGATCTAGTTACTCATCTGTTTTCCCCACTCGACTGAGGAGTAGTTTTGTGAGTGCTCCATCATGTCCCTAGCATCTGCACAGTGCCAGCCCAGAGGAGGGGCTCAATCACTCAGCTGAGTCCATGAGAGTATACCTAGAGGTGAGATGCAAAGAAAAGGCAGGAGGGATGCCTCCTTTCAGAACAATCTCTTTTATCCCTCCCACCCCCGAATTGCACATTTTCTGGCTCCCTCAGTCCTTGAAGAGAACTTCTCTTAGGTCCTCACTTAGCCCTCAGGCCATGGCTGGCTGGGAGTGAGGACCAGGTGGGGCTTGGACTGAATACAGGCTGGGGACCCTTCCACCCCTTAAGGCCCATCTCTGGTTTCCAGCCCTGAGTTCCAGCCCCAAGGACAGGCAGTGTCTGCCTTCCCTCAGCTGCTCAGCTGGTGATGGAGTAAGAAAGAGGGCCCTGTGCTCCCTGGGAGAGCGGCCAAGGGGGTGGCGGGAGCAGGGCAACGGAAGGCCCCGGACAGCAGGGGTCCATTTCAGAGCCTCTCAAGCCCCTTCACCCAGCGACCTTCCAGGGCCTCTCTTCTCTCTCCAATTAAAAATATAATTTCCCTCCTGTTTCTGAGCAACTCTTAGAGGTCGCGAGGAAAGGCAGCCAGGGAGGGGCCAGGAGGGAGAGGAGGCCGTCACCTAAAGTGCAAGGGGCTGCGTGTGGTCCTGGGCGGGGCTTCCCAGATGCCGTCACCGGGCAGCGCCTGTACCGTTCTTGCTCTATCCTCACATCACCTGTCATCATATTTGCTTTATTTCAGCCTGTTTTTTAAAACCTAAGTATGTTTCATTTCAAGGAGAGCTCGTATCATTAATATGTGAAAAGAGTATCCCCGTCCTTGCTGCATGCGTCCTGCTTGCCCCTGGCTCCACTCCCCGCCCTCCACACCCGCAGGAGGGGCTCCCCGAGCCTGTACCCACTTGGGATTGGCCGGTGGGGAGCACCAGCAGGAGACTGGGAAGAGGAGAGAGAAGAGGGAGTCCAGATTCCCCCGGCTCCTTCCCTGGGGGATGACAGCGAACTGGCTGCGTCCCTCAGCCCAGGAGCCCAGCACCTGCTCCCGCCCCTCTCTGGTCCCAGTAACCGCCTCTCCCCTTGCCCCTCAGGCCCCTGCCGTTGCTGACTCTGGGGAATTGGGCCATCCCTGTGGTTTACCTACCTGGGGCCACATCTCTATAAATGGTCCCATGATTAAATTCTCAGGTTACCCATTTTCAAAGTTTCCTGCCAGGAACCTGACTGATAAGCTTGTCAAAATAGAAAGTAATTGACTCAGTGCTAATAAAATAATGGTATTAAATTCTAATTCAGTGTAAAAAGGCATGAGGAAGAATTTCTATCTAATGCTATAAGGTGATCTCCAGGACATATTAGGTGAAAAACAAACAAGCAACAACATCAAAAAAGCAAGGTGCCGAACAATGTTTAGAGTGCAAGGGAGGGAGAAATAAAAATGTGTATATGCAATGGAATACTACTCAGCCATAAAAATAATAAAATAACGCCATTTGCAGCAACATGGATGGACCTGGAGATTGTCATACTAATTGAAGTAAGCCAGAAAGAGAAAGAAAAATATCATATGATATCACTTATATGTGGAATCTAAAAAAAATGAGATAAATGAACTTATTTACAAAACAGAAACAGACTCACAGACATAGGAAACAAACTTGTGGTTATTGGGGGTTGGGGAAGAAGAGGATAGAGGGATAAATTAGGAGTTTGGGATTTGCAGATACTAACTACCATATATAAAATAGATAAACAACAAGGTTCTCTCTATAGCACTATAGAATATAGGGAACTATATTCAATATCTTGTACTGATAAAGAAATAATAGAAAAATATGAAAAGGAATAAATATGTATAAATGAATCACTATGCTGTACAACAGAAATTAACACAACATTGTAAACTGACTATACTTCAATAAATAAATAATATGTGTATGTATTTGCTTATGTTTTCAGACAGAAACAATTGAAAGATAAGCCAAAAATTAATAGAAATGTTTACCTTAGGGAGAGAGAAAAACATGGTTGATAAAAGCTAGCTTTCTGATACCACAGCCTGAGCTAAATTCTATGAGACACGGCTTCTAAGCAAAGCTCGTGGGTGGGCCAGGTTGGTGGGTGCTCAGATGGCCTCTCTTTGAGGGTGTAATATGGATGTGTTGTACCCAACACCAGCAAAGGAATGGTTGCAGAAAAAAAAGCTTTCTGAACATATCGTTATATATAATTCTAACTTTAGAACTCTTAAATGTTTTATAAAATTAAAAATTCTAAATTATATCAAAGACATAAAGTAAATTCTAAAAATAAAAAATACAAGAGCAAATGAGCCTAGTTGTGTAACAAGTTGGTGCGATAACCATCCTGAGACTCATTATTTCAAATAAATTTAATAGTATTTTAGGCATTCATCCTTACTGAGATGTATACCTAGGGAGAAAAAGAACATTTCATAGTCTTATTTTTAGTATTAATATTAGCATCTGGAAACAATAGGATTAGGAAATAAATGAGATATATGGTAAAGGAAATGAATTATACTGATATCATTAGCAACCAACATTTACAGTCTAAGGGATAAATTTTTAAAATAAAAAGATTACATAAAAAGCCTATAATCATTGAATCTGGGAATTTAAAGCCCTGAGCTTCTCATTTTTTTTCCCTGGCCTGCACCGCACTCTTAGAAGCAACCAACCAGCTGCATCATACTCCTTAATTTCACTAAGATAGATGTTCTGTGACTGCAAATACTTGGTCACTCAGAGTCTTGGCTTCTCCAGGTACTTGATTACAGGAATCTATGGATAATGATTTGAATTATTGTTTTACCACAACCTGCCATGGACTGCAAGTGTCCCCTTAGCACTGAAAATAAGGTCATGAATGCCTTTAAATCTAGTCAGAGAACCAATTCAGAAAACTCGTCTTTAAGATTCTGCTCCTCAGGGACCACTTTCAGAACCAATCTGAATCTGAATCTAATTACCAGTGAGCAGAAAAGAAAGGGATGGAGGAACATACTTAAAAATACCACATGAATCCAACCAGCCAAATCTAGAATGTGAGAAATTCTGCAGGACAGATAAGATGGTTTCTTCAATAAATGGTTTGAAAAAAGGTGGGGCAGGGGGAGGAACGCCAAGATTAAATGGGATTTAAGAATAGTGTAGGGTGTGGGTTTCTTTATTCAAATCAGCCAAACAGAAGTAAAGATTTCTGAGATAATCTGGAAAATTTGAACACAGACTGGGTATTGGATGATATTAAGAAATAACTTTTAATTGTGTTAGGTGAGATGGTAGAATTGTGGCTTCAATGAAAAGAAAGTTCTTATCTCTTAGCTAGACACACTGAGATATTTATGGGGATGAGGATATAATGTATAAGATTTGTTTTGAAATACTCCTGAAAAAAAAAATGTGAGATGGGGCTGGGTATGAAGATAAGCTTGGTAAAACTGTGATAGTCATTGGAGCTGGGTGATGAGTACATGGGAGGTTAATAGTATTCTTCTCTTTGCTTTGAATTATGGTTGAAAATTTCCACAAAACATTAAGATAACAATATTAAATTAAATTACTTCTGTTTCGTGTGAAGGCTCTGAGCCTAACATGGGCACCCTTCTTGTTTAAAAAGAAAGGAAAATTAGCAAGTAAGAGGTGTTAGCAATTTAATAGCTCCAAATCAAGACTTTCTCCTCCATGTGATGAGAAGGCTTGGAATGATATCTACAAGGAAATAATTTACTTATTTGTGGATTCAATGTAACTTCATGTGAGAAATAATCTTCAGAACAAAACGTGGTCATTATCCCACCATGGGGAGCTCTGGTATTAGAAGGTGAGCCCAGGACTGGGGGCAGGAGGCCTGGAATCTAATTCTCACTCCTTGGAAGTCCCCTTGCCTTGGTTGCCTCCTCTGTAAAATACAAGAAGTCAGGCTAAAAGATCTCCAGGATCCCTCTAATTATGTCAAGTTGTGATTCAGTAAATGATTGATGTATCTAACAACTAATTCAATCATTCAACAATCATTTATTCAACACCTACTACTGACCGTGCTTGGTGCTGGGATGCACCTGGACATAGTCCTTGCCTTCATAGACTTTAGGGTCTAGCTGTAATATATTGTTTCCAAGAGAATGTCAGCTCTTTTGAAAAAGACACTAGCATAGTGGAACATTTTGGAAGGAGTAGGAAGCAGTTTTCTCAAATCCTGACTCTTCCTCCCTAGACCACCTGCACTTCAGAACAGTTGTTGCCTCTCTGAGACCAGAGGATGCAATTCTCTGGATGGCTAGACTGGGCGGCATTCTTATCTTAAAGCAGGGTGTAGAGGCTTCCCACCCCATGCAGATGCTAAGAGTGGGAGGAGGAATGGGTTGGTCCAGGGGAAAACTCAGGTGCTGTAACTGAAGAAAAGGTCAATGGATGCCGAGGGACAAAAGGTACCAGCCCACTGCCTTTCTTATCTCACCGTGAGTGCTAGAATACACGTACCAAACTCCCATTCCTTGTGGAGAGACAACATAAGGAAATTTGACTTTACTGCTTTTTAACTAACCCCATCAATAGGAATCTGTCCAGAGAATTGTAACCTCTCTCCATTTTGTCCTCTGTAGGAAAGGGATAATGGTGCCTATCGGCATATAGCAGTTGAGAAGTTCCAGGGAGATCCTGCATGTAACGGGCTTATTAGCACAATGTCTGGACCATAAAAAAGGCTCAGAAAATGGCAGTTCTTTTATTTCCTCTGGTCTTCTCAATCCATTCACCAGACCCAGAACGAAACTCCCTGGCTTGCCCAGGCTGTCACCTTCTTGCTGATTATCTGTGATCCCTGCTCTCGGCTACCACCCGCCCCTCCCACCATAGGACCCAGCAGACTCAGCCTTGGCCCTGGGCATTCAATTTATGGCCTCTGAGTCATTCTCTAGGATGAATGGCCCAAGCAGGTTTGCTTGGAACTCTCAAGGAACCAATCAAATTCTTGTTTATTGAGTGTTCTTTGGAATACTAATGACCGTAAAAAACAGCTGGGATGCTAGGATGGATGGCTCTGACCCACTGTTTTTCTTGAAGACTTTCCCAAATTCCCTTGGCAGACACACCAGTCTCTCCATTAATACTAACCCCAGGCCATTCTATTTGCCTTGTTTTAACCTGACCTAATCTCATCTCCGAAACAGATTATTTTACCTTTGGTTTTAAAGAGGCACTTCCTAGGACCTCCCTAACAATTCTAAACTCTTTAAAATTTAACTTCCAGTAGTTTTCCCGTCTCCCACATGGTCAAGGCCAGAAATCTCAGCTCACCTTCAAGGCTCTCCAGCATCTGACCTCAACGAACACCATGGTCTTTTATGCAACTTGTGTTTAATTCATACTTTAGCGATTATTCTCTGTAAGAGTGTTCACCCACCTTCTTGGTTTTTCCCAAGTTCAACAAATAATTGTTGGACTTTAGAAAAGTCCTTTCCCTCTCTATAATCTGGCAGAAATTGTGGGTGCCTCCAGGAGTCAGGCAAATGTTAAGATTTGGTGAAATAGCCCAGTTTAACACAAGAGAGTGGAAGGGAGCCTGTAGTGAACTTGAGAGTACCTGGCCTGTATAAAGACACTCAAATTTAAAATGCTTATGAACAAAGTGACAGCCAGATGAAGCACACCTGTTGGCCTGGGACCTTCAGAAGATCATTGCTATCAACTCTTTAATAACACAACTCCAATTTCAAATGAAACTGTATACTGACTCTCATTCTATTAATAAATAAAAGTAGTGTTTTATCAATACAAATTTATTTTCTGATTTTAAACATGGTTTTATGTGTATGTTAAAACAAGTCAGAGAAGAATAGGCACTTAATATCACAAAAACTTGAATCTGAGACGGGTTTGGATGACGATTATAGACTTGAATCAACCTGAGCAGCCAATTCATTGAACAGTATTTTTATGCCACAATATTGAGAGAATACCAACCTACAGATATGTAGTTGGAAATGGGCAGTTTTTAAACCGCTGACTTTGAAACAGTTATTTTGCAATTAAACAGAGAATGAAGGAGAAGATTATTCTAAGATCTGTACAAAAAAAAGATAGCCTGATAATTGACCGCTGACATTTTGTATACTTTTCTTTCTCAGAAATAGAAACTGATTTTTAACCAGGTGTGTGACAAAAGAAAATTTTTAAGACTGAATTTCCCATGTTCCTTAGCACATAAGTATGGCCATATAACTAAGTTCTGGCCAAAAGAATATACATTGTGGTGCCATATGACAGAATGCAGTTGGGAGGGGTCGAGCTCAAGCAGCCATTTTAGAACACAAGGTTTAAACCCCATGTTGACTGTGGCAGAGCAGCAAAATAGAGTGAATCCAGGTCTCTGAGGATAATGAAGCCACAATCCCAGCCCTTGATAACTCGTCTCCAAATTTTGTTGATATGAGACCAAAACAAATTTCTGTGGTGTTTAAGACATTGCTACTTTTGGCTTTCTGATACTTACAATAGAATCTGACTAATATAAAAAACTACACTGATGATGGCCTTGAATGGGTTAAAATTTTGTTATGTAACACTTATGAGTGTGCCTGTTATTCCTCATGTAAGATTTTCAAGTGAACCTAAAATCTAACACAGCTGGAAGGTATCAGAATATGCCATTCCAAAATATGCCAACATGGCCTGAGTGGAATATTCTGCCACCCTTCATGATGGTTCTCAGACTTTTGGTCTCAGGACCCCTTTATTGTCTTAAAAATTACTGTGACTTCAAAGGCCTTTTATTTAGTTAATAATATCTATTAATATTCTCTGTGTTAGAAATTAACACTAAGATCTTTCAAAACACAGGAACATACAAGCAAAAATCCCATTAGTTATCAGAGCAATGACAATTTATATATTATATGTCATGTAACTTCTGGAAAAGTTCACTGGATACTTGGGAGAGAAAGAGAGTGAAAAAGGCAAATAACATCTTAGTGTATTTAATGAATATATTTTGGACCTTGTGAACCCTTAAAAGGATCCCTGGGGATCCCAGACCACATTTTGAGAACCACTGATCTAAAACGTGTAATTTTTAAAGTTTTATTAACTTTATTATTTTAAAACTTATTTTTTAAAATTGAAGTATAGTGAGTTTACAATGTTGTGTTAATTTCTGGTGTACAGCATAGTGATTCATTTATACATATATATATATTCCTTTTCATATTCTTTTTCATTATAGGCCATTACAAGGTATTGGATATAGTTCCCTGTGTTAAACAGTAAGACCTGTTATTTATCTATTTCACATATAGCAGTTAGTATCTACAAGTCTCGAACTCCCATTTTATCCCTCCCTACCCCTTTTTCCCCTAGTAACCATGTTTGTTTTCTATGTCTGTGAGTTTGTCTCTGTTTTGTAAATAAGTTCATTTGTGTCACTTTTTTTTTAGATTCCACATATAAGTGATATCATACGGTATTCTTTCTCTTTCTGGCTAACTTCACTTAGAATGATGAGCTCCAGGTCCATCCATGTTGCTGCAAATAGCATTATTTTATTCTTTTTATGGCTGAGTAGTATTCCATTGTATAGATATACCACAACTTCTTTATCCAGTCATCTGCTGATGGACATTACAGTTGCTTCCATGTCTGGCTAATGTAGGCTATTGTAAATAGTGCTGCTGTGAACATTGGGGTACATGCATCCTTCCAAATTAGAGTTTCTTCCAGATATATCCCCAGGAATGGGCTTGCTGGATCATAGGATAAATCTATTTTCAGTAAAACATGTAATTTTAATCAAGTATTTGGGGAATCTCTGACACACTTTCAGTGATTTAAGACTCTCTGAACATGATGATGCCTAAGATTCAGCAGTAGATACTTGTTTATGATTTGTTGGGTTTGTCTGGGGCCACCAGCACACATTCCCCTTCTTCAGGAACCATGCCTTGATTTCCCTCTTAGGCAATATCCTCTCCTGCTTAGAAAATACTCCCAGCCCAGCTTAGAGAAAGAAGCTCTGACTAGGCAAGCCACCCCATGCTCCATGGCCACAGTGACCCTTCCAGGGAGAGCATGAGGTGGAATGCAGGCCTGCAGCAAAGGCTCTGGCCTTTTCCTCCTGGGCTGGACCAGGAGTGGATGTGAGACCTGGAGCAGCAGCAGCCTTCCTGAGATCACATGAGGAGGCCTGCGAGAGCATGAAGCCAACATGAGAGAGAAGGAGACAGAGACAGAGCTCAGTCCCGGGACATTGGTCTGAGCCCCTCCACCAGCCTGGAGCAGACCTGCTATTTGTCTGCTCTTCTGCTTAATCCACAGACCCTCAGTTCTGCTCGGAGAGCTCTCTGTCCACATCC
Organism: Camelus ferus; assembly: GCF_009834535.1. Taxonomy (NCBI): domain Eukaryota; kingdom Metazoa; phylum Chordata; class Mammalia; order Artiodactyla; family Camelidae; genus Camelus; species Camelus ferus. The sequence goes on from NC_045698.1 coordinate 107,007,690, forward strand.
AGCCCCAACATACCGAGCTTCCTAGACTTCCGTGCAGCGCAGGGAGGCCATGTGACATGGCTCTGGTTGATGACTTGTAGGCAGAAGTCGGTGCCTGGAAGATTCTGGGGATGCTTGTGAAAGGAGGTAGCCTTTGCTGTTTGTTCCTTTCCTCTCCGATTGCAGGCACAAAACTAGGTGTGAGGCATCACGGGGTAGAGGGGCAGGGTGGGCACCAGGGAAGGCTGACAGAGGAACTGGGTGGCTTTGCAGAGTGAGATAAACATTTTTGGAATCAAGTTTCTGTGACAGTCAGCAGCGTGCAATCTCTGTGTGATATACAGCCCTACTCCTGGCCTTTTTGTTTACAGGAGCCAATCAAGTGCCTTTGGGGCATACGCTGGCTTGGTTTGGGTGTTCTGTCAGTTTCAGGAGAAGAAATCAGATTTCTGGCTGAGGAGATTCTGTGTTCACTCAGAAGGTGTTTAGCCCTTTCTCCTGTCTCTGAGACAAGGTTAGCCCCAGGCATAGCTTTAAGGGAAAGAAGATGACATTCATTACATAGCAGAGGAGAATCGCCCTATGACTTCAGAGAAACAGCAAAGCCGGAGCGAGGAAAGAGAAAGAAAGTCGCAGAAGGGGGCAAAGAGCAGCCTTAGGGTGAGCAGAAAATGTGTTCTAGCTTTGGCAAGGAGCCGAAACGGTGTCTGGGGCTGCTGTCTGGGTCACAGGCGCAAGTGATGACTCTACAGCCAAGCTATGTAGGGGAGGCTCCTCCAGATTTCAGCAGACAGCAGTTGGCCCTTGCGCTTCTGAGGCGTGTGAAGAACTGCATTCTTTCGGGGGCTGGGCCTCTCTCTTCTGGACTTTTCCTCTTTCCTGGAGGAGAGGGTCAGGGAGAAGATGGAGAATAAGAATTCATGTGAGCGCACACACACATGGAGTCGAAAATCTGAGTCGAAGTCCTGATTCTGCATCCCATTGCTGGGGATCTTGAGCAAAGCATTTCATTTCTCTGGGACTCAGTTTTTTCCTCTGTAAAATGGTGATAGGAATAGTCATCTGAAAGAGTTGTTGCAAGGATTAGAAGAGCTATTAAAGTGTAATAGGAAAGAGGGTAGGGTATAGCTCTATGGTAGAGTGCAGTGCTTAGCATGCATGAGGCCCTGAGTTCAATTCCTGGTACCTCCATTTAAAATAATAATAATAATAAATACACCTAATTACCTCTCCCCCAAAAGCTTTTTTAAAAAGTAGATAAACAGCAAATTTCTTCTGTATAGCACACAGAACTACATTCAGTATCTTGTAGTAACCTATAATGAAAAAGAATATGAAAGCAAATATATTTATGTACAAGTATGACTGAAACATGCTGTGCACCAGAAATTGACACCACTGTAAACTGACTACTTCAATAAAAGATTTTAAGAAATTAAAAAAAAAATCTTTCCCTATCCACCCCCCCCCCCCGCCACCCCGCCACCCCACACACAAAAGTAATAGAAAAGAATTATGTAAGAAGTAACCCTTGGGGGAACCTGGTAGAGGGTACTTGGGATCTCTGAGTACTAATGCTGCTACCTTTTCAGCTTCTTGTGAAACTTGAATTATTTCAAAATAAAAAGTTATTTTAAAAGTTTTTTTTTTAATTAATAGGAAGGAAGGAAAACACAAAAATCCACAGATCCTGGATGTAGGTTTTACAGAGTTTCTGAGCAGTTGGGCAGTAGGAGTCAAGAGATGAATTTGATGGGGACAGGAATGGATTAATTAATTAGATTCATTAATTAGGTCCCTTTTAATGCTCTTACGTCTATAAAAGTAAAGACGATAGAGCTTTTAAATGACTGGTGACGGTGGGGACTTTTTTTCTTCGACTGTGGCTCTGCCCAGACCGGCCGCACGAAGCTGTGGGATTTTCCGGGGTTACGCTCTCACAGAGGCAGGTCAGCTATGCTGATCCCCTTTCACTGCTGCTACCCCGCTACCCTCCCAGCAGGCTGCCCCGCAGGCCCAGCCCCCACCATCATTGCTCCCAGAAATGTGGTCAGAATCAAGACAAAAACAATAGCTCAGCCCCTGGGTCTTTCTAGAACCTTCTCTAAGATACCAAGTCTCACAGGCCCATTGACCTCATCCCAACCCTCCTCCGCCTCTGGAGTGGATTAAAAGCCTCTGGTGCTAGAGGACAAGGAGGAGCCTCAAGAGCTGGGGGTGAGCTCAACCAAGCACAGCTCCGGTGACCACAGGGCTGCTCATCCCGATGTCCGTTAGGCTGGGCGTTTCCTCAGCTCCTTTCCCCGGGTGGGGGGAGTGAGTGACAGCAGGAGGGAAGCCCCTGCCACTCCGATGATGACACCGCGTGTACAGCACAGACAGTGGCCTGAGCAGGAGGCCTGCTGCGAGCTGCTGGGGCAAGGCCCACAGATGGCACCACCTTTGGGGAGATCATGGTCCCTGCATCTCGGGTCAGAACCTTTGCGGGTTTTGAAGCCCCGTTGGATCATTTTTGCGGTATCAGAGGACCGCCTCAGAGACAGAGTGAGACAGATGCTCGTGGTAAATACCAGCACATCCGCTGCCTCCAGGGACGGGCTTCTGCACTGGTGGAAAGTTTTGAATCCTCTCCTTGGGGCATATAATTCCCTGTGGCAAGCTGCTGAATTAGACATCAGGATGTTGACGAAGGAGCATAAAATTGGGGCAGAGGGTGATCTGAAGGGATGTGACATCCAAGTGGTCCTGTTCCTACTTAAGTCTGTCCTCCTCACACAAAGAGCAGCAGCGCAAGGCAGCAGCCCTGAGCATAGAGGTTGAAATGCAGGCTCTACAGTTGCACTGCCTGGGCTCAAATTCTGATCCACACCAAGCAATGATGCGGCTTTGGGCAAATCTAGGTTGCTGTATCCTCATCTGTAAAATGACAAGAAAAAAAATTTTTAATGTACCTATCTCTTAGAGTCCTTGGGAGGATTAAATGAGATCATTCACGCATGTGATGGGCTAAGCTCAGAGCCTGGCACATAGAAAGTGTACGTTCAGTTCAAGCTGTTAGAGTTCATGGGGGTGGAGAGCAATGGGACAGGTCAGTACGTGGCCCAGCCCTGCTGTGAGTTGCTGGTGACTTCCAATAAATCTCTCAGCCTCTCTGGATCAGTTCTTTCACCTCTGAAAAAATGAAAGAGTTGAACCAAAGATAGGCCCCACTACTCTAACGATCTCTGAAACTCTATAGGGATAGTCTGAGCCACTCCCTGCTAAGAAGCTGCCCCGACATTGAAACACTGAGTTTTCAGTTCTTCACTAAACTACCCCTCCTCTGGGGAGCTCCCAGCCCAAGGGGGAAGGCTGCTAAATGACAGAGAGCTTTTCAAGATATTTGGCCGAGGCTGTGTCGACTTAGAAGAAACAATGAGTACAGTCCTCAGTCCTAAAGGTGACAAGATGTCCCCTGCCAATCCCCAGAGAGAAAGCCCTGCAAGGTCATGGAACAGGGCGGGGCTTTCATAGAATTCTAGAATGTCAGCGCTGGAAAACCTCTTAGGGAGTTTCTGATTCAGGGGTTTTTAAGCCACATTCTGTGGGTGCTTCTGCAGTTCTACAAACTTTTTTTTTCTTTACTTTTTTTTTCAGTTGAAGTGTAGTCAGTTTCCAATGTTGTGTCAATTTCTGGTGTGCAGCACAATGCTTCAGTCATACATGAATATGCATATATTCTTTTGCATATTCTTTTTCACGGTGAGCTACTACAAGACATCGAATATAGTTCCTTGTGCTATACAGTATAAGCTTGTTTATCTATTTTATATGTATTAGTCAGTATCTGCAAATCTCAAACTCCCAATTTATCCCTTCCCATCCCCTTCCCCTCTGGTAACCATAAGTTTGTTTTCTATGTCTATGAGTCTGTTTCAGTTTTATAAATAAGTTAATCTTTAATTAACTTATTTCAGTTAATAAATAAGTTAATATTCATCTTTTTGTATACCTCAAGCTATATTTAAAACTGTGAAAAAGAGCAAAGACACCAACATCGGCCACCCATTAAATTTCAACACATTTGAAATGAAAGTCCATTAGTATGTTGTGGTAGATTTTGCTGGTTGTCCCCTAAATCTACCCTTCCCTCTTCTTTTTGTTGTGGAAACGACAATTGGGGTGGGTCCGTGGCCACCCAGATTAAAGACTACATTTCCCAGGCTCCCTTGCAGGTAGGTAGGGACATGTAAGCAAGTTTTGGTCAGTAGGATGTGAGAAAAGGATGTGAGTGCTTCTTCTGGAGGTTTCCTTAAAATGAGGGGGTTTTTTCTTCTCATCCCTCTTCTTGCTGGCTCTCATGTGGACATGATGGAGGCCACCTTGGCCTTTGGAATGGAGGTCTCATGTCAAAGATGGTGGACAAAAAGAGAGATGGAACCTTGAGTCTCTGATTATCATTGAGTTCTTACTTACATTGAGTGACTGGACTGTTTACCTCCAGGCTTCATTTACATGAAAGCGACATAAACCTCTATCTTATTTGTCACTTTTATTTTAGAGTTTCTGACTTTTGCAGCTAAGCCTGACACATTTGTGTTCTCGTTGATTGACTTTATAATGCGTTAGTAATGTAATATTCATATAGTTTAAATGATTCTAAGGAAAACACCAGTTTTAACTATTACTGAGGTCAAGAACCAGAATTTTGCAGCCACACTGAAGACCTCCATGTGCCTTAACTCAGTCACAACTCTTCACTCCTAAAAGCACCTCTCTCCTGACTTTTCTAGTAAACACTTCCAATGTTGTAATGATGTAATATTACCTTAAAAAGGTTTTGGGTTAAAAACCACTTTTGGCAGGGTAGGTTATAGCTCAGTGGTAGAATATGTGCTTAGCATGTACAGGGTCCTGGGTTCAATCCCTAGTACCTCTTTTAAAAAAACCAAACCAAACAAAATACTTTCATCTGTTGTCTGTGGGATAAAGTTTAAGACTTTGTTTGACCAAAGTCTTCCTCTGGTCAAAAGTTAGAAAATAACTGAAATAGTTTGACCACCTCATTTTTCCAGAGGGAGAATGTAAGGCTCAGAGAAGGGAAGGGACTTTCTTATATCAATCGGCAAATTAGCGGTAGGGTAAACCAAGACTCAATACAAGGTACCATCCTTACCCAATGACTCAAGGATGGAAAAGATTTGCAAATACAGCCTCTTGTCTAGTACAGGACATTCCATCCTCCACCAGCACCAAGCCTGGCTCTTTCTACATAGATCTTAAGACAGAGAGGCTGCCAACAGTTCTCCCCATGCAAAGATGGCTTTGCATTTTAACCTAAAAGGATACATCAGCAGCAAAGATGGAGTCATAGACACAGAGCCACACCATGAGGATACTAACTGGATGAAGCGATCTTTTCAGAGTTCCTTGGAACCCAGCCATGGGACATCTCTCCCACGGTACCATGTTCACCAAGCCTGACACCCAGAGGCCCTCAGAAAGCACTGTAGTTAGGTATGATGCTGACTCTTTGGGACCAAGAGAAGTGAGGTGCAGAGATGCAGGCCCAAGCTCTTTTGCCGTATTCGCTCAGCTGTTGTGACCGTCATGGGGCTCCTCCCAACTCGGAATTCCAGAAGAGTCCCTCATACTCATGAAAGTCACTTATATTATATTGTGAGAGCTGCCCATTGTGCTTTTGTGTCAGACATAGCAGCGTCCAAGGTCTCACACTGGCCAGCCTCCATAGCCCTCTCTCTCCTTGATTCTTGGACGTTTAAGGGTAAGCCTGTTGGCTTCTGCCTTATCCTATGGGTTAAAATTAGCAATCAACACTTAGCAAAGATGTTATTATGTATTCCGTGGTTGGGGGTAGGGTTGTATTCTGAGGACTCAAAGTTTGGGAAACAATGCGCACTTTATCTCCTTTTTGAAGATTCATGAAGTACGGTTTTAGCATATTGAGGGCTCTGAGAATTCCCACACTAGAGAATTCTGCTTGATTTTGACTGACCTGGCATTTCCCAAACTTTCTTGACTTTTGGATCTTGTGTTTCACTAACACCATTCTGCCTAGAGCAGCTTGGTGAGTGATGCTGCAGCCCCTTTGACGGATAAAGGATGCATTAATAACGTGTATCACATATGCAACGTGACTAGAAAACCACCTTTCTGGAAAAGTACTGACTTACCCCATACTCTGTAAAAATCCATTCCTAAGATCCCCAAGAAGCAACTGCATAACTGACCTAAAGCTGCCCAGTCTGGGGTGGGTTCCCGGGGAAGAGCTGGCTGGGCCCCAGAGCCTGGCCCTGGGCTTGTTGTACCAAGAGCCCTGGCCAGCCGGCAGCCACCCAGTGTGTGTCTGGGCTTGTTTTTCCTTCCTCTCCCTGCTCTTTTTAGAACACAGCTGAATGGCTCCAGTCTCTCAGCCCTGCTCCCAGCCAACACTGGACCCCTCAAAGTCTGGCCAACTCCTCTCCCACCCGCCTTGATTAACACCCCCTCCAAGCTGGGAACCGCAGCCCTGGGCTGTTTTTCTCTCTCTTGCGCCCCAGGAAGCCTCCCCTTTGCCTGGGCTTCCTTCCCAGGGCCTTGGCTGCCAACCCATTTTAAACTCATCCTCAGCCCAGTCACCTGAAGAAAAAGAGACCCACAGAAAGAAAGCGCAAGTTGAAAGAGTCTTTAATCCTCTGGCTTTTCGAGTTTTGTTTTTAGCAGGAAAACCTTATTTTCAAAACAAATTATTGCGAAGAATTTACCAGTTGATAGAACAGATAAATAAGGACATTTATGGCAGACTTGTTTATTCCACCAAAACACCAAAATATTCGTTTGGAAAGAAATGAAATGACCATTGGTAGGGAATGGGTTTAATAAATATGGTGAAGTCATACAATGGAATATTATGCAGCCACCTAAAAGCATGAGGCAATTCCCAACAATAATAACAAAAGCCTGAGGGAAAATCCTTCTTTTATATGGAAAATATTTGCTCAATATAATTTTAGGTGAAAAATGAAGATTATTACTCATGGTGTTGTCATGTACCTACTCAAATGTGTCTGCTATTTTTATGGTACTTAAATATGGTGAGCAAACATCCCAGTTCACCCAGTACTGAGGGTTTCCTGGGACATAGGACTTTACATGGTAAAACTAAAAAACTCTTTCCAGACAAAGAGATGAGTTGGTCACCCCCTACTTAGCACAAATTAAGACTTTATTTTAGAAAGAATAAGATTATTACTAATTTTAGCCCCCAGTATATTCACAACGGAAACTGAACCAGTATTTATACTAAAAAGAGAAGGGCCAAACTGTGTGAACTGCTATGAACCATGGACCCATCTCAAGATACGGTGGTTAAGTATGGAAAAAAAGGTAAAGGACAGAACATTGTGCTAAGTACGTTCCCATTTTGAAGTTTTCTTTCTTTTGTTTTCCCTAAAGGTGAGGGCAGGTGGGCAGTCAGGGATTTATCCATATAATAAAACAGAGTTTGTGATTTCTTATCTGTTTGTGTGTCCCAGCATAAGAAAATGGCTGGACTGATTCTCACCAAATTTTGCAAATATATTTAAGCTTAACATATAAGTTGTTTGGCATTCGAAAATTCCATTCTAGGTTTCCTAGAGAGGACACTTCATAGAGATAAGCAGTCATTCTCCAGAGAAGCTGACTCTAGTTTAACAAGAGAGGCCCACACAGTTACCAATTGGAAAGGACACATCAGATGGGTCCAGGTCAACTGACAGAGAAAACCAAGAGTGGTTTCTAGTGAACATCCAAAATAAGGAGTCACAAGGTAGACTGTCCAAATGGAAGGCCCCAACGTGCAGGCCTGCCTCCCACATGGGTGAGTGGGATCAGACATCCACGTGGTAAGGATGCTTAAAGTTTCTTCTGAATGGCACTGCTCTTTTGGATCTTACAGCTTGCATTTGCAGGCTGTTCCTGAATGAAGCATGTGAAATTGGTAATAAGCAGGATCTCTGAGGAGGAAGACCATGGATCTGAAAGGAACAGGATGTTTATTTTCATTGTATGTCCTTTTGAACTGTTGGCAGTATTTTCCATGTTTATATATTCACTCTTTATTCTTTCAATTTATGAACTATTTAAGCCTACAAATAAAGGACAGAGGATAAGAAAGTTAATATCCTTGCATCTACCTGCTAGCTTTGACAAATCTTAATGTTTTATTGTATATGGTTGTATTGAGGAATCTACAGTTCTCTTCCTGTGTCTTTCTCCTTTACTTTCATACAGAACACTTTGGACATTTCTGGTCACCAAATGTGTGTGTGTGTATTTTTCTCACACCAAGCAATTCTGTGACACCAACTGCATGTCCTACAATTTAACTCAGTTCTGATATTACCTACGTGGCGATAGCGTCAGATCCCACAGGTCAAGGGCTCAATCCCATGAGACTCCCTACTCAGATGCCAGTTGCAAGTAGTAGGTCCCCAGGTCACCTACAAATTCTGTCTCTCTTGGCTATAAACTGGAGAGTCCCATGACCTCCTCCTCTTTGGATTTGATTATTTGCCAGAACAGAACTCAGAGAAACACTTACTTATGTTTACTAGGTTATTAAAAGAAATGATAAAAGATACCCTGGAACAGCCAGACGAAGAGATACATAGGGTGATGTCCGGAGAGTTCCGGAAGGGTTCCAGGTTCAAGAGTTTCTGTCCCCATGGAATTGAGGTGCACCACCAACCTGGAAACTCTCTGAACCCCAGTTCTTTTAGATCTTCTACATAGATGAACATGTCATCTGCAAACAAAGACAGTCTTATTTCTTCCTTCACAACCTATATACCTTTTATTTTCTTTTCTTGCCTTATTACATGACAAGGACTTCCAGTACAATGTTGACAACAGTGGTGAGGGGGGACGTATCTGCATTGTGTTCACATTGTGTTCCCGTGGTCTCAGTGGGGAAGCTTCAGGTTTCTCACCACTGAGTATGATGTTTGCTATAGGTTTTTTGTAGATATTCTTTATCAAGTGAGGCTACTGAGAGTTTTTATCATGAATGGGTGTTGGATTTTGTCAAATGTTTTTTCTGTATCTATCAATATGATCGTGTGATTTTTCTTTTTAGCCTATTGATGTGATAGATTACATGAATTGATTCTCGAATGTTGAACTAGCGTTGCATACCTACAATGGTGTATAATTCTTTTCATACATTGTTGGATTTGACGTGCTAATGTTTTGTTGAGGAGTTTTGTGTCTATGTTCATAAGAGATACTGGCCTCTAGTTTTGTTTTCTAGTAATGTCTTTGTCTGGTTTAGGTATTAGGGTAAAGCTGGCCTCATAGTATGAATTAGGAAGTATTCCCCCTGCTTTTATCCCTGAGAGAGATTGTAGAGAATTGGTATAGTTTCTCCCTTATACTTAGTAGAACAAATAGTTAATCTTAGCAAATAGGAGGATCAGTCTTGATAGACAAGTACTGGGGATCCAGAGCCCCACCACCTACTCCTCTTTCCCCTGAGGTACCTGTGTGGACCCTTAGGTTTCCATAGAATATGGTTTGAAATCACTGAGCTAGACCATGGATTGATAAAATTCTCTGTAAAGGGCAAGGTGGTAAATAGTTTAGGCTTTGTGGGTCATAGGGTCCCTGTTACAGCTATTCAGCTCAGCCAATGCAGGGCAGAAGCAGCCACAGATAATACATACATTTGAGATGAAAATGTGTCCATGAACTATTTAGTGAAAGGGGCAGCTTACAGAGCATCAGAGCTTTGCTTAAGCGCTTACTGAGTGTCTACTCCACACCAGTCACTGTGCTGAATGATGTATATGGATTATCTTGTTTAATACTCAGAACCACCCTATGATGTAAAGGCAATGGCCTCCAATTTACTGATGGGGAACAGTGACCCAGGTGGATTAAATAACTTGCCAGTAAGATGTGGAGCTGGGATTTAAACCCACACCGCCGAACTCCAGAGCTTGAGCTTTTGAGGCGCCATGGTGTATTGCCGGTTATGTTTACTTACATATATTTACATACGCCTAAAAAGGATCTGGAAGGACAGACACCAAAAAGTGAAGAGGACTTTCTTTGTCAGGTGGAGATTATGATGGCGGGGGAGCGGATAGAAATAAGATTGTTTTATTTGTTTATAATTATTCTGTATCATCATCATAAATTAGAGATTTCCATTAGTAATATAATAACACCAACAAATGAGGCAGTAGGACTTTTTATTTCTAAAGATCTGTCCAATTCTAATCTTCGAGAATCCCTCCCGGCCCCTGCCATTTCTGGAGGGTCTGAGGAAGAGGCGGAGGCCTGAGGTGATGGTGGGAGGGTCTGAGGCGCTGGTCTCTTTGCCCTGGAGGGGCACTTGAAGCTCTTAGGGACTCCAGGCTGCTCCCCCAACCTTTAATCTTTGACCTCTCTGTCCATCCCTCCCTACCATCTTAATGGCTTTTCTGGCATCTCTAATTACCAGGAACATAGAGGGAACCACAGCTCCTCTTTAGACCAAAAAAAGGAGTCAGACACCCACAAACGGCTGCCTCAGGGAGGGTGATTTCCAAATTGGACCCTGGGAGGGGCAGTGACTGAGCAGGGTAGGGGCCAGATCTGATGTGGGGTGTGGCCTGATCGGCCAGGCTCAGTCTTTTTATGGAGCTGTAGGATTCAGGGACATGGTCCCCAAAATGTAGAACGGAGTACCAGCACTGACTGAGCACCTGCCACATGCTGGGTGCTTTCTGGGCATCACCTGTGCGGTAGGTGCCACCTGGGGTGGAGCCACTGTTCCCAGATGAGCAGAGATTGCTAACCTGCCCAGGTTCCCCTGTGTGATGACCACATGCTCTCTGGCCGCAGTCCAGCTCCCTCCACATGGAGCCAGGAACCCAGTCAGTGGGCACAGGAGCAGTGGGGGCCAGGACTGCTTGGCCTTTTCCTGTTCTCTTGGCTTCCACTATCAAAAGGGCATCAACGAAGAGGCTAGTGACCAAGTGGTCTGAGAGCTCCAGCTCTATCCCTGAGGGGTGGGTTGGGGGCTTTGGGATCTTCCTTGTGGGTTGGACCAGGGAGGGTGGTAGGGATGGGAGAGGGAGAGCGCGTTCTGCCTCTGAGGGGCTGCCAAGCAGAAGGGCTAGACCGATGCCCTGTGTGTCAGGACAAACCCAGCCCTGGGTCGTGAGAAGTAGCAAGGGAGGTCAGGGTGGGCTCAATACCACAACTCACCCTCACTGAGCTTTCCAGAGTGGAGTCAGCTGCCCAGGGTGCTCCTTCTTAGGGGTGGTGTGCAGGCCAAGGCTTGGGGCCACCATCAGAGGAAGGGGATGTGGACACTGGGCAAGATGACCAGCCAGGTCTTCTTCCCCAAGATTCTGCAGTGATGATAACAGTAACCACAGTGAGCCCCCTCTGTGTGTATGCAACATCTAATTTCACTCCGAGAAGAAGGTGTGGTTATTATTCCTGTTTTACAGATGAGAAAACTGAGATCCTGGACAGTGAAGCAACCCGCCCAAATTCCTGCAGCTGGGAAACAGCCTGGTTCAGGCTGGCACTGAACCCATCTATCTGTTTGTCTGCAGAGCCTGCATTCTTATCTAAGATCCAGCCTGCTTCTAGCTATCTGGGGATTTATGATTCCAGAAGGATTAGGAAGCTAGGAGCCCACGATAAGCAGACCAGAGAGAGAGAGACAGAGAAAGACAGAGAGAGAGAGAGAGAGAGAGAGCGCGCGAGAGAGAGATTTATTTCCAGAGGCTTCAGTATTTTCTTTCAAGGCTCCAGCTGGTAATCATGAGATTTGCAGACTTTTTCCTTCTTAGGAAGCAGATTAGGAAGCTTGTCCACTTAAACTAAGTGGCCACAGTCCCTAAAGACATAGAAATCTAAAAGCAGCCCTGCGGGACACTCCCCAGAAATTACAGACTCGGGCTTTTTCAGAGACTGGTACTAATTAAAGGAGAATGCCACAGAGAGGGCCGTGACCGGAGCAAACACCCGCTGGCCTCCCACACGGTGCAATGCTTGAAGGTCCATTTTTACTTCTCGTCTGCAGGGTTGAAAGGCCCTACAGCTGCAGATCTTCAGATTTCAGCTTTCAAACTTCAAATTGTATCATTGTGAAAATTTGCTCAAAAAGCTTTATGTGTTGGGGGTGGGGGGAGGGTATAGCTCTGTGGTAGAGCGCATGCCTAACATGCACAAGGTCCTGGGTTCAATACGAGTACCTCCATGAAAAGTAAATAAAAATCTAATTACCTCCCCCTACCACGCCCCCCAAAAGAGCTTTATGTATGGAATTGTTATCCAGTCCAAACTCGTTCTGCTCACTGCACGACATGCCAATAAATCAGGAGATGAGGTATTGGGGCAAGGAATAGCGACTTTATTCAGAAAGCCAGCAGACCAAAAAGACGGCAGACTTATGTCCTGGAGAATTATCATCCCCAAGTCAGAATTCAGGCTCCTTTTATACTAAAAAGGCGAGGGGGTGTGATTTGTTGTTGCCAACTTCTTTGTGTCGAAATCCTTCGTTCTTGCAGCTGTCCATGTAGGTCAGGTCATGATGTTCCTGTTAACCTCCAAAAAGACAAATGTTATTCTCTGTTCTGCAACATTTTGTCTCTTTGTGAATGGGAAAGTGTTATACCCTTAAACGTCAGAGCTTGAAAATGAGCTATCCTGTCTATTTCAGGCTATAGGAACATTCTTTTACAAAAGGTGCAGAACCAGCATGACTAAGCACAGGAAACAGCACAGGTTTAGAGCTAAAGGAACTGATCTAATATGGAGTCAGGTTTGTTCTTCTCCATCCAGCATTAGGCGTGTGATGATCTTAAGTCTCACAGTAACCAGTAGGTATGTTACAATCCCCATGGTACAGATGAGGAAACTGAGTTGCACAGAAGAATCAGTTACTTTCCTCAGGCCATGTGGTTATTAAGTGGTGGAGGTGGACTTTGAATCCAGATCTGCTGAAGTCAAGAGCGTGGCTTAATACCTCTAGGCTGTAGGAAGAAGCCTGGTAGGTAAAACTATATGTTGAGCTGCCTTGGTTTGGCACATGAGCCTGTGCCCTCTGGAGCCCTTGGGGAACTTGGCCAGCACCAGAGAGCAGTTTAAAAAATTGGCAAGCAAGTCCAGTGTCCACCAACAGTCGAATGAATGACACTTGTGGTACAGCCGTACAATGGGATACTACTCAGTGAGAGGAAGAAACAAACTACTGATACCTTTATAATGTGGGTGAATGTCAAATTGTGCTGAGTGGAAAAAAACGACAAAAATGACTACTTTCTGTATGACTGTACTTATGTAAAAGTCTAGGAACTGCAAACTAATTGATACTGACAGAAAGCAGATCCATGGTTGCTTGGGGATGGAGGGAGGGGTGGGAAGGATTATCAAGGGTCCCAAAGAAAGTTTTCGAGGTGATAAATGTCACCACTCTCTTGATTGTGGTGATGGTTTCATGAGTGTGTATGTGCATATTTTAAAACTACATATATGCTTACATTGTGTGCCATTTATTGAATGAAATTATACCTCAATAAAGCTGTTTAAAAAAAACACTCAAAAATCAAAAACTTGTATTTAACAGGAGGCAGAGACAGGAGGTGACTTGCTCAAGCTCACTCAGAGTGGAGGGGCTCCCTTCACGGTCCACACAGTCACAGTGATGGACCCTCTCCCAAGTCCAGTCGCCGGGCTCTGCCTCCAGCTCCCTGGGGGCCAGTGTGGCTTCTCTCCAGCTGTGGGGATGTCAGCACCGGACAAGGTAAGGCTTCGGCCATGGGGTGGGGAGGTCAACAGACGCAAAGGTGGTGGGAGGTTCACCCCAGCAGTCCCAGGAACAGTGAGACCCAGGGTTGGCTCCAGGCTGCTCACACCAGGGACCTTTGAAAAAACGTAAACCTGCTAAAAGGATCAGACAAGGTGATCTCCTCTGTATGATTAACTCAATAAACACCTGCACACCTGCCAGGTATCTGGGTCTGTCCTGGTCCTACAGGGACCGGATGAAGGTGAATGACATTAGTGCAAGGGCAGGATGCACAATGAACAACCCCCAAGTGGCTGCCATTACACAGCCATCAGATATCCCCTCAGTGCCCGTTCTGTGTGGCCTGATTCTTGAGGACAGGACAGACACGTGGACAGGAAGCTCTGCCTCAAGACTGAAGCTAGTGGGATAAATGCTGTGAAGCCAAGAGGAGAAATAAATCACTTCCAGTTGTGGAGAGGTTCCATGGAGGCTGTGGTATGCAAGGGAGGGAAAGGAATTTGTACAGGGAGACAGGAGGTGGTGGGGAGGCAGGCAGGGATCATTCCACTTACGGGGGCAGCAGGAACAAAAGCATGGCACCTGGGAGACCCAGGAGGCGCGGCTGGCTGAGGGGAGGGCGGGAGAGGCTGGGAAGGTGGGCTGGGTCAGGTACTGGCGAAAGCACCGTGGTAACTTGCGGACACAACTGCTCCCCATTCCCACACAGTGCTGTGTGATCTCATTCGCTCCATCAGCTGGGCTGCTGGTGGGCGCGGGAGCTTCCTCAGCTCCTTGGGGGCCTCAAAGGACAGAACCCAGGACCTCGGCTGGAAACCTGGATTCCAGCAGGGCTGGGGGGTAGGGGTATGGAGAAGAGCCAAAGGAAAGGAACTCCTTCAAGGACCACTCGCCCTAAGAGGAACCAGCATCTCCACCCTGGGGCGTTCCCAGTGGGCCAGCCAGCCTGAACCAGGTCTCTTGGGAAGCTTGAAAATGGAAAAACTCGAGTTCAGACTCCCAGAGCCCACAGAAATGGTCTTCACCGGCTACGCGGATGGTCAGATCCAAAGGACACTGCCATCTTGTGGCAAAGAAGCCCAGATACCAGGAGGGTTGGGAGAGTCCCTGTGCCCCCAAGGGACCACAGAGGTAGAAATGGCTGAGACTTGTTTTAACACTCTCGTATCGGGACCCAAATTTTGCCTGCACACAGTTTAGAGTGGAAACAAAATCTTCCTTAAGGCCCCTGAGGTGCAAGTGTTGTGCATTGTACATATGAGGAAACCACCTCTGGAAAAGATGAGGTGACTGGTCCCTGAGGTCACAGGTGGCCAAGGCCAGGGCCAGGTCTCATCCCAGCTCCAGCAGGGCTTGTCCCCAGTCACTGCCCAGCAGATGGTCAGAGCAGCAATTCTCAACGTGTGGTCCCCGAGACCTTTCAGAAGGTACACGACGTCAAAACTTTTCCTGTAAGATGCCTTTTTCTTTCCCTTACAATCATGCAGTGAAGTTTCCAGAATCTAAATGCTGAACAATGATCTCATCTCGTCCTGATGGCTACTGGGATATGTGCTTGTGTATTTTTGTGTTTCAAAAATTCCTGTTTTAATTTCTAATATGGCATAACCCACATAACCGTAAGATCTTGGAGATACTCAGTAATTCTTTAAAGAGTAGAAAAGGATCCTAAGGTGAAAAAGTTTGAGAGCCACTGGTTTAAAGGAGTATTTTTTAAACAAAAAGCTACACAAACTAAAACATTCCTGCTGTTCTGATATAACTGAATCAACTCTGTGAGACACTGACTTTTAGGCTGACTGGAACTCTGCCATTTCTACAGATCTTTGATTAATTAAATACACACACAAAATATACGTGAATAGCGAATGTCCACTGGGTGGTATCTAACTGGCCGGCACTGCTCTGGGTGATTTACCTGTGCCGCCTCATGCAATCCCCACCATTTGCTGGTACAACTTCTATGCCCGTGGACAAGGAGCAGTCAAGTGCACAGCTTTGCAGTATGGAGCCTGGACTCTATCCCAGGCAGTCTGCCTTCACTGCCTCTTCCTTGTGTTCTAACTGCCTTAAGATTTTACATCCCTTAAATGCAATTCACTTGACAGAAAAAAGTTTTCCAAAATGTAGAGTCCAAGAAAATAGTGAAAAGAAAAGGGATCACCAATCTGACCCAACACCTTTACTTTATAGATGAGGAAAAGTGAGGCCCAGAGAGGGGAAGTGACTTGCAAAAGATCACACAGCAAAGAGTCAGAATCCACCGGGCCTCTAATGCCCAGTTGGGAGCTCTTAGAACTCCAACCTAAGCAAGCACTGAAATTATCTCCCTCACAGCAACATGTGAGCAGCACAGCAAATAAGCCAGTGACAATAAGAACACGCAAGAGACATCTCCAGTGAAAGCAGCTTGACTTCATTGCAGGGGAACTACAGAGCAGCAGGGTGAGTGAGGGTCTCTGCAGGAACTCCCATCGCTGAGCAGGACTGCCAGATCCTGGATCTGTCTGGAAGGCAGGAGAGGGTCAGCGTCCTGAAAGAGGTGGAACAAGGCGCCATCTGCTGTGCACATGGAGACATTACAAGAGCAGTAAAGGTTCACTAGGAGGCCGTTGTAGGGGTGAGGTGGGAAAGCTTGGTGCTAGAGCAGGATGAGAACCCCCACGTCCAGCCCAGCATGCTGCTCCAGTCAAGACTGTTATACTCAGTTTGCCCGGATCCCCTTGGCCTTGCTAAGCCGATGACCGCCGAGGCCCTCTTCTGGGAAACTCCCAGGGCTGCTGGGACAGCTGCCCTGGTCTGTTTCAATTTATACTGGGAAGGGAGCGAACAAAATCACGAGTAAACATCTCTGCCCAGAGCCAGATGATCAAGAGTTCACAACCAGTAAACGTTCTATCTTTGGTGCCCAAACCTGGCTTCAAATCAGTCATCAAAATCAGGGAAGCCTCATAAAACAGACTCAGAGACAGGCTGCCTGGGTGTGCAGGGTAAAGCTTGTTTGATCAGCGAGTGAGTCTCACCCAGTGCAGAGTATCTGCATCTCTGGGAGCCTTTCCGTACTACACATGGTTACTGACAGATGCACACATGAAATTCTGTGCTGCTGCAATCTGCTGTGAAGTTACATGGGGTGGGGATAGCAGGCCATAGAGGAAATGATGGCAGTGACTTGATGACAGCTGGATGTGGGTGGTGGGCACATGGAGATTCATTTTACTGCCCTACTTGCATAGGTTTGAAACTGCCTATAACAAAAAAAAGCTAAAATAAGTCGATTCTATGAGAACTACCCAGCTATAGAAAGGAATGAAGTACTTATACATGTTAAGTTTGGGTGAATCTTGAAAACATTATGCTGAGTGAAAGAAGCCAGACACCAAAGGTCACACGATGATTCCTTTTATGTGAGACATCCAGAATAGGTGAGTCCAGAGGGGACAGAAAGCAGATTAGTGATGGCCAGGGGATGGAGAGAGGGGGCAGTGGGAGTGACTGCTTAAATGTATACAGAAAGTTTTTCTAGGGTGATGAGAAGTTTTGCAGCTAGAGAGAAGTAGTAATTGCACTGAATACACGAAGTGCCAATGAATGGTACACTTTAAAATGGTTAACTGCATGTTGTGTGAATTTCATCTCAATTAAAAAAACATACTATGAGCAAAACACACATTAAGCTATGCATGGTTTGCAACTGGCAGGTTATTAGTTTTTTAGTTCAACAAAATTCACATGCTAAGGCCAGGAGTTTCCAATTCAGGGTGTCCACACTGGGGGTCCCCTATGTGTGTAGCCAGCTGAGGAAGTTTTTCCTCTTCCCTCCCTCCACCCTCCTTGTCACAGAGACCTTTATAAACATAATATTGCATGGAGGCCCAATATAAAACAGAGCTACTTGGGACAGATGGAAGGGCCCAGAGTCCCTCCCACCCACCCCCCCAAAAAACCTAGGGAAGCAGGAACCATGTGATGAACACCGGTATGGTGGAAACATTATTCTCCCTTTAAGGGTAATCCTTCATCTTCAGAGGGATTTCACAGTCACCCCCACAAGGCAGGAAAGCAGGGTAGAGGCTGCAGCTCCATTTTACAGATGGGAGGACTGAGTCTCAGGAATAAAAGTGTCCAAAGTCACAGTGTGAAATGAGGGCAGAGCTAAAATTAGAATCCTAGCATACTGCTTATTCATCCCAGATCATTCCCAAACATGGTTGTATCCATGGGCAGAAAGGGGACCAGGGAGCCAGACATACCTGACATCTCATGATTTGTACATGATGTCACCAGATACACAGGACACTCCCACAGCTCAGATTCGAATGCACATCTTTAGGAAAGAGGCTGTACCTGCAGGTCATTGTCAGTTGTAGCAGGCCTCTGCCTGGGGAGCTGAGGACCATGCACAGGGACAATGCTACCAGCCACTACAGAGCTCCAATTCAAGAGGCCGGACTCTCACCCTGCCCCTGCTACTCATCTGTGTGGGGCTGGTCCAGACACTGTCTCTCTCCAGGCCTCCTTTCTCTCAATTATGGTGAGAGTACTGAATAGCATCAGAGATGTGGCGATTGTAATTCATGCATGAAACGCACTATATGGGGTAGGAGGGCTGTGCTGTGGAGGATCCTGAGGCTGTGGCTGGGGACAGAGGGAAGGAATACTGGATGTGTGAGTCAAGTCTGCCCTGCTTCCACAGTGAAGGGTGCTGGCACAGTGCCACTGACTTGCCTTTCCAGATTGTGTAAAATCCAAGGGAACATCCAGCTAAACACGCTGCTGTTTTTTCTCTTTGTTTTTGTTGTTTTTCACTTTTAACAGCTTTATTGGAGGTGTAACTGACATGCTATACACAGATATATTTTAAGTGTGATAATTTGCAACTTATGAAATGAATATATCCACATACCATCACCCCACTCGAGATAATGAACATATCCAACCCAAAAGTTTCCTCCTGCCCCTTCGTAATCCTTCCCTCCAGCCTCTCCTTGCCACCCCACATCATCAGGCAGTCACGGATCTGCTTTGGTTGCAACAGATAACTTTGCATCTTTTTAGAATTTTATTCATACGGTATAGTCTCTTTTTTCCTGGCTCCTTTCACTCACTAGAAGTGAGATGCATGGCTGATGGTATTCAGCTGTATGGCTGTACCACAATTTGTTTATTCACCTGGTGATGGACACTGGGTTGTTTTCAGTTTTTGGCTATTACAAGCAAAGCTGCTATCAGTATTTACATACAGGTCTTCACATGGACACGTCCTTTCCATTTCTCTTGGGTAAATACCTCACAGAGGAATGGCTGGCTTTTCAGAAACTACCAAATTGAGCACGCTGTTGCTTTTGCACCAGTCTGGGCAGAGGGCATGCTCAAGAAGTGGATAACGGTTCCAAGTGGGGACAGAGGCCAAGGAGAAATAACTTACCTGGTCACTGCACAGGACCACAAGACCCAGGGCGTAAGTGTCACCTCTGATGGGACAGTTAACTTGGCACAGCAAAAGCCACACTGCTCAAGGCCATATGCTCTAAACTTAAACCCTGCTGCTGATGAAATGTACCCCCAAGTCATAGAGGGGTCCCTGGGATACATCATGCAGTGCTCAGTCTACTCACAGGGGGGCTGAAAGGAGCCCCTGAGCTTGTCATTTGCGTTTGGTAATGACATATCTCGTTGAGGTGCCGGGGCCTCACTCACCTGCCACTTTGGTCCATCCTGCAAGCCAGGGGCCTGGGCCTTCACTACTTGGGGCCGAGGTAGGAAACAGCCTTTCCTGTTTTCCCTAGGGTCTCCAGCAGAGTGTCCACGCTGTGCTTGGAGTCGACGCAGACCTTCTTGTTGGGCAGGTCAATGTCAAACTGAACTCCTGCAGGAAGAGCAAGTAGGGGTGGGGAGGGGGGAGATGCTCCCAGTCAGGCTCCTGAATTATTCACAACCACCCTCCTCTTTCCTCTAGACCAGGGATCAGCAAACTTCTCCTGAAAAGGACCAGAGAGCATATGTTCTAGGCACGGTGGGCTGCACGAACTCTGCTGCATAGTCTTCTGTGTATTGTCTTTACAACCGTATAAAAATGTAAGAGACCACTCTCCGCTGCCCAAAAACAGGCTGTGGGCTAGACTGGGCCCAAGAGCTGTAGTTTGCCCATCCCTGCTCTAGACCAGGGCTTCTGTTAAGTTTCTTTCTTAGTTGCAGAAGTAATACAGACAAACCATTAAAAAAAAAGGAGGGGGGCAAACATTTCTGAATAAAATTTAAAATTGTAAGGGGCCCCCTACTATTTCCTACCTCTCAGGATCACTGTGAACAGCAGGGCCCCTGCCCAGTCTTTCTCTGATGGACAAATGGGAAGTAATTTCCCGAAGTGGCATCATACTATGTAAACGGGTCTTACTGTATTTCACTTTCCAATGTCCAGGATGTCTTGCCATCTCAGTACATACAGACTTACTTCATTCTTTTTTTTAACAGCTACCCCATATTCCCCACTGTGGATGACCCACACATCTCAATCTCCCACTGAAGGATACTGAGATTGCTTCCAATTTCTCACTATTATCACAACAGCGCTATAGTAAACATACTTGAACGCATCTTAGGAAACTTGTGAAAATATGCCTATACCATGAATTCATAGAATGAAAACTGTGGGGCAACAGATTGGCATGTTTCAAATGTAGCATAGATTTTGCAAAACTGCACCCCTAAAGGGCCGTGCCCTTTTAAAGCCCCCTAGTGGCACACAGGAATATGTGGAATGGGTCTCGCTGAGACAACAGAATACAGACAGGAGGCCCCTGACAGGTCTCAGGCCTGGCTTCACCATGGACTGGCTGGGTCCTGCCCATCACAGGCCTCGGTTTCCCCATCGGTTACATGAAGGAGTTGGGGTCGGCCAGCCCTCATGGGCTTTCCAGTTCAAGTATGCCCAGTGCTGCCTATCTGTGGCCCCATCAGCTCAGACAACCCTTCTGACCTTTCTCAGGATGCCATCCAAGTGGAGAGAAGAGTGGAAGATGGGTAGAAACTCATCCGAGCTCAAAGGCAAATCCTCCAGCACTAGCAAAGGGGCCTCAAGAAGCACAGGGCACAGGACTTAGTCCTGCCCTTGGACTCTGTACCAAATGGATACTGGGGGTGGGGGAGTACAGTGGATCCTGGCTGTACTCTGGGCTCTGTCTTTTGGTTTAGATGTGTCTCCCTCCTCTTTGGAATAAATATTTGAGTGGCATCAGAGAGCTGCAAGACCCTCTGGGATCACATGACCCAGTGGATTTCAAGCTGTGTGCCCTGAAGCCCGCAAGTGTCCTGGAGCCGGCAAGAGCGAAAGCAGGCCTGCCCTCCCTTCACCCAGAGCAGCCACTTGTATAGCAGAGTTCCATGCTGAAAGCATCCACAGCAAAGCTGAGAGACGGACGTTCCCAGAGCGCAGCTGGGGAAGGCCGGCCCCGGGGAGAGGAGGCCATGGTCACACGGCGGGTGGGCAGCCAGGTACTTCCCACTGTTTCAGATTCTTTCAAGTTCAGATCTCAGTTACAGTCTAAAACCAGCCATGGACTCACTCCCTGTGGGACTGTGAGCAAGTTTCTTCCCCTCCCAGGCCCTGGTGTCAACATCCTCCATTCCTCAGGCAGCAAGTACGGCTCAGAGGACTGCAGTGAGTGCTAATGAGATGACATCCACGTGAAAATCCGTGGCAAATTGGGTGTTATTATTATCTACGGTTTTAAAAATGAACATCTTAGAAGACTGACTGCCCTAGCACCACCAGAATCTGATCACAGGTCTGTCATGGAACCCCAGGACCAGACCCCAGCCTGAGAACTGAGGGGGCTGGAGGACAATAATGGTTTTCTGTGTCCAAAAGAGGGACTTCAGGAGTTCTGCACATGACTGATCCAATATTTCTTACAGTCTTAAAGCTTTTAAAATCTTAATTGAAAATGACAGTCAAACATTTCCATAACAAAAGTTACCACACTGCAGATGAGCAGGACTGCCAACATATTAACTAGTACTGCCGGGGTTCTGCTGTGGCCAAATTCTAGCTCTGCCACTTACTGGCTGTGTGATCGCGATAAGTTAGTTAACCTCTCTGAACTTCAGTTCCCTCCTGCTTGAAATGGAGGCACTCAAAGAAGCTCCCTGAAATGTTTGTGGTGAGGATTAAATGACGTGCTCCACAGAAGCCACTGAGCAGAGTACTTGGCACATGCTCAATATTCAATACATTTTGGTTTTATTATTATCAGCCCTGTCTGCATGCATTTGAACAAGATATAAGTGTATGGGTGTCCCTACCCTGCCCCTCACCACAGGCCACTCACTCACCTCCCAGCTTGTTGAGGACCCGAGTGACTGCATTAGAGCAGCCTTCGCAGGTCATGTCCACGGAGAACTCGTGCTTCTGAAACAAAAGGGACCATGAGCCAAGTCCTGCAGAGGGGCCCCCACACCCCACTCACAGGCCAAGACAGAGGGCAGGGAGTCAGCAGGATCGGCTATGGGCTGCCTCTCCCATAGGCTGTTTCTGAGCCCCACTCTCTTCAGCTGCACAGTGGAGTAACTGAGAGCTTCTGTATCTCGCAGACTGTGTGTTAAAGGAGAGAATCCCTACGAATCTTCCAGTGGTGTCCAGCGCACAGCGAGGAGAATCACCTGGGGAGTTAACTTAAGATGTTGGTTTCTAGTCTCACCTTCAAAATCCTGATTCTCCAGCTAGGGGGTTGCCTCAGGATCACTAATAACTGATGTGGGTGGGCCCCATACTCTGAGCAATGTTGATCTGCTGTCTTATTTATGCATCAGAAGATCATTTTCTGCATTAGAATCACCTGGGAGTTTGCAACAATGATAGGTTCTGATCAGCAAGCCTGCGCAGGGGCCTTTTAATGGCCAGTAAGCTGCCCTGGTGAATCTGAAATACTGAGACCACTGCCCGAGCAACTCAGAGGCAGCACCTGAGTCCTGGGAAGGGAAAGGATTTGCCTGCGCGCCCAGCGAGCTGCAGCTGGGCCGGTCAGGGAACCCAGGCTCCTGGACTCTCCATGTGGCCCAACATCCTACAGTCTCCAGGATAGCCAACCAACCTGACGGCAAGCTCCCAGATGATGAGGCTTTGTTCAGTTCACTGCTGCACCCTCAATACTGGGAATACTGCCTGGCACAGAGTAGGTGCTTAACACATTTTGTTGAGTGAATAGATGATTAACACAGCTGGTGGAAGACTTCTGGGTCCTTCCTTTGCTTTCAAAGATGACTTATGCCAATACTTCCTTTATGTTAAATCTCT
Source organism: Camelus ferus (assembly GCF_009834535.1). Classification (NCBI taxonomy): domain Eukaryota; kingdom Metazoa; phylum Chordata; class Mammalia; order Artiodactyla; family Camelidae; genus Camelus; species Camelus ferus. The sequence continues at coordinate 107,030,735 of NC_045698.1, forward strand.
GGAACAAGACCTGGCTTCAGATCCCAGCTCTGGTGGCACTTAGTGGTCACTGTGTGACCATGAGTAAGTTACTTAACTCCTCTGTGTCTTGGTTTCTGTAGCTGCAAAAATGGGATGAGAGTCCCTCCCCAGGTTGGTGAATGGGGTGAACATAGGATTTTAAGCATGGTAAGCAGCATGCAAGATGGCCCAGCGATCTCAGACTCCTGGTTATTTATGCCCTTGAACAGTCCCATTCTACAATGTCTCATGGTTGGCCTGTGTGTCCAGAGAATATGGCTGACGTGACGTTAAATGCCCTCTGAGGGTAAGTCAGAAAAAACACCGTGGCTCCTGCCTTACTCTCTCTCTGGGGTCATTCACTCTGGAGGAAGCTGGCTTCCCTCACGCAACCCTACGGAGAGATGCACATGGTGAGGAACTGAGTCCTCCAGCCAACAGCCGTGTGACAGCACCATCTTGGAAGCAGAGCCGCCTTCAAATGACCACAGCCCTGGACACATCTTCACTGCAGCTTCATGAGAGACCCTGAGCCAGAACACCAGCTAAGCAGCTTCCAGACTGCTGACTCTCAGAAACTGTGAGTTAAATTTGTTGTTTTAAACCACTAAGTTTGGGGGTAATTACTCAGAAACAATAGATAATTAATGTTAGGAAAAGAGACTGGAGCCTAGTCGTAGGTTCTGGGGTAAAAAGTTAGCTGTTGGATTATCATTATTAGTTTGTTCTACTTCCTGCTTTTCTGTCCCTTTAAAAAAGCTTGGCTACATTTTTCATGGAGCATTTCAAATCTATTACTTCAACTGGAATTCGGAGCACAGCACTGTATCTGATTGGAAGACCTCAGGCAAAATCCCTGCCCTTAAGGGCCCCAGTCCCCTTTTCCATACCAAAAAGCCATTAGCCAATTCAGTTTTCTCAGCCCCGGTGCACATAAGAATCATGGGGAGACTTGGGGACCGTGCAGCCCTGCAGGCAGCTGCCTCAGTCGGCTCTGTAGCTCTGGGTGGGCCCCAGGACTCTCCATTTTTAACCCCCTGGGGTGAGACAGGGAGGCAAAACCACACACCTGAGACAAACTGGTCTAAGTGGCTTCTCAAGCTCTTTCCAAGTCTCGAAACATCTTTGGGTCTGGATTATTATCATGCTGTACAGGAGAAACTGAGGCCAAGAGTTAAGCAGCTTGGTTTTCCAATGCTGAATTACCTAACCATCAAGACCAGGAACCCCGGGGGCGGGGTATAGCTCAGTGATAGAGCGCATGCTTAGCATGCGTGAGGTCCTGGGTTTAATCTCCAGTTCTTTCCCCCTCTCTCTATATATAAACACACACACACACACACACACACACACACACACATAAACTATATATATAAATAAATAAACCTAATAACCCCCCCCCCCCAAAAAAAGATCAGTAGACCATTACTTTATTCAGGCCAAATCTGCAAAATCTGCTTTAAGAAAACGGTTTCTAGCGAGGATTCCAAAGTCTTGTCCTTAACGTGTGGTATCTCAGATGAATGGTATCAGCATCACCTGGGAGCTTGCAGAAATGCAGAATCTCAGATCCCACCCCAGGTCTCCTGAAGCAGAATCCTCATTTTTAACAAGACACCCAGTTTATTCCTGCCCACGTTATACTTTGACGTTCTATTCTAGAACAAAAATTGGCAGATTCCAGCTTGCCTGCGACCTGATTTTATATAGTTTTACTGGAACATAACTAAGTTATTCGTTTACTTTCATACTACAATGGCAGAGTTGAGTGGTTGGAACAGACCATATGGTTCCAAACTTATCTACTATCCTTAGGTATTTACTATCTGGCCTTTAGAGAAAAAGTTTGCTGACTCCTGCTCTAGAATAATCTTATCATCTGTCTGGTGGGGAGGGTATAGCTCAGTGGTAGATTGCACACCTAGCATGTACAAAGTCCTAGGTTCAATTCCGAGTACCTCCATTGAACAATAAATAAGAAAATAAACCTAATTACCTCCCCATCATAAAAATTTAAAAATTAAAAAACAAACAAAAAGAATAACCTTATCTTCAGTGTGTTGCACCTGTACACGCATCCAAAGCTTTAACGGTTTGCAAGGCCAATGTAAAACCCAAATCTACTGAATGCTCACTATTTGCAATGCTCTTTATATAGTATCTAAGTCAGCCCTCACCCAGTCTAGAAAGGGAGCTAATCACCCTACTATATTCAGGAGAAAACTGAGGTTCCAAGGGTTAACGCAGCTGCCCAGTCACGTGCTGAGGCTACGGTGTGAACCCAGGCTTTTCTGGGTCCAAGGACACCCTGCTGGTTTTGGACCAGCAGATAGGGCTGCCACATGCCATAACTATGACTCTTAGCAGAGCCCTGAGATGGGAATGGCTTGTGAAGTTTTTGCTTCCCAAGGACCTAAGGTCAACAGAGCTCTAGAGCTCTCTGTCGTAGGCTACAGAGAGCAGGTCTCCTTTCATCCTTCAGGGTACAGAGGTCAGAGGCTTCCAGGGTGGCAACTGTTACAATTCAGTGCTTTCTCCACCACTGGGTTGCAAAAAGTAAATGGACAGAGTAATTCTTTACAGAGAATCCCCAAACCAGCCCCACTTTTTACTCTGCACAAACCCAGCCCCTCAGAGCCTCTGCTCTGTCGCTTATAAAACAGGTCCCATAAAGTAGATGAAAGGGCCCAGTTGTCTGCGCAGTTCTTTAACAGAATCTCAGAACTGGAAGGGCAGAAATAGAACGGGTCACGTTGCCCAGCCTCCCTCCCCTCTTTACGAAATTCTTTCTCCAATATCCGGGACATTCAGTCTTTGAACACCCTGATGGTTGGGAATATGGGAACATAGTAATGTGAGAGTACCTACTATGTACCAGGCATTGTCCATGAATTATCTTGTTTAATCATCACAACAACTTCATGAGGTAGGCATTATTATTATCCTCTATTTTCCCCAAATTTTGGGGGGGGATTAGGTTTATTTATTTTAATGTTTTTTTTTTTTAATGGAGGTACTGGGGATTGAACCCAGGACCTTGTGCGTGCTAAGCACATGCTCTACTACTGAGCTCTACCCTCCCCCCCATTATTATCCCTCCTTTACAGATGAGGTTAGGTCACTCGCTCAGGGTGACACAGCTGGTTAGTGAGTAGCAGGGCCTACACTGGATATAGTGCCCGAAGCCTAAAATCTCACCCACTGTGGTCCTTGTTAAAATTGAGTTGAAACCTGCCTGCCTACAGTTCTACCCTACTTGTCCTAGGTATACACAGAGCTACCATTTCTTGGGGACTAGCTACGTCAGTGGCTGGTGCTATGTATTTTACTGGCATTTTTTCCAGTTAATATTAACGACAGTCCTGTGAGGTCAGTTTTAATCCCCATTTTACAGGTGAGGAAATCAAGGCACCACAGGTATAGCAGCTTGCCTGAGCACCCAGTTGGCAAGCTGGGGCACAGATTTTTCAAAGAGGTTTCTGAGATTCCTAGTGTTTGTCTGAGAAACCTCTCCGGAGACACACTCTCCCTCTTCCAGTTTCGGTGACAGTCACTTGACTAATACTCTTTCACCTTCAGCTGTTCATCTCGTGATATGGTGCCAAGTGCCCTCTTCATTCTGATCATCCAATCTGGTGGGTCTTTTACTTGTCAAAATCTCCGGAAGTGAACGCAGACTTGAGCGACCCTCAAGCTGGCCTTCCCCTCACAGCCATCTCCCGCAAAAACCCAGTAGCCTCCACCATCCTGGTCCCAGGGTGATAAATGCTGTCCTCTAACATTGCCACAGGTAGATTTGTTCAACTGGGAGGGCTGATGTCAGGTTCTTTGTCCATACTTTGTGTTGTCTGAGGATTTGTCTCAAGGCACCTGGCAAGACCCAAGGGAAGTGACACCTGAGATGTTTGTGGCCTGACCCAGGGGGCCTCTGGCTCACCTGTCAGCTCCCCCAAGCTAGGCTGCTAAGACACAGGGCACCTGCAGGACACCTCTGGGTACCTAGTTGGAGCAAAGCCATAAAACTAGGCACCCCGGGGGATGTCATGTGCTAAACACATGAGTCCATTCAGGATCTCCGAGATGCAACTGAGACCAGAGCTTCCTCCTAAGCCGGTATGACTAGTTTGTTGGGCATCTGGCATGTGCTCAGGCCAGGAGAGACGGGAGCCTGAAGATAAGGGGCTTAATCCTGGCCACACCCAACTCCCAACACTACCTGAATAAAAGACTGGGCTTTTAATTTTTTTAATCTGCAAAAGGCCTTAGTTTTTTTACCTACAAAATGAGGCCATGAGCAACCGTGCATAATTGACCATAAGACTGATTGAGCTGCTAAGGTGGGCTAAGACCTGCTCATTCCTTCCCCAAACTCTGCCACTGGCAACTGGTGACTTTGGGCAGGTCCCTGAACCTCTCTGGAGCTCATGGGTTCAGGTTCATAAAGTGACATAGGAAAGGTT